>NW_022900925.1:37599115-37616297 GCF_012274545.1 Fukomys damarensis
AGCGGCTCCTACCTGTAGGGGAGGCGGAGATAGTCAACCTGGAAGGACAGAGAGGGTGTTAGCAGAGGGAGCCAGGGACGGCCGGCTCCGGGAGCCCGGCTTGGGGCAGGGCCTGTCCGCCCGCCTGGCTGGCTGCCTCTGAGAGCCCTCGGGAGAAGCCGCCAGTGGTCTCCACTTCAAGGCGTCTGCAGAAGATCCGACCGCCCCCAGAGGCCCCTCAGCCCGGGCCCATCCTCCCGGTCTCACACCGCCTTGCTCATGGCTCTGCCTGCCCCAGCCGCGTGCTGGCCAATCATTTCCCAGGACAGATGGGGGACAGATGCCGGCCCATGGCCCCCTGGGAGAGGCCTGGGTCTCCCTGGAGGGAGCTGCCGCCCGCGGACCGACCTGGAGTCCTGGCCCTCCAGCAGGCTGCGGTAGGTGGCGATCTCCTGCTCCAGCCGCGTCTTGATGTCCAGCAGCATCTGGTACTCCTGGCTCTGACACTCCATCTCGCTGCGCAGCTCGCTCAGCTGCGCCTCGATGCCACTGATGAGGCCCTGGATCTGCTGCAGCTGCAGGGCGTAGCGGCACTCGGTCTCCGCCAAGGTGCTCTCCAGCCCGGCTTTCTGGCATGACAGAAAAAAGGCCGAGTCACATGGAGGAGGAGTGGCGGAGGGAGCCCTGGAGGTGGCGCGGCGCAGGTGCAGGGTTACCATGCTCAGCTGCGACTGCAGCTCGATCTCCAGGCTCTGCAGCGTGCGCCGCAGCTCCGTGATCTCCGTCTTGCTGGTCTGGATCATCTCCGTGTTGGAGGCCACCTCCTTGTTCAGCTCCGCACTCTGGAAGCCGAGCAGGTGGGAGAAGGTGATGGAGGAGCTCAGCTGGAGGCCCCCGCCCCAGAGCCGCATCCGCCTGCAGCACCCCGGCCATGTGGGCCAGGAGGGGCCTCACCTTGCTCTGGAACCAGGCCTCGGCGTCCCTGCGGTTCTTCTCCGCCATGGCCTCGTACTGCTCCCTCATCTCGGCCAGCACACGGGTCAGGTCAATGCCGGGGGCCGCGTCCATCTCCACGTTGACCTGGCCGACCACCTGCTTGCCGAACTCCTTCATCTCCTGCGGGGACGGGGAGGAAGGCTGTAAAGCACCCGTCTCTCTGCGACTCCCACTGTCCCTTCCCTCCCGATGTGACCCCCCCCCACCTCCTCGTGGTTCTTCTTCAGGAAGGCCAGCTCCTCGTTCAGGCTCTCGATCTGCATCTCCAGGTCGGTCTTGGACAGGGTCAGCTCGTCCAGCACCCTGCGCAGCCCGTTGATGTCGGCCTCCACACTCTGCCGCAGGGTCAGCTCATTCTCGTACCTAAAATATTAAAATTATGTGGAACCAAAGCAAGAGACAACCCATACTGCACACGCCCCCTCCCCTGACCGCACACAGCGCGGATTGATCAGAAGGAGACACAGCCTGGGAGGAGGGGCATGAGCTCACTTGAGCCTGAAGTCATCTGCAGCCAGCCTGGCGTTGTCAATCTCCAGGACGATCCGGTTGTTGTCAGTGGTGGCTGCCAAGATCTACAGAATGCACAAGAAAGTGGCCTCCTGAGCATCCCATGCTTGGGGAGCAGAACCCAGCCAGGGCTGGACCCCTGTTTCCTCGAGCAGGGACAAGGCTCCTGTCTCTGGGCTCAGTTCCTCCTCCGGATGGTGACAGCGGGACAGCTCTGTTGTTACTTGAGCGTTTCCTGTCTCAGGATGGGGGACCCGGATGTGCCTTCCAGGGGAACCACACCACTGAGCACATCTCTGGGAGTCAGCAGCCTCAGACCTGCCACCTCCCCAGGCCGCTAAATCCCCAAGGTCAAAGGGACTCGGTGTCACATGTTCCTTAGTAATGTCCCTGGAGCTCGCCTCCCAGCCACAGCTCCCATCCACTTGTCCAAAGCCCAGAAAGCCCACCCATGCAGCTGGGGCTCCGGCCAGCATAGCGGATTCCAATACACCGGTGTCCCCGAGTGAGGGGCAGGCTTCACCCCAGGCAGCGGGCCCAGCCCTGCCTGAGCCTCTGTTTCGCCTCCACTCAGCTTCACCAATAAAGAACAGTTTCAGTGGCTCCCTCCAAAATAAACACTCAACCCCAGATCCGTGCATGAACACGTCTTTCCCTCTCCATCGATCTGAGTCATTCACGGTGGCTTTCAAAGCTGCCATGGCCCCAAAGAGCCCAGAGATAAAGTCATTCATCACTCGGAAGCCATAAAAATTGTTGACCTGGGAAATAACCTCAGTGAACAGGAATAACGGGAGAAAGCAAATTTGGGGAGTTGAGGCGTGAGAAAGACCCTCAGGGGCAAAGACTCTAGAAGGGGACTCAGGACTTGGCCCTGCAGGAAGGTACAGTTTCCAGCCACGCTGGTCCCCTGCGCTCACTCACCTTGGCCCGGAGCTCATCGATGGTGGTGAAGTAGCGGCTGTAGTCCCTCTCCGGGCTGGCCGGGCTCTGCTTCTGGTACCAGTCGCGGATCTTCACCTCCAGGTCGGCGTTGGCCGCCTCCAGGGCACGCACCTTGTCCAGGTAGGAGGCCAGGCGGTCGTTGAGGTTCTGCATGGTGATCTTCTCATTGCCGGAGAGGAGGCCGCCATCACCACCGCCAAAATCACTGAAGCTGCCCCCGTAGCTACCGCCAAAACTGCCTCCATAGCCACCTCCAAAGCCACTACCAGCCCCGCCGCCGAAGCCGCAGCTCATGCCACCCCCATAGCCTCCCGCCGATCCTCCGGAGGCAAAGCGGGTGGAACAGGTGGAGAAGCCACGGCCTCCCCCCAGCTGGCAGGAGCCAGTCCCAAAGCCACCTCCATAGCTGGCGGCTGAGCTCTGTAGGCGACAGCTCATGTTGGGAGCGAAATGGAGAGCAGGAGCAGACAGGAGCTGAGCTGAGCTGGGCCGAGGACAGTGGCTCTTCCCCAGCCTGGACACCTTTTATGCACCCTGCTCAGGGTGGGACACCTCTCCTCCCCTCTCCACCTTCTGACTCCGTGCCAGGGACACTCTATTTCCCACAAGCCCGGTGACCTCTGATCTCTAGGGTGGGTTGTGTCTTTTAGGGTGGATTTTTTTTAATCCTTAACAAAAGGGATGATTCAGCGGGAGCAGCCCTCTGCCGAATCTGCCCTTTGACGGCTGAGTGCTCACCTCTCCGAAGGAGCTCTCTGCGGGCACCAACCCCACCCCAGGTGAGAATGGAGACGCGGCACAGGGTCTGCAGCAGGGGCGGCTGCAAAGTGGCCCTGTGTCTGGAGAGGTCACCGCAGCCCCAGGCCACCCTTCCTTCTGGCTCTGTCTTGGCTGGAAAGTCCTGGGCCCCTCCTAGTACTTGGGCCTCATCACGCTCGGTTGACAGAGGTTGAGCTTGTACAATCAACCACCTTGAACATGTTTAGGCTGATAAAGAAACAGCCCCGAGACAATCAGAAAATTAACAGTGATGGGGCCCTTCAGGGACCTGGAGCACTGAGAAACGAACGGCGCTGGGGAAACTGAGGCACAGGAAGAGGAAGTGGCCCTGTAACGTCTCAGAGCCCTTGCCTTCTGCGGGCCCCGGGCTGCAGACTTTTCACTCACCGTCTGTTCTTCTCAGCCGCCCCAGAGATCAGTCCTCTCTCACCCCACACCTGCTGGGAAGGCTCAGGACCAAACCCCAGTCTGGTTCTCTCCCACACGAAGACTCACTTTACGTATGTTTTCCATGCAACAAAATGTGTAAATCACAAGGACCCGGCCTGATGCACATCTGCCTGTGTGGGCCCTGCCTAATCAGTGCTTCCTGGCCTTCCGAGATCCTGGTGCGGTGCCTTCCCCGGTCACCCACACCTGGGACATAACTGTAACCACTCTCCCAACCACTGCCCCGGATCCCTCCAGAGCTCCCCAGCCAGGGCCACACCTGACAGTGCCTGGAGATAACTTCACTGCGACAGACGGGGGAGGCTCCAGAAGGTAGAGACCCTATACAGGGCAGGCCCACGGCCCAGGGTTTCCGGCCCGGAGTCAGTGGCGCTGGAGTTGAGAAGCCCAGGCCCCGTCTGGCCATGGTTTAATACCCTCTGACGCTCACTGCTGGAGAAACACAGCCGTGGGGGAAGGTCTCTGGGGCCTGAACGGAGCCCCGCCATGACACCTGGGAGCTCCCACTCAAGCCTCACGGGGGGGTGTGGCCCAAGACCTGGACCCTGGGGCGTGGCTGGGACGCTCAGGGACTTGCAGTGACACTGCCACAGGAGGCCACCATGCAGGCTGGAAAGGAAGGGCAGAGCAAGGAGCACCAAGGCCTGGGCTCCCAGCCTGAAGCCGGGCCCAGGGTCTGCGTGGCCCCGGTGTGGGCAGAGACGGCATGGCGTCCGGGTGAGGCCGCCCTGGAACCCCCTGTTGACTCTGCACATCCAGAAATGAGATCTGCATCAGGGCTCTGGAGCGCTTTGTGTTCTGAGCAGGGACGCAGGCTCGTGCCCACCCAGTGGGTGGGTGCCAGTGCGGGGCGAGAGCCGGGGCCAGCACAGTGCCCGAACATGGCAGAAGCCAGGCCTTGACTGCCCCAGGCCCTGCCCTAGCAGATGGCTCCACCCTCCCTCAGAAAGGTGTGATTCAGCCCAAAGCAGCAGCACTGGAAGGTCAAACGTGACGAGGAGCCGAGGAACAGAGCCTGCTGGGCCCGCGGGGACAGGGCCCCATGTTCCAGGGCTGCAGAGCGGGTTAGGGCCAACGCCTCTGCTCCGGGAGGAACAATGCAGCCAGTCTTGCAAAGCCTGGCCAGAAACAGGGGCCTCAGCCGCTCCTCCTGGGTCAGGCTGGCCTTGCCCTCAGGAGCAGCCGCACCTTCCTGGACCTCAGAGAACCCTGGGCCTGGGGACCACCTTCCCGCTCTGCCCCGGACAGTGGGGTCAGTGCTGGCTAGTCTTAAGCTTTCCGCTTTGCTTTTTTGGCATAATAAGACCAACTTCAGTCCCCTCCCTGGGAATCTGGAAAGAGAAGGAGCCTACATTGCTGGTCTCACAATAAGAGGAGGGTTTAATCACATGAGAAACAGCAGCAAGAATCAACAAGAACAGGATTATATCAGACTAAAAAGCATCTGTTCAGCAAAAGGATCCATCGGTAGTGTGAAAAGACAGCCTACAGAATGGGAAAAAAATTTGCCAGCTGTTCCTCTGACAGAGGACAAATATCTAGAATACACAAAGAACTCTGAAAAATTAAACCTCCAAAAAAAATTAAACCTCCTAAAATTAAAGACCCAGTCAAGAAATGGGCAAGAGAAATGAACAGACACTTTACAGAGGAAGAAATACAAATGGTCAACAAATGTGTGGAAAAAGTGTGTACCATCTCCGGCCATTAGAGAGATGTAAATTAAAACAGTGCTAGGTTCCATCTTACTCTGGAAAGGAAGGCCATCACTAAGAGATTGAGCAGTAGCAAATGCTGCCCAGCCTGGGGTGAAAAAGGAACCCTCCTGCATTGCTAGTGGGAACGTAAACTACAGCTGTAATGGAAATCAACAGGGAGGTCTTTTTTAAAGAACTGAAATTAGGAATTCCACGTGGCCCAGCTCTGCTCCTGCCAGGCGTCTTCCCCAAAGAGCGTAGGCCATCCCGCTACAGGGACACGGGCATGCCGAGCTCACAATGGCTAAACCCTGGAGGCAGCCTGTACACCCACAACAGGTGGAAAGATAAAGAAAACGTGGTATCTATGTACAGTGGAATACTACTCTGCTATAAAGAATGAGGCATTTGTAGCCCAGCTGGGTGCGCTTGAAGATATGACGTTGAGTGAAATAAGCCAGACGCACACGCTTCAGTACCTACAGTGTCTCTCATTTGAGTGAGGCAAAGTACAAACCAAGAAAATGATAAAGGATGGATAGAAGGGGACAAGGGGGTGGGTCTCTTGCCTTAGGAAAGTGGCCCCAGGGAACAAGGTGAGGGTGAGGAGAGGGGAAGGGGAAATAAGAAGAATAAAGACACGCCATGTACGGAAGCCCAGTAGCCCCAATTCGTGGAAACATTTTCTGCCATAACAGGAGCTAAGACAAATAAATTCAGCAGGAAAGAAAAATGGGGCAGGGAAGCTGGAGGGAGATGGAGAGGAGGAGGAGGAGGAGGGAGGTAGAAAGAGATTTTAAAAAAAGAAGAGAGAAACCTGCTGTAACGTGTACATGTGGCCACTCCTCAAGACCGTGGTAAACCACATGACCTGCAAAGAAGTACAAATAAAATTGAATTTTTTTTAAGGAGGAAGGGATTTTAGCTCGGTATTTTAGATGAGACAGCTGAGGTGCATGAAAGGGCAAGTTGCTTGCCTAAGGACACCATGAAATCAAAAAAATCCACATCTGGGTGCCAGATATGATGGTACAAACTCATAATCCCAGCACTCAGGAGGCTGAGGCAGGAAGATCATCATGAGTTTGAGACTAGCCTGGGCTACACAGTCAGGTACCGCCTCAAAAAACTTTACATCTGACATCTGGCCCCCCTCTCCCCTATCTCCTGGCCCTGGGCCTGACCGCTGAGTGTTTTATTTGGTGATTCTGTGTTTGCTACAAAACATGCATATTTTGGGGTCTTCGTCCTGGGCTCCTGGCACAGGGCTCCCAAAACCCTTAGTAATTTCCTAGACCATAGAGCGCTTAGAGCATCTTTTGTTCTAACATTTGGTCTTTGGCCCCAGGGTTCCTAACCACTTGGAATTTCCCAGTTCTAATGGTTCTAACATTAGGTAGCTCTGGGTGGTGACCTCCTGGCCACCTGATGACTTCCGGCTCCCCAGGTCTCCAAGATTGCTCCTGCGCGACAACCGAACCCTGGAAGAGGCCCCGGGGCCCCAGACTGTGGCCAGCCGGGAGCTCACTGGGGTGACGGGCGTGGGAGTGGGAGCTGCCCTGCCGGACTGGGCTTGCCTGGGGTCAGAAAGGAACTGATCTGTGGATTCCCCACGGGGGCCAGAGGATTGCGGGTGGAGGGAGAAATCCACTCGACAGGTCGCAGAAGTGTTCTGCATCGAGCGTG
The DNA here is from genome assembly GCF_012274545.1 of Fukomys damarensis. Taxonomy (NCBI): domain Eukaryota; kingdom Metazoa; phylum Chordata; class Mammalia; order Rodentia; family Bathyergidae; genus Fukomys; species Fukomys damarensis. The sequence continues at coordinate 37,606,159 of NW_022900925.1, forward strand.
TTCAGAGAGGAGGAAACAAGAGTCTGGTTTTGCCAAGAGATAATTAAAAATGACATTCGCCGAACACTACGTTAAACACTCTGAACACACGATCTTTTTTCAAAACAATCCTGCTCTATTTTTATACCCTTTTATCAGATGAGGAAACTGAGGCCCGGAGAGGTTAAAAACACCATCCAAAGTCACAAGCTCAACTGTGTCAAAGGCAAGGGTCAAACTCTAGCTCTGGGTCTGTGTCCAAAGGGGGCAGCACCACTCGCCCCAGGCAAGGGCGTCTTCTCGGGCCGGCCAGAACCAAGCACCCACTGGCCTGTGGACAGTGCCGTTTCCCCCAGGGCCGGCCTGAGCACTGGGTCCCGGCTGGGCTCCAGCGTCAGGGGCTTTGGGAGGAACCCACTCAGCGCCGCACATCAGAGCCGGGTATCCTTGGAGCTTCCCGTGCGTCTCCTCCTTTCCTGCGTGGGTCACCCCTCCCTCCCTTCCTCCCAGGGCTGCAAGGGGCCCAGCACTCAGGCTGACCTCACCCTAAAAGGACTCTGGAAGCCCTCTGGGCAGTGGCCTCTCTGAAGGCAGACGCTCTGCACACAGCCGGCCGGGGCCTTCTGGGCAGCTGCTCCCCTGCCAGACCCCAGTAGAAGTCACATCGGACCAGCCTTGAGCCCTCACACGTCTGCCATGCCCAGCCCTGAAATCCCTTTGTCATCACCGGGCTCCTCAGAAGCCCAGCGAGGTCAGCAGAGGCTGCGTATGAGGCAAACCTGAATTTCAGTGCCCCATCTGCCAGCAACTTCCTCTATGACCTTAAGTTACGCAACCTTTCAAAGCCTCCCTGGCCCCTGCTTGAAAACAGGGATTAGGTGGGATTAGTACTTGAGGCTCCTCCATCCCTGGCACTGGGATGGCACCCGAGGGCTGGTGACCTCCTTGTCCCCCAGGAGGAAATGCGAGCTCAGCCTGGCGGGGTGACTGTCCCAGAGCCCTTTGGGTCCCACCCGGCAGTGACGCCCGGCTCGGCTCCTTGCCCCGGTCCCACAGCCAGTAGGCGCCCACAGTGACCACGCGAGTGACCCTTGGCAAATTCCTGTCCTGTGTCTCCCGGGCCGTCCTTGCTCCTCTGAAGACAGGACGTCGGCCAAATGTAACTCTGAGTTCTGCTCTGGTGACTGTCAGAGTGGGCGTTTGAGGGACCCTGCAGGTCCTGCAGGCAGGTGAGAGGGCAGCCAGCAGGTCCCCGAGCCCAAAACCCAGGAGAAAAGCCGTTGGACTGAACTGATCCCCTCTGCCGCCCATGCAGGTGGCCACCAGGTGTGCACACACCGGGATTATGGAGAATTCAGGGCAGTGTCTCAGGCAGAGCAAAGCCAGAAGCAAGCGCAGGTGCAACCAAGCACCCCACTGCGGGTTCAGCAGAGCCCAGGCAGGTGCTGTCAGGGGCCTGGGGCGCAGAGGGTCTCACAGCGCACCTGGTAGTCACCCTGTCCGGCCAGTTTACAGGTGGGGAGACTGAGAGCCAGGAAGGGGTGGCACCGGCAGAGGTCCTCAGGGAGACAGTGGCAGGCCTGCCCTGTGCCTGCTCTGGAGGCCCAGCTGGGGCAGGGACAGACACACCCTCTCTCCAAGCCTGCTCCCCAGGTTGGCTGGAAACCGCAGAAGGTGCCGTGTGCAAGCTCAGCCCAGAGGTTTTTAAAGGCTCAGCAGGGCGTGAGCCATCCCAGGGTGCGGGCAGCTGCTCAGGATCAGGCTGGCAACCTCTCTCTCTGGGGGACACAGGAACAGCCCCCCCTTCCTACCCCACCTCAGGGTCTGGGCCCCAGAGGCGGGTGCGGGCATGGCCTCACTGTCCCTGCTGTGTTGCTCATGCTGTTTGCAAACTAAGCTGCCGCCAGGCCACCAGGGGCTTGGACCGGAGCCGGCTGTTCCGGGACACAGGGGCAGGAGGCTGATGAGAACCTGAACCCCCCCCCGAGGCAGATTGGGTTCCAGGAGGGTGCCTCCGGTGGGAAAGGTGGGTGACCCTTGGACAGACCAGCAGGGACTGCTCAGGAAGGGGTGCGGGGCTGGGGTGCAGCTCGGCAGGGGGCAGCACTGCCTCGTGTCTGTGTGTCTAGCCCTGAGTTCCTTCTCCAGCACAGGGAGGAAGGGATAGAGAGGCGGGGAAGGGGAAGGAGGGAGGGAAATACGGCTTCGGCGCATTTCCTGTGACACCAAAGGAAAACCCAGGGTCTGGGTCTGAGTCCAGCCAGGACTTCTACCCCCATTTCCGGCTGTGAATTCGACCTCTCCATCCTCAGTTTCTGCCTCTGTAATTCACGCTGGCGTACACACTCACACCACAGGCTGCTGGGAGAGTAACACACTGGATGCATGGCCCAGGCCCCAGAGCGGGGACCTCAGGGACCCCAGGAGACGCATACTCAGTCAAATCTCCCCACACAACAGGTGCTACCTCCCTCTCTGCACTCCAGGCTGTGGGGTAGGCCTGAGCCCCAAGACCGGATTCTAGCCAAACCAGCTCTCCCTGCTGTCCCCAGGCCTCACCCCAGAGCCATCCAAGGCCCTTGCACTTGCCTCTGCCCCCTTCCTGCCCTTGCTGGGCATGAACACGATGCTCCAACAGGCCCGGGGCAGGCGCTGGTGATGGGGAGAGTGGTTGGTAGGAGCTAGGGACGATCAGGGAGGTCTTCCTGGATCTTCCCTCTGGAAGGAGGCGTCAGCTTCTGCACTACAGGGGCCAGAGATGGGACCCGACCAGCCACCTGATGGCCAGTGTGCCAGGACAGAAAGGAGGGGAGGTCCGAGCAGCACACAGGTGACAGCAGAGCCAGGCAGGCCCACTGTCCCCCGGGCCAGTCCTCAGGTCCCCAGCTCCAGGGCCCACATGGACATGTATGTGCAGCATCGTGCCAGCCCTGCTCCTGGATGCAGTCAGTGCCTCGGCCATGGCGTCCTGGCTGGGTGCCCTGGCAGCCCTAGGAACCACCCTGCCCTCAGTTGGTGGGGCCCCCACCATGTGGGTCTGGAAGGTCACTTGAGATGCGCTGGGTTTGCCCAGAAGAGTGAATTCCTTCTGGGGAGATGTCAGCGTATGGACCCAGGGCCCCCACCAAGAAAACTACACACAGGAGGAAAAGGAAAAGCAAATCTTTATTGTGGGAGCAGGCACGGCACGCATGAGCCGTGACCCAAGACAGATGCCCCTTGTACCCCAGAGGAAATGGGGAGAGCGACAGGGGGACAGAGAACATGGAAAGCCATCAACCAGGGGCCCAGGGACCCGTGTCAGCTGGGTGCTCTTGAGGACAGGGGCAGAGTTCGCCTCCCAGTCCTCTGGCCAGTGGGACGGGCAGTGGCCGGTCCTCCTGCACCAGGTGCTCAGAGGTCTCTCTTGTGGGAGGAAACCACCTTGCCATCCACCGATTCCTCCACTTTGATGCGGAAATTGCTGCTGCCTCCACTTCCCAGGGCAGCTACAGAAAGAAGGGGCACCTTGAGCCGGTGGGCCGCCCCCCACTCTCAGCACAGTGGGCTATGGGGAAACTGGACAGCAGCTGTGATCAGCCACTGGGCGGGTCCTCGGAGCCATGGGAGGCCAGGTGTAGAATTACTGGTGGTGCTTCGGTTACTTGGCTGCCCCAGGTGAAGGAGGTTTGGGGGTTGCACATGGGGCTGAGCAATTGTGGGCATCTCACCCTTGGGCACCTGCCACGCCCTGGAAGGCTGCATCCCGGGAGGGGGCTCCCCTGCCCTGGGAAGCCTGGTCTCCCCTTCTGCATCCCACGGCTCTGCTCCCCACCCCGCCCGGCAGAGGGAAGCCTTCCTACCTTCCCGGGTGCCGATGCCCGCCATCCTGAAAGAGGGGAGCAGATGTAAGCAGAGGCCACAGCACACATCTCCCTAAGGGGAGCCCATGGATTGCTGTGCAATCCCTCCAGCCCCCATAGGCAGGAGGAGGGCCAGGAGCACCCTTTCTGAGCTCTAGATCCTGGAGACCACGCCCCTGGCTGCCCACTGCAAAAGCAGCACAGGTCCCTCAGGAAGCGACCACCCCAGGGGACAGCCTAGGATGAAAGTGCAGAGTCCAGACCCCTGGCTCCTAGCTCAGCTCCCGCCCTGCTGTATGGCACTGCTGGCTGAGAGAGCCCTGCTGCCCCTTCAGCGGCCCTGCACCCTGGCCCCGGGCAGTGCCTGTGCCGTACTTGGCGTCCTGGCCCTCCAGCAGGCTGCGGTAGGTGGCGATCTCCTGCTCCAGCCGCGTCTTGATGTCCAGCAGCATGTTGTACTCCTGGCTCTGGGCCTCCATCTCGCAGCGCAGCTGAGCCAGCTGCTCTTCCAGGCCCCCAATGAGGCCCTGGATCTGCTGCAGCTGTGTGGCATAGCGGCACTCGGTCTCCGCCAACGTGCTCTCCAGCCCGGCTTTCTGGTGGGGACAGAGTCATAGGCAGATGCATCAGGCTGCACAGAAAACCACAGAGGGCGCTAAGTAGGGAGCCTGGTGGGAGGCGGAGGCCCTACCATGCTCAGCTGCGACTGCAGCTCGATCTCCAGCCCCTGCAGCGTGCGCCGCAGCTCCGTGATCTCCGTCTTGCTGGTCTGGATCATCTCCGTGTTGGAGGCCACCTCCTTGTTCAGCTCCTCCGTCTGTGGGGCCACACACGGTATGAGCCCCCCAGAGGCCTCAGAGACCCCGGCGGGGACCCTGGTGGGGCGGGGAGCAGCCCACCTTGCTGAAGAACCAGGCCTCGGCGTCCCTGCGGTTCTTCTCCGCGATGGCCTCGTACTGCTCCCTCATCTCGGCCAGCATGCGGGTCAGGTCCACACCCGGGGCTGCGTCCATCTCCACGTTGACCTGGCCGGCCAGCTGGCTGCTGAACTCCTTCATCTCCTGTGGGGTGGGGAGGCCCATTAGGAAGGACCCAGTCGTGGCTCTGTCCCTCCGCACACCGCACCCACCCTGACCCTGTGCCCCTTGTGGTGCAAGAAAAGGTTCGGCCGCCAGGGTCCCTCCGGTGTGTGGGTCTCTCCTTCCCTGACACAGCTGTGTCCGCTCAGGAGGCAGAGCTCGAAGCTCCCCAGGGCACAGGCAGCTCGGCCCACTCTTCTACACCCGCAGCCCTGCACGGCCCACCTCCTCGTGGTTCTTCCTCAGGAAGGCCAGCTCCTCGTTCAGGCCCTCGATCTGCATCTCCAGGTCGGCCCTGGCCAGGGTCAGCTCGTCCAGCACCCTGCGCAGCCCGTTGATGTCGGCCTCCACTGTCTGTCGCAGGTTCAATTCGTGCTCGTACCTGTTAAGAGAAGGAGCCCAAGGTCAGCAGGGGCAGGAAAGCTGGGTAAAGGGCGCAACCCTGGTGGGGAGGGAGTGCCGTGGAGCTCACTTGAGTCTGAAGTCGTCTGCGGCCAGCCTGGCATTGTCAATCTCCAGGATGACCCGGGAGTTGTCGATGGTGCCAGCCATGATCTGTGGGAGGCAGGGAGCTGTGCCCAAGGACTGCCACCCCCACCGCTCCCGGGCCTGAGCCCACGGTGGGGCCCTCAGCCACAGCCTCTGCTCCTCGTGGGGTGGGGAGCGTGAGCTCAGACAAGGGTGCTCTTGAGACACCCCTCCAGCCTCAGCAAGCTGGTGCCATGAGTTCAAGGAAGGGCAAGGGAGGTGCAGAATCAGGGGTCCCCCGCATCCTGGTAGTGCTTTGGGCACGGGGGACAGACATCCTCAAAGGGTGAGGTGTGAGGTGCTGGCATGGAGGGAGCACGACGCCCGGTCCTCCTGCAGGGGGCAGGGGCAGGCTGGCCAGGGGCCCATCTGTGCCCTCGGCCCTGACGGGATCGCAAGGCCCTTCCTCCCTGCACCCCTGAGCAGAACAGCTGTGCATCCCAAGGACGCAGAGCCACCGCCTGGGCAGCGAGAAGCCCCAGCCAGCCGTCACCCTGCCCCAGAGCCATCTGCTCCGCTGTCCCTCAGGCCCACCTTGTCCCGGAGCTCTTCGATTTCCTTGAAGTAGCGGCTGTAGTCCCGCTCCGGGCTGGCTGGACCCTGCCTCTGGTACCAGTCGCGGATCTTCACCTCCAGGTCGGCGTTGGCCGCCTCCAGCGCCCGCACCTTGTCCAGGTAGGAGGCCAGGCGGTCGTTGAGGTTCTGCATGGTGATCTTCTCGTTGCCACCAAGGAGACCACCATCGCCACCGCCAAAATCACCAAAGCCACCGCCAAAACCCCCACCCAAGCCGCCTCCGAAACCTCCGCCGAAACCGCCACCTGCTCTGCCACCAAAGCCGCAGCTCATGCCGCCCCCGTAGCCTCCCGCCGACCCTGACACAAACCTAGCGGAAGAAGCCGAAATGACCACCAAAGCCGCAGCTCATGCCGCCCCCGTAGCCTCCCGCCGACCCTGACACAAACCTAGCGGAAGAAGCCGAAATGCTGCGGCTCCCTGCTGCTCCACCGCACAGGCTCCCCCCGCCAAAGCCGCCTCCCCCGGCCCGGAGCGAGCCCCCTCGGGCAGAGCCGCCCCCGAAGGTGGAGGAAGAAGACTGCAGGAGCGCGGTGGTCATGGCCAGGCAGCGCGCGGCGGGTCCTCCGCAAACACCAGAGACGCTGGTAGGTGATGCACTGGACGGAACCGGAGCGGGCAGCCTCGCCTCGCGGCCGGGGGCTCCTTATGTACCCTCCGCGGGGCTGTGGGCGGCTCCTCCCTGGATCGGAGCCAGCCCTGCCCCCAGCACAGCAGCCTACACACCTCCACGTGGCTGCCTGCAGTTTTTCTTTTCTTCTTTTTTTAATGCAACAAAAGAGATGATTCAGAGTTAATGGCGCTTCGCCCTGGGCCACAGATTTAACACTTGGATTGCAGGTTCCTCCCTCGCGGTCCCCAAGCCTCCGTCCTTCCCGTTAGAGCAGTGAGGCGGCTTTGGCCGCCGGCGCTCTCCCCTTCCCCCCAGACAGCTGCCGCACTCAGGGCCCGTCCCTGCCCGAATTCTCCCGCTCGAGGGACAGGGGGGGCCTGTGGGGACACACCCCACAGCCCGGCCTGGCTTGCAAACACCTCGGGGCTCGGCTGCCAGGCAGCTGACGGATGAGCCCCCACCTGCAGCTGCACACATCCCTGAACCGCTGCCTGTGCGGGCCTGTCCGGGCAGACCCCGCAGATAAGGCCGGGGGGCCCAGAAAGCCCCTGCCTTCCTGACAGGCACGTGGGGCATGTCGCAGCACAGCAGACCGATTAACCCCAGGCAGCAGGCTACGGAGGGAGACAGCAGGGAGGGCCAGCGGGCAGGTGGAGGGCACCAGGGGCCTGGAGGCCAAGGCATCGTAGCCACGGACAGACTGTACCTGGCCCACAGCTGCATAACCAAGGAGTCCCGCAGGCTGGGGTTCAAGCCCTGACTCTGTTGGTCACAAGGCAGGCAACTGAACCCAGGCTCTTCACACTGAGCGATGTCCCCAGCCCTTCTTTATTTTTCATTTTGAGATAGGAGCTCACTAAATCACCAAGTTGCCCAGGCTGGGCTCGAACTTACAGTCTTCCTGCCTCAGTCTCCCAGAGTGCTGGGATGACGGGTGTGCACAACCAGGTCCCAGGTGGACCCACAGTATTCTAAGGCCCAGGGGTCCTGCCCTGTCCTGCCACCTCCTGGCTTCCCATTGACTGAGGGGGTGATCATGGGCTGCTTCTGCAGCACCTGGGACTCAGAGGCCCCTGCCAGGAGGGGCTGTGTCCTGGGACATCAAAACATATCTGTGAGCCTTCTGTGTCCTTGGGCTCAGTCACATCCCTGTCTGTAGCTGACCCCCACTGGGCAATGCAAGCGTTCTTGTTTCAAACTCACTCTGTAGCCCGGGCTAGCCTCGAACTCAAGCGATCCTCCTGCCTCAGCTTCCAGAATGCTGGGATAACAGGCATGAGCCATTGTGCATGCCTGTTTTCATTGTTAGGCACCACATGCAGCAGCCCCTGTCCCCTCTGATCCTGCCCACATCCACAAGGAATGACATCAGGACTCAAGAGAGGGGATGGCACAGCTAGGAAGGGCCGGAGATGGGGCCCCTCTCTCAGACCCACATCTCGGCAGAGAAACAGCTGCAGGTGAGGGCCGGGCCCAGACAGTGTAGTATCACCACCTGGCCAGTGAGAGGGAAAGAAAAATAATCAAACCCAACCTACCAGTGCTGGCTTGTTAAAACTGCAGACACCACGGCCCCAGCAATTAACCCAGGGGTGACTCCTTGTCACTGAGAGAAGGCCAGGCGGCCCCCCTGCTCCCCAGTGCAGGCCAAGGTCAGCAGCTGCCCCCGGAGCTGGGTCCCAAGCCCTTGATTTCAGTTCAGCTGCAGGGAAGCCCAGGGCCGGGCATCTTCACTGGCACCAGACCTCTGCCTTGTGGCCAGGCAGGTGCCCCGCATGGGCCTTCCCTCCCTCCCGGGGCCAGGGCAGCTTCCTGGCTTGGTCACTGACCCGGGTCCCGGGCCACCCACCGTCATCCCACGAGCCGGGGACCCAGGACACAGCCGGGGCCTTGGGACTGCCCTCAGTGCCTCCTTCCCACCAGGGTGCTCGAAGTACCACTCCCCTCAGTTTACCAACCAGCAAAATGGAAATAGCCCTGCCCAACTGGCTCCCCGGGGCAGAACCCCATCCCCAGAGCTGTCCCAGAGCGGACTCGGCTCCCAGGCTGTGGGGAACAAAGCCCGGCTTCATTCCCACACCCTACCACCTGCCCCACCTGTTCAGGGGCCCAGACCCCGCCCAGGGCACATTCCAGGGCCGGGGGCAGAGAGGAGGTTTCAGCTGCAACAAGGGAAGCTTTCAAGGCAGGGACCAGGCACCCTGGGCAGTCCCGGCCTGGGCCCCATGGCTTCCTGAGAGGGGAAGAGCTGGGCTCTGGATCCCACGCGTGACCAGCCTGAGATCTGGAGCAGGCTAAGGCTCCTCCAGGGGACCCAAGGGGCAATGGGAATGGGGGGAATAGCACCCCTTCGTGCCAGCATCAAGTGACAGGAACCAGACACTGGTGCCCCAGAGCTGTCACAGGGAAACTCCCTTTACTTATTTATTTTTTACCATACTGAGGATCAAACCCAGGGCCTTCACCCCACCTACACCCCCATCTTGTTCATTTATTTTGAGCTAAGGTCTCCCTGAGTTTTGCAGGCTGGGTTCAAACCTGCTATATCCTCCTGCCTCAGCTTCCCAGAGTGCTGGGACCCCAGGCTCGCACCCCAACACCACCTCACCCCAGGTCATGGAGAGTTCAGCAGCCAGGAGAACCCACCCTCCCAGTGCCCTCGCTGCTGCCAGGCCCTGCTTGATGGGCCTCTTATTTACCCCAAGGGCCCCACTGTACCAGGAAGCTGGGACTTTATTCTCCTGCTGGCACAGGCGGCCCCGGGAGAGCCAGGCCATGCTGCGGGTCTGCGTGGGAGGCCTGGGTCACCGCCGGGTCCCTGTCCTGGCTCTGGGCCCAGGCCCAGGCTGGCGGGCGAAAGGGGCTTTTGTGCTAGCTCAGGCGCACAGACGCCCTCTCCAGACCTCACGCCACTGGAGAACTGTGCCAGGAGGGACGCCCCAGGGCACCCCAGTGCCAAGCCAGACTGGCACAGACCATGGAAACCATAGGGACCACCCAGGCAGGGCAGCACCGTGAGCTGAGAAGCAGGAGACTCAGCTGTCTGTGCCACGGAGTTGCTACCCAGCGTGGACAAGATGCTTGACCTTTCTGAGCCAGTTTCCTAATGTGTAAAATACAGCCCAAAGTGCCTTTTGGGTTTTTGGGTTGTGATGAAATGGCGTGTAAGTGTGCACCGTTTCTCACACACACCGGCGCGCGGCCATGCAAAGGAAACTGAACCTGGATCCATTTCAGACTCCACCTTGGCTGTGTATTAGAGCAGTTACACAGCACAAACCACTTCACCTCCCTCAGCCTCAGTTTGCCAATCTGTAAAACAGAGGCAATCGATGCTGATTTCACGGGTTAAATAAGGAACTCATTGTGCCAACAGGGCCTGTCACAAAAGGGAGGGGTCCTCCCTTACCTTTCCCGGGCAGGGACAGGGTAGAACTGGGCTCAGACAAGACCTCCACAGGGACAAGGCTTGACCCACCTTTCCGAGGGCTGCAATAAACCGAGTCCTTGTGCCTTGGCCCA
>NW_022900925.1:37616358-37624271 GCF_012274545.1 Fukomys damarensis
GCAGGGCCCGGCGCCAGGGCACTCAGAGGCCCTTGGGGGTCGGCAGGTTGTTCTAGTGTGCGTCGTGGCCCTCGAGCAGGCTGCGGTAGGTGGCGATCTCCTGCTCCAGCCGAGACTTGACGCCCATGAGCTGCTGGTACTCCAGGTTCTGGCGCTCGGTGTCGGCGCGCAGGCTGCTCAGCTGGGCCTCAAGGCTGCTGATCAGCGCTTGAATCTGTGCCAGCTGGACCTCGTATCGCGCCTCGGTGTCGGCCAGGGTCCCTTCCAGGGCGGCTTTCTGCAGCGAGAGAGACAGGGCACTGTGGTACAGCAGAGCTGGGTGCCCAGAGAGACCTCGAGCAGGCCACCAGCCGGGCTGCCCGAGGCTGCAAGCATCCAGGGGCGGTGACTTACCATGCTCTGCTGCGACTGCAGCTCGATCTCCAGGCTCTGCACCGTGCGCCGCAGCTCGGTGATCTCCGTCTTGCTGGTCTGGACCATTTCTTTGTTGGTGGCCACCTCCTTGGTCAACACCTCGGTCTGGGACCGAGGAGGGGAGGAAGGATCAGCAGAGTCAGGGCTTTGGATGGAGGCACCAAGCCCGCTCCCCGGGGCGCCCTCCTACCTGGCTGATGAACCAGGCCTCGGCATCCTTCCGGTTCTTCTCAGCCATGACCTCATACTGGCTCCGCATGTCGCTCAGGATCTTGGCAAGGTCAGTGCCTGGGGCAGAATCCACCTCCACGCTGACCTGGCCGCCCACCTGGCTCCGCAGGGCACTGATTTCCTGGGACGACGCAGTGGAGGTGGGCATGTCAGGGCCAGAGCCTGTGGGGTGAGGCCCAGGTGACCCCTACCCACACCCTGGGCCGCAGGGCGCTGATGCTCAGGGATCCGCACCAGGGGGTGGGTAGACTGGGTCCCCACTGTGCCCTGCTGGAACCAGGGAGCCATGGGCATCACTGGGGGTAGGCAGAGGCCCCACTGCCCACCTCCTCGTGGTTCTTCTTCAGGTAGGCCAGCTCCTCCTTCAGGCCCTCGATCTGCATCTCCAGGTCGGCCCTGGCCAGGGTCAGCTCGTCCAGCACCCTGCGCAGCCCGTTGATGTCGGCCTCCACGCTCATGCGCAGGTTCAGCTCCGTCTCGAACCTTCCCGAGGGCCCATGGTAGTCAGGTCGGCATGGTGCCCGCACCTCTGCGCCCTCCCCCTTCCTGCCCAGGCACCACTGCCACTCACTTGGTCCGGAAGTCATCAGCAGCCAGGCGGGCGTTGTCGATCTGCAGGACGATCTTGGAGTTCTCAATGGTGGCTCCGAGAATCTGGGAGCAGCAGGCGGGAGGTTGGCACCAGCTGGACAGACCAGCACTGCCCCCCTCATGCTCTCTGCGATCAGCCTGTGCCCAGGAGCTGGGCAGGGCACAGGGTGGGTCCAGCAGGGAGCCCTGTGCCCAGGGACACTCCGAGTGCCCTGAGGGGTCTCTACACCAGACTCAGGGACAGGAGGCCTGGGGCACTTCAGTCTGCCCCCTCTCCCAGCACAGCCTGCCCTCGGGAAAAGGAGCCCATGGCGGAGAACCTGCCAGTGCCAGGCCCTCCGACCTGGCTCTGTTCAGCCCAAAGGGCCCCACGGTGCAGAGCTGGGCCCTCCAAGGCCACCCCCGTCTGACACTGCGTGGCCTGCAGCTCATCCTGAGGGCCAGGCTGAGTCACAGCTCACTGTGCCACCCAAGGGCCACCTCCCAGGGTTTAAGGAAGCAGATGGCATGAAAACCAGATGGGACCGCCCACGGCAGGGTAAGAACAGCTTCAGCTCTTGTCGTGTGTGCGTGTGTGCGTGTGTGTGTTTGCACACACGCGTGCATGCTGAGTGAATGAAGGGACAGGAGGAGAGAGGAAATGTGGTAAGGAGCCGGGTCCCTAGGAAAATCAGTTTTCTCTTCGGGTATGGTTGGTTTTGTTTGTTGGGGGGGTTGTTTTGTTTTGTTTGAGACAGGGTCTTACTGTGTCGTTGAGATGGACCTGGAACTCACTATGTAGCCCAGGCTGGTCTCGAACTCCCAGTGATCCTCCTGCCTCAGCCTCCCGAGTGCTGGGATTACAGGCATGCGCCACCACGCCCAGTGGGTATGGTTATTGATATTGGCAGTGGGGACTAAACTCCCGCCATTAGGCAAGTATCCCACCACTGAGCTACACCCCTGGCCCAGATAATGGGTTTCTCATTATAGATCACAATTTTAAATTGTGATAAATACTATTCTACCTGGGGCTTTTGGTTTGGTTTGGTTGTTTTGTTGAAACAGGGTCTCACACGTGGTCCAGGCTGGCCTCGGAATTTGAGGAGACCCTCCTGCCTCGCTCAGCACCTCCCCCACACCAGGCAGAAGGGCCCAAGAGAACTTGTGGTCAGAGAGCTGCTGCCCCTTGCTGTACCTGGAGCTCCAGGGCAGAGGTCTACAAGAGCAAGATGGGGCCACTGCCCAGTCCCTCCTTTCCCCGACTTTGGGGCCACGTCGGCTCTCCCATTCTGCCTGGGTGGGCGCACACACACATGTATTTGCACCAGGGACTGAACTCAAGGTCTTTGCTCTGAGCTACATCCCCAGCCCCTGTTGTTTTATATTGAAACGGGCTCAATAAATTCCCCAGGCAGAGCTGGAGCTTGATGTCCTCCTGCCTCAGCCTCCCGGAGTGCTGGAATTAAATTACTCTTCAGCCTGGGAGGCTGGGGTGTGAGAGGGGTGGGAAGAGACCTAAACCTGATCTCCAGGGGGAAGCAGACCTGAGGAACGCAGGGCCCACCCCGGTCCCAGGGTCGGGTCAGACTCCTGCTCCTCCCTGCGCCCCTGGGCCTCACGCCTAGCCCCTCCCCGCCCCTTTTCAGCCCCCGGGTCCCGTGGCACTGCCCCCTGCCCCCTCCCCCTGGGAGTCCTAACGGCGGGCGCCGCCCACCTTGCTGCGCAGGTCCTCGATGGTCTTGTAGTAGTGGCTGTAGTCGCGGGCCGGGCCTGGACCCTGCCTCTGGTACCAGTCGCGGATCTTCACCTCCAGGTCGGCGTTGGCCGCCTCCAGGGCGCGCACCTTGTCCAGGTAGGAGGCCAGGCGGTCGTTGAGGTTCTGCATGGTGATCTTCTCGTCGCCGCCCAGCAGCGCGTCCTGCCCGCCCATCCTGACCGCGAAGCCGCCCCCTAAGCCCCCCGCGCCCGAGGACACGAAGCGCGTGGAGGACACGGACACACCACGGCCTCCCGAGCCGCCGTGGATGCTGGGCGCACGGAAGGCCCCCGTCCCCAGGCGCAGGGAGCCGCCGCCCAAGCCCCCGAAGGACTGGGTGCGGTAGCTGAAGGAGGTCATGGCGAACGGAGGACAGTAGCGACAGGCACCGAGCTGGCGGGTGAGGAGTGGCCTGGCCTTCGCCCCGCGCCTTTTATGCCGGCCTGCGGGGAGGGGCGGGGTCGGTGGGTATCTGGGCCTGAGGAATTCGCAGGCTGGGAGGTGCAAGCGGCACACACTTGGGCGCTGTCCATTGGTCATTGGTCACCCACGGCCCCTCCCACGCACTTCTGCCCGCCCCGTCGAAGCTGCAGGGCTCCTCCCGGTCCTCACCCCATCCACACCCCCAGGAATTGATGTCCCCGCCCTGGGACCCCTAGCGCCCCTTCCTTGTGAGCTGCTCCGACCAGAGCCCCCAGTCCACGCCCAGAGCCCCTCCCCGCTGGAATCCACAGCCCTGGAGAGCCTGCCCCAAGGGGATCCCCTCACCCCCTCCCACCTACCCCCTCAGACAAAAGTCCTTTCCGGACAAGAGTGCCGCAGGCTGCCCGGGCCTTCCCCACACTGGCCGCCCCGCCCTGCAGGACACCTGGCAGCTGCTTGGGGAGCAGCTCTGGAGCTGGGTGGGTGCCCTCTGGGATCCCAGCTCCAGCCGAGCCCCCCACCCCGGGGCTGACCCACCCTGGCCCTCAGCCTGAGCGAATTCCTCAGACCTCTGTGGGGCCCTCCCTGAGGAATCTGAGCGGGGGAGATAGGTAGCTTCCCCAAGAGGCATTTAGCACGGTCCAGGCAAATGGGCTGGGCCGGGCCAGCCATCCGTGGAACTTAAAGACCAGGGGTCTATGAGGCCCTCCCAGCCCTCTGCTCTTCTGCACCAGCCGCCAGCCCTTTGTCCCTTTCCGGAGCCCTGCACCCCTTGATGGGTTGGGGAGATGGCCAGTCACCCTCCTGTGTGGCCTTCATTTCCCCCGTGGCATGAGGGCCGTTCCTGTGTTTACAATCACCCGCGTCTCCTGTGACTATTGCCCCTAACTCCTGAGCCCAGTCTTGGGAAATGTCTCCCAGCCACTGCCTCACCCAGAACCTTGGGCAGGAGGAGGGAAAGTAGGTCTGGGTGCCCAGAGGGGGCCAGGGCCCAACAATCACAAAGGTCATGTGTGAGTCACCCCTTATCGGTGGGGCGGGGCCAATATCCGTGGGCAAGGTGGCCAGATAGCTGCAGGGCCTGATCATCTCTGTTTTATGGTGGAGGGAGGGTCTGGAGAGGGCCCCAGTTCTGCCCCAGAGATTAAGGTTCTGGTCCCTGAATTCAGAGGGGCTCAGTCCCAAGCTGTCTTGGCCAGAAGCACAGAGCAGAGGACGGGTTGCTGTTTTTACCGGGCTTCCTGGATCGTCCTGTGCCTCCCAACCGATGAGGAAGCAAAGTTAACAGCCGCAGCTTCCGGCCTCCCGATCCTCAGCCTGCAATCCTGAGTGTCCCGAAGCCCTGCTCCCAGCACAGGGAAGTCACAGCCCCCAGACGCCTCCCTCGCTCCCCTCCCAAAGACCTCGTCCATCCCACAGGTCCCTGGGGCTGTCCTCCGGGAGCCCTGTGGCTGTGGGCACTTCCCCTCCACACAGGTACCAGGAGCCCAGAGCACAGGGCACCCCCTTCCCAGGAGGTGCGGGAAACCAAGGCTTCCAGCTGCCCTAAGGAGGCGCCTGCCACCCCACCATGCCAGTCTGCCAGCGTCTGCTCCTCTCTGCTCCAGGAGGGTAGGACCAGAGGAACCCCTTCCAAGCCCTGGTCTCCACGCAGCTGGGGCTACAGAGGCAGGGACAGGGCGGTGAGCCCTGGGGGGGATCCCAGATCCAGGGAGGACCTGACCCAGCTTCCACTGCCCGGTTCTGCACACCCCAGCACCCCGAGACCCCTGTGGGAGGAGATCCAGGTCCTGAGAGCAGAAAACGCTGGCTCTGACGTGCTTTCGAGCATCCACAGGGCTGGGTACCAGGAGCCCTGCAGACTCTGCTCTCTTGTTTACAAAATAAGAGAGATGCTTAATGAAAACGAGGCCTGCTTCGAGGGGAGGGTAAACGGGACCCTCCTTGTGAAGGGTGAACTACCGCGCCTAGCCAACAGCCAGCACTTGAGGAATTTACTTTATTGTACAATATTAGTGCTAAATAGCATGTGGTTTTCACCGTTACAGGTATTCTTGCTTAGTTTTGCTTAACTAGTATTTGTAAAGGCACAGTGACACTCAACAACTAGGCCACACACCAAGAGGTCCAGGAGGAGATTTCGTTAAGGAAGGCAGGTTAGGGAGAGAGGACAGGGCAGAAGAGGGGGTGGGAGGTGGGGGTGGGCTACGGTGTATTCCTGAGGAGCGGGCTGCCTTTAACCTGTCACAGGCCGGGTTGCCCTTTCTGGGTTTGGTCCTGGAGAAACGGGTTTAACTTCTCCCGACCGCTGTAGCCTTAGGGGGAAGGGAAACTAAAGATAAGAGTGTGAAGTCTCTTAAAAGGCCAGAAGCACCAGGAAAATGCAGCCTGTGATGGCAGCGCCAGGACCCTTAATGGTTTTTCCCCAGTATACTTGAATCTTTTGTCTGGGAATAGCTGCTCAGGTGCCACAAACTACAGGAAATTCTGGTCCAGACCAAGGCTACCTGGAGAGATACAGCGACTGCCCAGGGCAGGCCAGGGACAGCTGAGTTGAGCCACTGGGTCCCAGTGCCTTCCGGTCCCCTCTGGAAGTGCAGCGATCCTCCCGAGAGCTGGGATTACAGGCGCGCACAGCCCACCCTGCTCGTGTTACAGAAGGGATTGGAGGCAGCAGAACGGAAGTAAGGTAACAGAAGCTGACTCCTTCGATGGCGATCTATCCATCACACCTAATGGCGGTGCCCTGATTGACCCAGTCCTGGCTACAGCTCCCCCTTTTATGGGGCTTTACGGCCTTGCTCTCACTCAGGCGGTCACACTGTATTTCAAGATTCACTTTGCTGCCGTTCAAAACATGGTGGCCAGGCAGGTGAATTTTGACCTGGATGCAGCACTTCTCTGGCAGGGGAGGTTACTTTAAAACTCATTAAATTATCTACTCTAGCCCAGGAGAAGGGGCCGTGTCTGGTCAGCGAGGTTACCAGTGGTTCTTTTCATTTACAAAACTTTTTAGGGAGACCGGATGCCTCCAGTGCCCGTTGATTCTAAACCAAACAAAGCAAAGGCGAAAAAGTTATTTTACTTTAAAGTGTTCTCTGTCACTCACTGGAGCTTCCTGCCGTTAGCAGTTGTACACAGTGCCTGAGGGAGAGGTTAAGGGAAGCGGACGGTCTTCAGAGACCCCTGAAGGAAGCCGGGGGCAGGAGCCAGGTCCCTAGTGCGACCACAGCCCCTGCCAACTGTGCAGGCCGCGACGCTGACCTCTGTCCACCGCCCTTCAGTGAACTCTGTCGGTCGGGTGTTACCGGCCCCTTTTCACAGTCAAGAAAATTTAAAGGTTTCGGCTCAAATGATGAATAACACAGCGGAGGTTGCGCCAGAAGTCGTGCGTGGCCCAGAGTCCAAGCACAACCCCTAACTCCCCGAAGCCACTGCCCCAAACCTCTATGCGTCCCCTCTTCCGCGGGATGCAAACCCAGGGAGCTTCCTCCTCTGGCCTGAGGCAAAGGCATCCGGCGATGCCACCCACCAAGGTCCCAACCGGGCTCCCTGCTGCCACACCCGGCCGGGGGTCGGTCGGTCAGTCCAGGGGCCACACAACCCCTGTTCCTGAGACGGACTCGGGGACCCAGCACAGCAGGATTGCAAGCCGGAGGACAGAGAGGGGAGGAGCAGGCTCCAGACGCCACCTGCGCTCCAGCGACCGCAGCTCGAGGTCCCTGCGCCTGTGTCCCAGGGCTGCGCATCGCGGAGGTGAGGCTTCGGGGCTGCAGGAGGGAGCACATCCCGTCCTGCCCCGGGACACACGGAGGTGGGACCACACCGTCCCTGTCACTGCTTCCTCAAGCTCCGAAACCTGAGGGGAGAGAAAGGCTAGCTGGGCTGGGGAGCACAGGAAGGGGAAAGGGCGGGGAGCCTTGAAAAGCAGCAGCATCCCCGCACCCCCAGAGCATCTCCGGAAGTGGGGCGCCAGCTACCTGGAGAGGAGGCGGAAGTCACGGCTGGAGTTTCTGCACAAAGCACCAACCCCTGCCCAGTCAAGGCAGCCAGCTCGCTGCCTCTCCCCAGCCCAGGAGAAAGCGGGACATCCACCATCCCCAAGCAGACTGGCAAACCGACAGAGCTTGCTAATATCACTCACTGAGGGCGCGGCAGGCAGAGAACCCCTCAGATGTGCTGGGGGGGTTTGCGATTTTGAAAAGTTCGTTCTAACCACCACTCTTTTTTTTTTTGAGACTGACCTGGAACTCACTTATGTAGCCCAGGCTGGTCTCGAATTCAGAGCAATCTTCCTGCCTCAGCCTCCCCAGTTCTGGGATTGCAGGCGTGCGCCACCACGCCCGGCTGTACCACTCTTCATATCAATGCCAGAGAAGCCCTGCAACATATTCAGGAAGACACACAACCAGACACTCAGGTGTGGTGGTGCACACCTGTGATCCCAGCACTCTAGGAGGCTGAGGCAGGAGGATCACTGCAGATTCAAGGCTGGCCGGGACAATTCAGTGACTTA
>NW_022900925.1:37625182-37625629 GCF_012274545.1 Fukomys damarensis
CCACCATCCCCAAGCAGACTGGCAAACCGACAGAGCTTGCTAATATCACTCACTGAGGGCGCGGCAGGCAGAGAACCCCTCAGATGTGCTGGGGGGGTTTGCGATTTTGAAAAGTTCGTTCTAACCACCACTCTTTTTTTTTTTGAGACTGACCTGGAACTCACTTATGTAGCCCAGGCTGGTCTCGAATTCAGAGCAATCTTCCTGCCTCAGCCTCCCCAGTTCTGGGATTGCAGGCGTGCGCCACCACGCCCGGCTGTACCACTCTTCATATCAATGCCAGAGAAGCCCTGCAACATATTCAGGAAGACACACAACCAGACACTCAGGTGTGGTGGTGCACACCTGTGATCCCAGCACTCTAGGAGGCTGAGGCAGGAGGATCACTGCAGATTCAAGGCTGGCCGGGACAATTCAGTGACTTAAAAAAAAAAAAAAAAAAAAAAA
>NW_022900925.1:37625692-37637123 GCF_012274545.1 Fukomys damarensis
AAAAAAAAAAAAAAAAAAAAAACCTGAAAAAAAAAAAGGCCTGGGAATGTAGCTCAGTGCAAATACTCTTGAGTTCAACCCCCAGGGCCGGGGGTGGGGAGCTCTTTGAAGCATTATTTGCAAGAATGAAAAGGCAGAAACAATTGCTGGGGGAGGTGGTTAAGTAAACGGCTGAACTGGCCGCTAGGGTGGAGTAGAAACAGAAATCAAACAGTGAGCATCAACAAGAAAGCCCTGCAAGCCAGTTGCTGGCCCCAATAAAAGCAGCAGGGCCGCACTCCGTATAATAGGACAGACGCTGAAAAGATGACTTGTTTCTCCAGGTGCGTGTGAGTCTGCAGAGGGCCCTGGAAAAGCAAGGACACCCACAGGCAGACAAGGGAGATTTCCCGGGGAGAGACGCTGACCGCAGGGTAGCTATGCGTGATCCTGATCGGCCTGGTTTTAACCCTTACAGAAATGTAATTAATGTGTAATTTTAAAATGTAATTAATGTAATTTGTCAGTTACTCAGCGGTAAATGGTTTCTTTAGCAACACTCCAGGGTCCACATTTACATCTGGCTGAAGTCCGTACCGGGAGTGCCTCGGGCCCTGGTGACTTTGACCTGGGGGAACAGCCCCTCCCACTCTGGCTCCCCAAAGACGAGGAGCTTTGCGGACACCTGCAGCTGTCCCCTCCGGAAGTTCCAGTGGCGGGCAGGTGCACCTGGGTTTATACCAAGCCACTCAGAGACCGCCGAATACTGGGACACAGATAAAACTGAAAGAAGTGGATTTCACACTTGTGGACTCCGCTTCCTAAGAAAGGTGAAGCCCCACTACAGGATTGTGCATAGGTTTTATAGGGATTTTCTAAACAAAAAAGTTAAAACATAGGTCAGGGCTGTCTCACAGCTGCGAAAGGGGAGAAGCTTCAGATACATTTGCTTATCTTACCCTTGTCTTTCAGGGGTAGTGTTTTATGGTTCCCCTTAACATCCCATCTGCTCCCAGGCTTGTTAATCAAGTTTGCGGTTAGCACAGGAAGGGTTTTGCAGTACGAGCAGTTTTCCCTGTTGTTTGATAAGAGGAGAGGGAAGCAGCAGTCTCTGGGGTCATTAGCTGGCCAGCGTGGAGTCCCTTTAGCTCAGTCAGGGCTCACCTCTGTGCCTCAGGGCCAGAGCTGGCGTCTGGGCAAAGCTTGTACCTGTGTGGGCCTGCAGCCAGCAGCCGCCTCCCAGGCACTGCAGCGGTGCCCCTGGGGGCGCTGTGAAATGGCAGGGCGATCTTTGAGGGTTGTGGGACCAATGGGCACCATGTGGGTCACCATGCAGAGCTGCTCGCTGGATCCTGAAGCTGCTCGCCAGGGAGAGAGGCAGAGAACGGTGTCCAGAGGGCAGCAGCAGGGCTGGGGGCCTTCAGGTCATCCGTGCGAGGCTCTGGGGAGGAGGTTGGTTGGCTGAGGCTCCACGGGGAGCTGGACTCTTCCTGAGAGAGGGAAAGCCAGGGACCTGGCATGGTCAGATTTACACATCGCTGGGCCACAGTCTTGTCCTACCTCACACCCGCCGCACCTGCTCCCTTGAGAAGCAGGGTGGGCGGCCCTGTTCTCTCTCTCAGACGGAAGCTATCTCTCCCTCAATGCACATTTCCTACTCTACTTCTGTGGTTCCTAGAATTCATTCTTTGATTTTAGTGAGAAATCTCTGTGGGTCTGGGACGGGAACAAGGTGAGGGGAGCAGGCATGACAGCGGTGAGGGTCGGGATCAGTCGGCGGGGTGTCAGGAGTGAGAAACACGCCGGTGGCCTGGTGACCGGAGAGGACAGTGCAGGACGTCTGGCCAAGCCCCGGGGCGTCTCCAGGAGGGAGTCCTCGCACCCCACACTGGGAAGGCCCATGGCGGAGGGAAGGACACAGCTGGCAGAGCCGTGCCCAGCGAAGGCCAAACTCAAGGCAGTGTCACCGGGACCCTCGGCTGCGCTCAGGGCACCTCAGTCCACCTTGGTCTCCTGCCTAAAGCGGAGCCCAGGAGAGAGGGCAGGGCGAGTGGCTGAGTCAGGATGACCCCAAGCTCCTCAAGTCCTGGGGAGGAAAAACCAGCCCGACCAGAACCCGAGCTCGCCGTGGGGGAGGGGAGAGGCGAGCACTTGGGGACAGCAGCTGTCCAGGGAGATGGACTGTCCCCGGGTGCCACATTCCACACCGGGAGCAGGCCCGGGAGGATAGGAGGGAGGAGAGCTGGCTGGAGCCGGGAGACCCAGACCTCCTTCCTCCTGCCACACGGGGCCCTGCCCAGCAGCCACGGGGACAGAACCAGGAAAGAGGGAGCGAAAGTCGCTGGGTTCCCTGCAGGAGCACAGCAGGAGCCCCAGGGCTGCCTCCCGAGGCACAGTGATCCCAGGGTACCAGGTGCAAACCTCACTGTCAGAGCTGGTTAGGGCCGGGTACCGGAGGGGAAGCCAGGGCCGGCGGAGCACAGGAGCCAGATTCAGCTCCAGGGACATGGGGTGCAGTTACAGGAAGATTCAGGGCCTCCAAAGGGTCTGAGGGAAACATTGTGACCCCCCGACCGTCCGAGGTCTAGTACTCCAAGTTTGTGTTCTCTGAAATCAAAGAATGAATTCTGGGAGCAATGGAAGTAAAGAGTAGGAAATGTTTATTGAGGGAGAGATAGCTTCTGTCTGAGAGACAGAACAGGGCCACCCACCCTGCTTCTCAAGGGAGTTTTATGCACAAAACAAGCAGGTGAGGCAGGTATGAGATGGGACAAGACCACGGTCCAGCAATATGGTCACAGGTGTAGTCAGTCGCTCAGGTAATATTGATTATGTGGGGGTCAAATGGGAAAGAAATCATGTAGCAAGAAAGGACTGACACACCGGGTGTGGTGGCGCACGCCTGTAATCCCAGCACTCGGGAGGCTGAGGCAGGAGGATCACGGTGAGTTGGAGACCGGCCTGGGCTACACAGTGAGTTCCAGGTCAGTCTCAACTACATAGTGAGGCCCTGTCTCAAAAAACCAAAAAGAAAAAGAAAAGAAAAAAATAAAGAAAGGACTGACAAGGATTTCCAGGAAGGAATGGACTGCAGAGATTCTGGTCCCCACCCAGGGTGAATGATGCCTATTTTTTTTTCCTCATTGAGTTTATCGGCACTTTTTAAGTAGACAGTACAGTTGCATTCATCACTGGGACCTTGCACCTTTACATGACAGATCTTGGTTCTCGTTTTTCCCCATACCCTGCCCTCCCTTCACCCCCTCCACGCTCCCCTATGCCTATTTAGAACATGGGTCCCTGCTGTTCATCCTGAGGGAGGGTGTGGGGGGTCACTTCTCCTGCTCTTGGAGCCTGGCCCTCCAGTGAGTGGGCCCGTGGCTGTAAAACGTTCTTATCTTCTACCCTGACTCTCGGGCCCAGCCCTGCTTGACTGCCTATAATATTTTAACCAGCTTAGCTTTATGATACCAGGATTTCTGGCTGCTCGTGTCACCTCTGTGGTCAGCCAGGCGAGTGTTTCTGCATTTCCAATTCTGACTCATCCCTGGCGGCCCTCGGCCTTGGGGGAGGACGGTCCGCCCGCACCCCGACCCCATGACAGGGCTGGGGAGCCAGGGACCCTTTGTGCAGCAGACAGAAGGA
The DNA here is from genome assembly GCF_012274545.1 of Fukomys damarensis. NCBI lineage: Eukaryota > Metazoa > Chordata > Mammalia > Rodentia > Bathyergidae > Fukomys > Fukomys damarensis. The sequence goes on from NW_022900925.1 coordinate 37,629,317, forward strand.
AACACCCTGCACCCCAAAGACACATGCACACTGGGGATGGACAGGCGGGAACCCCAGGCTTACTCCTCGCTCCACTTCTCCACACCAGCCCCTGTCCTTACCGGGCACTGAGGAGCTGCCCCAGCCCCAGGGAGGGGACACAGGGCCCGGCCCTGCTCCCCTCTCCCCAGCTCTGCCTGCCCTGCCTCTGCCCCTCCAGGGGAAGGCTCGGAGCTGGGGGCCCCCCTCCACAGGTCCTGGGATCGGGGTTCACTGCCGTCTTGCCGAGCACACAAACATGCACCTTCCTGTGGGGCTCTGTCCGGGGCTGCCAGGCGGTGGGGTCCACGGCGGAGCTGGGCCTCCCCTCCCTGCTGGACCATCTTCTCGGCCTGCCCAGGTCCTGACCACCAGGAGCCCAGAAGCATGTTCTGTGGGCTCCTCCAGACTCGTTCGACCGGACCCCTGTACTCTGGACAGAGCGCGGAGGTCTCCGGCTGTGCCCACGCTCACACACCGCGCGCTCACACATACACTTGCTCCTGCTCACACTCACAAGCCAGACACACTCACATCTACGTACTGCCGCACACACGCGTCGTCCCACTTACATGCTCACCGTCACACAGGCACACTCGCCTTTACCTAAGCAGCCCCTCAGTTAGACTTGGCTTCAGCCCAGCGCTGTGCCCCAGTCTGCCCATGTAGAGGCCGGGGAGGGAGGACACCCGTGTCCTGCTTGGCCTCTGGATCCAGGGCGCCTCCCCCAGGGGACCATGGCAGGAGGCCAACACTGTCAGCTCCTGAGGCAGGAGGTGGCCAACCAGAGTCACAGAAGGAGCAGCACTGGGCGGCAGGCAGAGCGGAGGCTGAAGGGGGCCCTGGCGGCCCAGCACCGCAGGGGTCTGAGATGTCACTCTCTGCAAGTGAGCAAGTTGACCTGCTAGGTGTCGTGGGTGTGGGCAGAAGGCTCGAGACTCCCGGTCAGACAGGAAGAGCTTCACCCCTTTTCCCCCTGGGGAAAGTGCAAAGCTTGGCCGGGGCTCCTGCTACATTGCAAGGGCTCTGAGGACCCCAGGCTTCGGGGAGTCCAAGCTCTCAGGCAGGGCCTCAGCAGACCTGTGCAATCTTTCTCCCCCCAGGAGAAACGCCACCGTTATTTGACACAGCAGCAAATCCTGCCCTCTCTCTGAGACGGCCTGCTAGGGACATCCTGGAGACAGAGGCCAGAGGAAAGACCGGCGCTGCCTCTGGTTGCCAGAAGGACACACAGACGTGGGAGCAGTCCCGACTCCAGCAGGGTCCTCAGCACTGAACTCTGAGTCAGAAGCTTCAATCTGATAAGGGGAGAGAAAGTTCCTGGAAACTGGAGGGGTCTCAAGGAAGGGGATAAGATAGAAGCCAAGACGGAAGTGATAGACAGGAGCCTCTTCCCACACTTGTACAAACGATAAAGCAGAGAAAGGCAGTTCCTGGGGACCAGAGGCTACGATCTTGAGGGAATCTGAATAGCTCTGCCAATAAGAGACCAACCTGGGGAAAGGACATAGAATACAGGCAAACAGCTCCCCCAAAGGACATTCGAACCGGACCGCTGTGACTCTCCAGGACCCGGGGCCTCCAGTGAGCTGCCTCCCCAGCCCTGCGCCTACTTTTCAATTATTTTGAGACAAGATCTCGCTACGTTGCCCAGTTTGGCTTTTGATCCTTCTGCCTTGTCCTCCCGGAAAGCTAGGATTATAAGTGTCCACCTCCACTCCTGGCTGCAAATTCCATTTAGCTGTAGGAAATAGTCAGCTCTGCCTGTAAGAAGAGAAAGGAGGAATTAACTCACTGTGAGACCGCCTTTCACATGAGTCAGATTGAAGAGATGGAAAGGGTTGCTACTCGCTCTTGGTGGGGAAGATGGGAAACCCGTCACTCCACACACAGCTAGCTGTGGGAAAATATAGCTGCACGAATCCCCAGTATTCAGTCTGACACCCCGATTTCCCTCACGGCCATTTATCTGCCCGGTGCTTCCCCCAAGTGTGCAAAGGGACCCGGATGTTCACTCCAGATGCTATTTATAGTATCAGGAGGCTGGAACAGCCTACGTACCCCTCGTGCAGCACCTACCAGTGAGGCACCACGCTGCCTGGGAAGAGGGTTCCGATAGGACAGAGGATTTGCTGCGGGAGAAGAGAGACGGGTGAGCAGCACACACAGAAGGCCACCGCTTGTGTGTGTGCTCCAGAGGAGCGCGCGCACACGGCTGGATGTGGAGATGCACGGGGGCCTGCAGCGGGACACAGGAGAAAGGGGCAGCGGGGCGGGGGCTGGATCCCAAGGTGGAGAAAGCCTGGTGTTTTGCTGTGCACTTGTTAGATTCTCCATCCTGTTATGCCTGCATTACCTCTTCCGGGCAACTGTGCGCGCGCGCGCGTGTGTGTGCGTGTGTGTGTGTGTGTGTGTGCGCGCGCGCATGCACACGTTTGTTTATAACAGCAATCTTCACCGTTCAGTCTGCCAAGGAGCTTGGACAGGATGGGACTGGGACTCAGAAGGGGCTCCGGCCTCAGCCCCGTGGATCTGCTGGCTGCCAGTGCCCCCCCACAGGTCCCCTGCTTTGCACAAGGTCAGGCCCACTCCCTCCTCCCCTCCTATAGGGGCCACTGAGCCTCAATCTGAGCTGAAAGAGCCCCAGGCCCCACCCAGGCCAGAGAGGCAGGGGAGGTGAAGGGCGTCTAGTAGGAGCAGCTGGCATTAATAAGCGACCAGGCGGCCGGGCAGTGGCAGCTTGGCCTTTGAAACGAGCCACACTTAGTCTGAGGGCTTGGCAGCCGGGCTGGGCATTTAAGCTCCCTGCAACGTGCGTGGGTAAGAAGAGCGCTCTTCCCCGTGCAGCCTGGGTTTCAGCTCAGAGAGGCCCGGCTGTGACTGACAGCCACCAGGGGCTCTGCCGCCCTGTCTCATTCCGCTCACAGAGCCTCAGTTTCCCCGGGCACCACCAGAACATTGATGTCACATGTGCATCCAGTGGGGTGACCGGCTGGAACAGGGCACAGGGAAGATCGGGGCCTTTGACAGCAGCGCTGGGGGTGAACAGGACAGAAAAGACAGAACAGCTCCCCACCGGGCCAGATCCCAGCGACTCTCCCTCATCCTGGCTGCCCGGTGGGTGCGGCTGGCGGCTGGCCAGGTGCCTGACCTTCCTCCCCTGCGAAGTCCGTGCCTGGTCCCGCCAGACATCGGCCTCCACACGCCTTCCCCTCCCACCAGGTGGGCAGTGAGTCACCCCACAGCCCCTCAGGTTCAGAGGATTAAACGATGTGCCAGCACCATGTGGCACGAGATTGGATTAAAAAAATAAAACAAGGCCAAAAGGAGGCAGGGGAAAATCATAGTTATAAGAAATAAAAACTGCAGCTCCAGGGCACTCGCCCAGTTTGTGTACTTATCACCGCTCCCCAGGCCAGAGCATAATAAGGCCGGGCAATTCCCCCTCACCTGACTGTGCTGGGCTGGAGACTCAGCTCAGTGGTTCCACCACCTCCCTCACAAGTTCAAGGACCTGAGTTCAGTTATACCAAAAAATAGACTGCATGCTGGGGTTCCCTCTTCACTTGCCAGTGGCCCTCTTCTGGGGTAGGCCATCTTCCCTGCCCCAGTGAGGGCACCAGCTGGAGATGTCAAACTGCTCTTTTCCCACCGCGGGGATGGGGGTGGGGATGGGTCAGCAAACCTGCAAATTTACTCTACCAGATAAGGTTAGGTTCCTTCTTTCCACCTGAGGGAAACTTCCGGTCCAGCCCTGTGACAGCTCAAGGCCAGATGCGGATAAAACAGAGCCCTTTGTCTCAGACCTTACTGGCTGCTTCTGCCTGAGCAGAACGTGCCCAGGCTGGGGCGAATCAGCACCACGGCGCCCCCTGGAGGCCGCCGGAGAACCATCCCGGGAGCCTGCCTGGGCCTGGGCGGTCCCAGCGCTCCCGGGCACCCACAGTGGCACAGGGGCTCGGGGGGCAGCAGGAACAAAGATCCCCCACGTATTTTTCTTGATGCTACCGTGAATGGTATTCTTTTCCTCATTTCTTTCTCAGTGAGCTTTCTGAGTGTGCGGGAACGCTGCTGATTTTCGAGTGCTGATTTTGTATTCCACCACACTGCTGAATGTGGTTGTTAATTCTAGCAGTCTTTTGGTGGAACTTGGGACGGGGGGTCTTCTAGGTAAAGGACCGTGAAGTCTGCAAATCATGATAATTTCATTTATTCCTTTCCTATACGGATCCCTCTTATCTCTTTCCCTTGACTGATTTCTCTGGCTGATGTTTTAAGTACTACGATGGACAGGAGTGGTGATGACGGACACCTTACCTTGTTCCTGATCTTGCAGGGAAAGCTTTTACCTTTCTTCCCCTAATACGCTGTTTGCCGATATTCACAGTTCACGCAGTAAGGTCCTTTGTACTTGTTTTCTTCAGGGATTTAAAAAATAGCCACAAGGGGGCGCTGTGGCATCAGCGGTGAGGGGACCAGGTAAGAAAGCAGGTGACCACTGCTCCTGCCTCCCAGGACCTGCCCTGCTGGAGAACGTGACTGTCCTCTCAAGGTGGAGTTCAGCGGGACCCTGTGGGAGACAAAGCCCTGCGACAAGCTAGGAGCAAACAGCCAGCGACAACCCCGCAGGGTGCTAGGACAGGGAGCCAGGCCCGGGGCTGTGTCCAGACTCGCCTGTCCTCCCTCGAGTTCTTTGCCCTTAGACAAATTGCAGAACCTCTGTGAACCCCAGCTTCTCCTGGGCCTCAGGATGCGGGCACAGTCTGGAGCAGGGGCCACTTCGGGAACAGGACCTCCACCACGCCACCCTCTGCCAGCAGCACCATGAGGGGTGAGGGAGTGACCAGGGCAGGGCTCTCTCTGCTCCAGAGACCACAGGAGGAGGCACCACAGCCAGGCCCCCGGACCTTCGTGTGCCCCTGCCCACACGGCTCCAGGCCTGGGCACCTACGTCCCTGCACCCAGCCCAGGCCCACCGTCACCACCTGCTCCTACTGTGCCCTCTCCCTGGCCGCCTCCTGGCCATCCTGTCTCGCTCCTGCCCTGGCTTTCCTGGAGCCCACGAGCTGGACTCCATCTCCGCGTCACAGCCCAACGGCGCCCTGAACGCTTGGGCTTCTCCCCTGGGGTTCCCAGCATCTCAGGTGCAGCAGGAACAGAAAGGCCCAGAAGGAGCTGCAGGAGCACAGGGGGTGTTGGAGCCGGGAGGAAACAGAGCAACTGACCCCGCACCTGAGGGCACTGTGGTATGGGACAGCACACAGCCCCGCGGGAGGAGAGAGCGTGGGGACGCGGGGTTTGTTTGGGGCTTCATTAAAGGCAGATGAGTTTCAGAGCAGAGGAGCCTCCTCCATCCCAGCCCCTTTATCAGCCTCCCTGGCACCCACATGTCCGGCGGGTACTGACCTCAGCCTGGCACAGCCACTTCCGGAACCGCTGTGCCCCATGTCCTGAGGGCTGGGTTCTCTCTCCACACGGGGCTCAGTCAGGTCTGGGGGTGCCTGGGCTCCAGTCCAGGCCCTGCCACTTAGAAGCTGTGTGACCCTGGACAACTCCTTGCCCCTGCATAAGACACAGCACCCCGTGGCCCGAGAGCTTCCCATGCCTGTGGGTAGAGCAGGCATGGCTGTGAGGACATTGGGGGACCAGGGACTGGGGCAGGACAGGCTCCATCCTGACGGGAGCTGGGGTGAGAGGACCCTAGTCTGGGGTGGGCACCCCAGCGACCGGCGTGTCCCACCTTGGGGTCACAGCACACCTCGTGTCCAAACTCTCCAGGGAGCCTCAGTGAGACACTGCCAGCCCTTTTTTTTTTTTTTTTTTTTTACTTTAAGACAAGGTCTTGCTAAATTACTAAACTTCCCAGGCTGGGCTTGAACCTTCCATCCTCCTGCCTCAGCCTCCCATGGTGCTGGGGTTACAGGTGTGCAGCACCGTGCCTAACAGAAATTGTTTCGTTTGGGGTTCTCCAATGTGTCCACACCCCAGGAAACATATCTGGGGAAAATCTCGAGGCGCCAGCAATTCATGAAGGAGCTCTGGATAAGACTCTCATCCACTCTGCTCCTGGAACTCGGCCTCTCAGTAAGGGTTTTGAGCTTTTTCTTCTGTCCATTCACCATCGGGCCGGCAGAAGTCCCTTCGAAGGACCCCTGTCCGTGCTGCTCATGCAGAGCTCAGAGTGGAGAGAGGAACCTGGTTTCCCTCACACCTGGCCTCGGCCCTGAGGATGCTGGGAACAGAGCTGGAGGAGGCGGGGTGGGGGGCAGAGACCTCCAAGAAAGGTGCCTGCAGGGTGTCCAGGGCTCAGGGGTTGGGGGGACCCTCGCACGCTAGTTCCCTGCCCCCCCACACATACACTTCCGCCCCAGGGAGGAAGCTGGGGCCCCTGGTTGGTGCCAGGCCCGGGCAGAGAAGAGCACTCAGTATTTGAGTGAATGCAGTTGGGTTGAATATGTGGGACTCCGCAGGACTCTCCCCACACTCCGCCAGCCTCTCTCTGCCCGTTTCTCAGGCTTTGCTTTCTTCTTGCGGCTGGTTCATTTCCTTGGACTTCCCTTTGGATTTTGGTAGAATCCCCCCGGCGCGCTCATCAGACCAAGGCCCATGAACGTGGCAGCCTGGACCTGCAGGAGGGTTGCTGTGGGCATCAGCCCCGGAAGGACGGGAGGTCAGGGCCTGTGCTTACCTCCTTCCAAGCAGACCCAGGACCCCGGAGGTGGAGGCCGAGGCCCTGACTGGATTTCCATCTTTGAGGTTTTCCTTTTTTCTCATTTTGATTCGCACATGCTCACAGTGGGGAACGTTTGCATTCATCTCGGGCCAGGTGCACACTTAGCCAGTCTTGGGGCTCCTTATCCCTCTTCCCCTCTCTGTCTGGGAAGCCCTTCCCACCGGTGGGGCTGCCTCCCCACACCGCCTTTCCACCCACACCCCACGGCTCCATCTGCCCTGGGAGCACCCTCGGGCCCCAGCTCTGACCCTCCCCCCCTCGGCCTCCCACCCGCCCCCCACCAGCCCCTTCCTAACCCTCCGTCTTTCCTTCGCTCTCCCCCACATCTCAGACACCGCTGGTAACAATGGCACAGCCTAGAAGAGGCGCTGGAAAGGGATGAAAGCATGAAAACGGTTTTCCTGCTCAGGACCGACAGCGCTTGCTTGTGTGGAAGGACACACGGCCACTTCGGAGCTGGAGCCCCCTCCCCTGTCCCTCGGGGTCTGGCGGGGCCCCCTCCCCAGGCTCAGACCCCGGCCTCTGTGCGCGGGAGCTGTGTGGTCTCCTGGGGAGGTCACGTAAGTTGTCTGAACAAGTTTCCTGGTGTAGAAAACGGAAGCAGGGAACCAGGGAACGCACACATCACCCCGAGCGCAGTGCTCGGCCTCCTCCCGCGGACGGCTGTCCTTGCTGCCGGCCACTCACTCCGCGGAAAGGAAGCCCTGGTGCCCCAGCACGGAGGCTCCGCAGCTGCCCACCCCCACCCCCCCACAGGCTGGGCTCACGTCCCGAAGCAGGGCACCCATGCCACCTCCCGTGCACCCAGCAGTGCCGGGGCCTGGGAGGGACCTGCTTGGTGCCAACGGTGCCCCACACGTGCCCTGGCACCGCTGCACCCAGACCTCCACCCAGCCCCCTCCCCTCCTGCTTTCCCCTCAGTGGCGACAGCGCCGCTCATCCAGGCCTGGGCAGAAGCCCAAGTTGCCCCGGGCATGCAGCACTGCGGAGCCCTGACGGTGCCCATCCCGGGCTACCTCCAGCGTCGCCACCCCCACCTCCCGGCTCCCAGCCCCG
>NW_022900925.1:37637149-37659397 GCF_012274545.1 Fukomys damarensis
CGTCCAGCCCCCCCACTCGCCCTGACTGGGGCTGTGCGGCCAGCCTCCCCCATGGCCCCCGTGCTGTCCCTTCTCCACTCAGAGCCACATTGTCCTGGCCACCGATGCCAGCGGCTTTCCCTGCTCCAGCCTGTGGAAGGGTCGGAGTTCTGTGACCCAGAGGAAATGCCAGCCCCTCGGTCCTCGGTGGCGGTGTTCCCTCCCCTCCCGGCCCCGTGCCAAAGCCCCCAGGTCTGCCGGGGAGCTGGGAGGGGGTGTGTGTGCTTGGGGGGCTACCCTAGGATCCCATCCCGCACCGAGCCATGTCCTCCCACAGACCCCCCGGATGCCGGTGCGCCTGGGCTGCGGTGAAGCTACCTCGTGGACTCTTGAGTCCCGGAGACAACACACAGCCGCTCCCCGCTGCCCTCTCCTCACCAAGAGCTGCCTGGGCATCCAGGCCATGGTGCAGGGTGAGTGGCTGCCAGAAGACGCCCCACACACTGGGGCCACACACTGAGTCCCCAGGGAGACCCAGAGCGGTGCCCCAGGCCTCCCAGGACACATGGGAGGGTGGGGGGAGACTGAGCTGACTCCAGCCCGGGGTGTGAGCCACAGGCAGAGGCTGGGCAGAGAGGAGCTGTCACGGCCAAGCCCCAGATTCTTCGGTAAAACACTGTTGTTTCGGGCCTCTAAGCTTTAGGATGGCAGGTCAGTCAGCTTCCAACAATTGTGACAAAGCACTGGAGATAAACAACCACAAAAGGAGACTTTGCAGGGGGGTGAGGTGTACACCTGTAATCCCAGCACTCAGGAGGCTGAAGCAGGAGGATCTCAAGTCAGAGGCCAGCCTTGGCCACCTGTCAAGACACAGGCTCAGGAAGAAAAAGGAGTTCTGCCCCTCAAGCCTGATCAGAGTCCTTGGAGAATCTTGTGGAATGTTCTTTATTCCATCTTGCACTTTATTTATGCCGAGATTTTTCTCTATCTGTGAGAGCTTTGGAGCATAAAGCTCACCGTTTATGTCTGTTCTCCGTAGCGAGCACATGACCTGTGTAGCTTTGCCAGTTAGTGCTTACCCTCAGTTTACTCCAGGAGAAGGAGCCTCGGTCCTGGGCTCCGGACCTGGGCTGCACTGTGACTGGACTTGGCCAGTACCAGGCAGCCAAAGCGACAGCTCAGCCCTAAGCCCAGAGAGAGCTTCCCTAGGGCAGATTGATGCGGCAGAGACTGAGCGACACACAGCCACACATCTCCAGCCCTGACCAGCTTCTGGCCAAGCCTGCAGACCACCTGCCCCACACTGACCGCAGACACCAAAGGAAACCAAAACTGCTCCCTCGAGGGCCAGCTGCAAACCAGGAGCCAAACTCACCGTTACTTTAAGCCACTACACTGTGTGTCGCTTTGCTACAAAGTGTCACTGATAGAAAAGCTGACCAACATTTAGTTAATGAGTTTAGTTTGTTCTCACATCGCGACATGACAGGGCCGTAGTTTGATGCCTCCCTGGCACATGCTCGGCTGTCCCACTAGACAGGCACAGTCCCAGCGGGCGGCACAAGCTGCCTACTGGGACAGCCGGCTCGGTTCAAGCCAGCAGGAACATATTAATCCAAGTGTGATTTGCAGTTGGAAAGGTGTTTCAGGAAGTGGGAATCGGGAAGGGAGCAGGTCGCGGGCAGACCACTCGGAGGAAGGAAGGGGGGCTCCCCCCAGCCCTGAGGCCATCGAAGCCCCCAGGGAAGAGAGCCAAGGGGCGGCCAGAGGCAAATGCCAAATCAGTCCCGCCCAGCACAGCAACGATGCTGTGCTCCAGTCGGCCCGGCTGCCAGGGTGCCAAAGCCAGCGCCTCCCAGTCTGCCCACATGGGGGTGGCCAGCTGGCGCAGGAAGGGGGACGTTGGCAGGGACTCTGGTGTCCCCTCTGGAGGCTTGTGGAGTGGGGAAGGAGAAGAGACAAAGAAGGGGCCTCGGCGGGACTTCTGGGAACCTTGAAGAGGAGGCACCACATCCCCCGCTCTGTTCCTTAGACGCAGAGGCGAAGGTGGCCCAGCCTCGCGCCCAGATCACATCCCCGGCTCCGCAGCGCCTGGACACTGTAGCAGGACAGTGCCCAGGTGCCACAGGCGTCTCGAGGCTGAAGGTCCCCAGGCGTGTGACCCAGGCCCCTGCTCCACCTTCACAGCAGACTTTTACTTTACACATCCAGGGTAGACGTGGAGGACCCCCTGGCCAAGAGCCGCCCGCCTGCGTCCCGTTCCCCGTATGCAGATCGTCACACGGACTCGGGGTTTCCTTCCGTGGGGCCTCACAGGCTGTGCTGCTGAGCACCGCCCAAACCTGAGGGCTCTGTTTCCCCCAAGCTGCACCCGGCCAGGCTCCTGTCCCCTTGCCGGACGAAGGTGCCAGCCTGGGGGCTGCACAGCCGAGTCCCATGAGTGAACGGCTCACTCTCTCCTCTCCTTGGCCAGGCCATAAAACTGACGCCACGGGCTACGGCGGGGGTGGGCGGCCACACAGCGGCTGAGACCCGGCCAGGCATAGAGTTGACCCTCACCTCGGCCAAGGCTGTCGGAGACAGAGATCAGTTCAGAGCCGTGGCTAGGCCCACGGCACCTCACGGGGGGCGGGGGGACCTCCCTGAAGTCTGCCCTGTTCTGAATGGGCCCCTCCAGAGGGGCACGAAGAGACACTCAAAGAGCAGCCAAGCGTGCACAAGGCCTCTGAGTAAATAAACACATATTTGGGGTGGGCGTGGCCACTCCCTTACTCCCACACCTACCGCAGCGCCCCCCAGCACCACCCGGAGCTCCCCTGACCTTGTGTGTCAGAGCAGTGCTCGGACTTGAGCGGGACTGGGGCTGGGATGGTCCTCTGCTTCCTCCTCTGCAGCTGCGCCCACTTCCTCCTCCAGACCCACTTCCTCCTTGACCTCCTTCGCCACTTCCAAAGCCAGCTGGTCCAGCTCCAGAAGATTCCCTGGAAGAGAGATAAAATGAGGGTCCCCACACACCTAGAGAAGCGCGGCCCAGCACGGAATCCAGACTCAGCTGTGGATCTCCTTAAATTCTCCTTCCCGAGAGGCAGCGGGCAGAGGCCGGGATGGCGCCTCCGCCTGGGGCCGCCGCCCCTTCCCTCCCCGGGGCGAGAAGCCGCTTCTCCCCGGCCCCCGTCCTGCCTCGCTGTCTCCTCAAGACGAAGGCGCCCCCGGTCCATCGCACCCTTGCACACAAGAACTTCCCTATCCAGAGGGACGAAAGGCCTGGGCGTTCTAGGGGTTCTGCAGAATCCGGGGACCTACGAGTCCTCCCGGCCGCCCTCGAGGAGGTGGCGGGAGGTCGGGCTCTGCTGAGCCGCATCTTGATGCTCGCAGGCTGCTGTGTTCCAGACTCTGGTGCCGGATCTCCTCTGGCCGCAGCAGCACATCGTCACGTCCTCCAGGGGCTCCTCCAGGGCTCACTTCCGGGGAGCTATGGGAGGCTTTCAGAGGGGCGCTCCCCGGCGGGTCCTCTCCTTCCCATCTGCCATCCCGCAGAGCTCTCCTGGGCTGGGTAGGGCAGCACTACCCACTGTGCCGGCCCAGTCTGCAGCTCCACCTCCAGCGCCTGCCCTGGGCCAGCTGCCTGCCGTTCTGCTCCCTCTCTTGGCCCTGTTGGTCGCCTCCTGCTCGATCTGGGTCGTCTGCAAACCCAAAGGCTCAGGGAGCACCAGGCAGGGCTTCGCCTCCCCCACAGTGATCTTCCCTCCCAAGGACAAGGCAGAGCCAAAGCCGAGGACCAGCCCTGCCGAGCTCCAGCGCGCCCGGAGGTCCAGCTCTCTCGACCCGCCAGCCCTTCTCAGCAGGGCTCCAACAGCCTGCACACCGCATGCCCGAGTTACCATTTAAAGCTTCCTTTCCAGCACCTCACACACACTCACACACACAGACCGTGCCTGCACGTGCAAGGCTCTATGCCACCCTCTGAGGACACATGGGGGAGACGCAAGCGAGGACCCGAGGGCAGAACGGGAGACACACTCTGTCCCTCTGCGTTACGGCCTTGTGCGCTGTGAGCTCCCCGAGAGACGCAGCCTTGTTTGATTCATGCCTGGGAGGCCCGCACTGCCCCTAAAACTGGCCCTGAGAAGCTCCTCTAAAACTGAACGCAGGAACGGATGCAGGAGTAATGGAGAGAGGTGCATCAGCTGCTCCGAGTGGTGCAGGGTGGGAGAAGGGAGGCATGGGGTGCAGGGACCCATCAGATGGAGGGTACAGGGTGGAGCGGCGGCCGCCCTGCTCGCCTGGGACTCCTACCGCTCCTCGCTGTCCTGCCGGTCCCTGGAGATGAGCCCCTCCTAGGCTGGCACCTGGCACTGAGGAGCTGGGTGATCTCTGCTGGGATCCACAGTGATCTCCACGCTGACTGACAGAAAGGGAGCTGTTGTGACCAGCGAGCGCCACGGACAGCGCTGCAGAGTGCTGGGGGTGGGGGACAGGCCAGACTCGCTTAACCCTCAGGTCATTGAGTGTCTGTCATCTGAGTGTTGTCAGCATCCAGCAGAGCTTTGCTCTTCCCCAGGTTGAGGTGCACAGTCTGACAAGAAACTGTCCTCCCCTCCTCGGATCCGCCGTGGGGAGGGACAAAGGCAGGCAAAGCCAAAGGCAGGGAAAATCCCACCCAGAAAGATGTCCAAAGGCAGGAGGAATTTCCATGGGCACATGGCCCAGCCCCTCCCAGCCTTCAGCAAATATGCTCAAGTGTGGATAAGTGGATGGATGGGTGGGTGGGTGGGTGGATGCGTGGACGGGTGTACATGTGGAGCCTATACACAGACCTCAAGGCTCTTTTCATCACTTGAACAACCAGCATGGGTATCTGGGTCTGAAAATCCTGGAAAGATCAAGACAGTCTCCTCTAGGAGCCCAAGAAAAGCACGAAGCAATGGGATTAACCTGAGAGCAGGAGGAAAGGAGGCTCCAATCCCGGTCATGTCTGTGTTAATCCAGGCCTCTTCCTGCTCTACCCAGACTCGGAAAGTTAGGACATGGGCGTGGGAGCCCAGAGCACGAGCCAGAGGCCCCACCCTGGGGCCTCCAAGAACCAAATACCGGTGCCTTCTGATGAATGTTCAAGTTTCCAAGACTGGTTCCCGGTTATTCTGCTCTGGGCTTGTAGTCTGGCTTCACCTATGCGAGAGGAAAGAGAGAGACAGAGACAGAGAGAGAGAGAGAGAGAGAGGTCTGTTCTCCGGAGGTTGTCAGAGGTGCCCTAGCATGGGGAGGAGCCCTTGCGGGACTGTTGTCCCACCCCTGGACCCTCCCTCCAGCCCTCGCCGATGCACCTTTGTCCACGTAGGAAGCCTGCCGGTGATTGAGATGCTGCGTGGTGACTCCTCAGCATTCAGAAAGCCACCACCGCCAAAGCCCCCAGACCCGCCAGAGCCTCCCCTGGCACCACCACCAAATCTGCTGCCACCTTCTCCAAAGCACCCGCCTCCTCCCCTGCTGCAGGCCCCAGCAGCCCTCACCGAAGCCAGAGCAGAGCTGAAGAGGCTGAAGGAAGAGCTCTGGCCGCCCCCACCATCCCTGCGGCTGCTGCGGCTCCAACAGGACAGGAAAACTATGTGTGGCTCATGGTGGCCTGTTGCTGCTGCTGCTGCGGCTGGTGCCAAGCTGTCCCCAGGCCGGGTGGCAGGCCCAGGTGTGCCCTCTGACCACACCAGCCTCCCCAGACTCCAGGAGGCCTGGGATTCGGGGTGCCAGATGCCCCAGGCTTTGCGTCCCTTGGTGGCTGCCCAGTCCGGTGTGTGCGGATAGCTGGGTGACACTATGCTGTCAAAGGCACCGTGAATCTGCCAACAAGGGGCTAGGCTACATCCTAGAGACAAGGAGGCCACACGGACGCTGGGGTGGGCACGGCCTTCACCACGGACTCCGCCAGTGCGAGCAGGAGCCCAACGGTGCCCTGGGACCCCTCTCAAGGGAGCCCCTGTCCTTGTTGCCTGACCCTCAAGGCTGATGGAGAGAGGGACACGCGACAGCCCCAGGGCACAGCACAGGGTTTCCGCGGGAGCCCGAAGGACACAGGGGCCACATAGATGGCGTGTGGCCAAGGAGTGTCCGCCTTGCACTGAGCCGGGGGCAGGACACAGAGACGGGGCTCCTCCTGGCTCCCGGCAGCACCCCACTGGCATGTCCTGGTCACCGCGGCCAGGAAAGACAGGTGAGCAAGACCACGCTGTGTGCCCGGCGCCGAGCTCTCCCATCCCCGCACTCGCGCACCGCAAGACTTCTGCAGGTCTCCCAAGCACCCAAGTCTGGGTTCCCCCACCCAGAAACTGTAATGACTTGCTGCCTCCCAAGAGGGGACTCAGGAGAAACGTTGGGAAAATATAGGTCCTTAGGCTACAGCGGTGCTTGCCTACGATCCCAGCTACTTGGGAGGATGAGACAGGAGGATCAAAATTTCCACACCAGCCTGGACAACTTCGTGAGACCCTGACTCAAAATGAAAATTTAAGGTGGGCTGGGGATTTGGCTCAGTGGTGCCGCGCCTGCCTTGCAAGCACAAGGTCCTGAGTTCAATCCCCGGTACCAAAATTTAAAGAAAATTGTTTTAATTTTACAAATGTAAATTTAAAAAGCCTGGGAACACAGCGCAGAAGTAGGTGCTTGCCCAGTATGAAAAAGATCCTGTGTTCCATCCTCAGCACTGCACAAAAAAAGAAAAGGAAGGAAGGAAGGCAGGCAGGCAGGCAGGAGATACGTCCCTGCCCCATCAGTGGATGCCCTGAGTCCCTTCAGCGCTCCCTGCCCTGGCCTTAGTCAGCAGCTCCTGGCCTCTCTCCTGGCCTCCGCCACACCCACTGTCCATTCCTACCTGGCAGCCAGGTGACCTTCCTGACCGCGTCACCCCCCAAACTTCCCTTTACCCCAAGACAGAGTCCACATTCCGGGCCCTCGAGGCGCCTCTGTCTACTCCCGCCCCTCCTCTTCCCCTAACGCCCCCCCCCGCCCATCCCTCCCAGAATGCTCCACGCTTGCAGCCTCCCCCGCGCTGCCCCCTGAGCTGTCCCCTGGGCTCGCACCTTGCCCACCTGAGATCTCTCTTGCTGTGCCCCCCTGGCCTCCCCTGGCACATGCGCGGCCCCTTTGCTCCAGCTCTTACCTGTGGGAGCCCACCGTGGCTCTCTGGCATTTGACATTTGAAAGGAAACTTCTTCCTCTACAATGAAGGCATTGATACAAGCTGTGTAGCGTTTGTTACCTTTCAAGGACTCTGTTTGTTAAATTTATTTGTTCTTTGACCCTGCGATGGGAGGAACTCAAAGAGATAGCCAAAGATCTGGTGGTATCTGTAGAAATCAGGAAATCCTGTTTTTGCATAAGAAATGATGGAGATGATGGCTTGGTGCTTCCTGTTGCTGTGCCTTTAAGGAAAGCTGTTTCTGTAGACGTAAACCAGACTTCTCTTGGTCTCCACTCAGGTGTGAGTGTTCTTTCCTTTCTCAGTCCTCACTCCCCAACTCATTAAGGGATGAAGGAAAAACGATCAGCACCGAGAGAGCAACAGGCAAGGAGAGAGGCCAGGTGGCCAGCAAGGCCTGGAAGGGACAGTGACCTCTGGGCTGCGGCCGGAAGCACCTAGGCCTAAAACGGGCCGCACTTCTGGGGTGGGGCATGAGACTGTTTTAATACAGTCCTGAGAAAGGCATCTCCTCTTGCTAGTTTTCAGTCTTCTCATCACCAGAGAACATGGCACCTGTCGATCACCTTGTTCCAAAGAACCAGAGCCGGAGCCTTCAGGAGCAGCCGCATCTGGTTCTCTAGTTAGGAGTCCAACTCTGACGGCTTTGTGCTCTCTCGTGTGCTTCTACTGCGGGCCGGTTAGTCTGGTTGTCTTCGGGGAGGGGTAGGCTAGGGTATCTTATATAATACATTCGTTGAAATAAAAGCTGAGCTAGCTTTCCAAAACGTGTTAAATACTTGCCTGGGTGGTATCAAATGCGGACTAAATCATGAAGCAGGAAGTAGGCAGAACAGAGGATCTGCGAGGCACTCGGGAGCCCTTGATTTCCACTCCAGCTTCTTGAGATGTGAAAACTTTTCCACGGCGGAGCCCTGACCTGCTGGGTGCCCATCTGTGGTCCTCTGCTCCTCCCTTGAGGACTCCAGGGACAGCTGTGGAGAGAGCAGCTGCTCTCAGCAGAGAGGCTGGATGCCTGCAGACCCCACCCTACCCACGTCCTGGCCTCAGTTTCCCCAGAGAATACTCCGTGCTGAGCATCCTCCCACATCTGGCTGCCTCCACAACCGAGGGTGAACTGTCTCGCTGCTGGGTTCCCGCTGTCATCCTCCTGGCTCCCTCTGGACCAGCCAAGTGCGGTCAAGGCAGCGGAGTGACTTTCCTTGGCTACGTGCTGCCACCTTCTGGGGCTCAAGGCCTGATGAGTGGGGCCCATGTCGCCGTGCACCTCGCACCTGGGCCAGCAAGGCGAGAGCCACTCTGCGGCCATGTGCAGAGCCGCAGCCCAGGTTCACGGGGCCAGCACAAGCGCGGCTCTGCCTTTCGAGGGTGCGGGGCACAGGGGCCACAGCAGCAGACAGTGACCAAGGCCCCCTGCACGGTGCCCCCACACAGGAAGAGGTCAGCTTCCAGGGAGGGCTTGGGGACATGGGGGACAGCCCTGCTCCTTGCCTGGACTGGCTGCCTTGGCCACTGAGCCCAGGTGGGGCCCAGGGTGACCCTGAGTCACCGTGCGGGCGGGGGGCAGGCTGAGTCATGCTCCTCTCGCACGCTGCCCGCTGGCTCAGGGCCAGGTGCCCGCATCTGGCTGTCAACGCCGACTCCTCACACAGGAGTCACTGGCCAGCTCCCCGCCCAGCCAGACCACGCCAGGCCCAGGGGCCGCATCCCAGAGCAAGGTTCTTCCCCACATCTGGGGAAAGCAGCCTCCCACCTGAACCTGTTTCCTCACCGTCCGTCCAGGTCCCTCCCTGAGCATCTACTGCGAACCAAGCCGGCACTGCCCTGAGAGCCAAGGGCGAAGGGACAACGAGCCCTGACCCTCTGTGGAGTAAAACAGCTCCCTAAATAAACACAGCTGATAGCTGAGGGGAGGCTATCAGGGGAGGCGGAGGGGAAGCAGGGGAAGAGCCTGACCTGGGCCCAGGACAGTGGTCCCATCAGCTGTGCAATGGATCCCGGAGGGGAAAACAGTCCTGCCCTCCTAAGATTGCTGTGAGTCTGGCATGGTTTTGTCCAGCACATGGTGGGACACTTTCCTGGCTGCTGCTGGCACTGAGTCCAGTTCCTGACTTCCTGTCAGACCATCTGGGTGACCTGGGTTCTCAGGTCCCTCCCTTACTTTTGGTCTATTGGACCCGAGGCAGGTGGGAGCTATGGAGGACACAGGGTAGAGGGTGGTAGCTCCTTCTGGCTAGGAATCTGCAGGCTTAGCTGGGCCCCTTGCAGTCTGGGTGAGCTGGAGAGTGTCAGAACCAAGAACCAAGCTAGGGGAGGCTTCCCACTGGCCTGCCTGCTACTTGATTACACTCACGAGGGCAGAGTTCTGGTCTCTGAGAGGCAACTCCTCCTGCGTCCACAAGACAGTGCTACAGAGTCGCTCCCCCCCCCGGGGGGCCCAGGTCCTGAGTGGGGTGGGGTGGCCAAGCCCTGGGGACCACAGCACTGCCGGTCACCAGTGCTCAAATGTCAGCTCTGCCCTTCCTGCTGCCCTCTGAGGTGAGGACGGCTCACCTGGAGAAGGAGGCTCACAGCCCAGCCGGAGCCCCAGTCCCTGGGCACAGAACCCCCGGGGACATCATGAAGCCCTCTTCCTGGGGTCCTGTCCCCCCACCTTCCCTTCCCAGTCCCCGAGGAAGCCCCTCAGACCTGCCCTGCCCCGTGCTGGTGAAGATATCTGGAGTCTCAGAGGGGCAGAGAAAGCCCTGGTCACTCTGTTCCTTGCTAATGACGCCTCTCATGCTGTCACACAGAGCAGAGCACTGCATGCCGAGCTCAGTGCCAAACTTGTGGCCTCGTGAGATCATCTCGTCCTCCTTTGCCCACAGGGTGAAAAGGAATGTGGGTTCAGCACCTTACCCAAACTCTCCAGGGCAACCTAGCCAGGGATCCCGGAGGCCAGGGCAGGATAGCTGAGGCCAAAGCCCGGGGTCTCTTTTCACCCCATTCCTACCTCCACGGGGCCTAAAGAATGCGCTGTTGGATCGGACCTGGACCGCCCAACTCTGTCCTAGCCCGGGCAGGGGGCCCACGCACCCCTGGAACCTCCACCACTCAGCCCCGAGGATACACCCCTCCCACTCCTCCAGCAACCCGCAAAGGGATCAGAAGACCCTTCCCCCCAGAGGGAGGCGCCATAGTTCGTTGTCTCTTTTGTACAAGTGAGGGAACCCAGGCTCGGGCCCCAAGGCACAGACAGAGCTAATACAGAGCAGAGTTGGAACCAGGCAGGCCACTCCCGAAGCTCCCCAGGGGCCCTCAGCCTGAGCCTGGGTGGAGCACAGCCGCCTCCCGCGAATTCGTACAGACGGCTGCGGTGTGGGTGCTGTTCCTCCTGTCACACGCCTGCCAATCCAGGCTTCCAGGGGCAATCAGTTCACCCTACGGCGAGTTAGACTCGGTTCTGGATGCCAGCTCAGGGACACCTGCCAGCCACGGAGCACGAGTTCTTATTCTAACCTTGAGTTCACGGGTCGCCCTGAGGGGACACATTTGTGTGCAAAATGTGTGTGCTTACGGGAGACGGGGAGAAAGAAGACCGTCGAGAGCTTCCCCTGCAGTCTCAAGGGGATCCCTGGTCACAAACCCGGGAGCAGCCCTTCCCCTAGATCCGTGCCTGGCCCTGGAGGCACTCGGTGCCAGGTGCAGGCATGGGTGGGTGTCTCTGTGTGCTCGGCCAGACCAGCTGTGACCTGCGTGCCCATCTCTGTGTCCTCCGCGGTGGTGAAACTGTCCTGGGATGCAGCCCAGCCAGCCGCCCCTGGGCCCTCTCACCCGGTCCCCGAGGGCACAGCCAGGTGCTGTGAGGTCCCCAGCGACGCTGCCGCCCCTCCCGCCCCCACAATGACGGGCAGAGACGGTTGTGCAACGCAGATAAAGAAGCTTTATTAACTGCCAGGAGGGGGCAAGGGTAAGGCAGAGCCTGGAGCGTTGGGGAGGCCAGATGGGGGGTCTGGCAGTGAGAGCGGGGTCCACACCGGGGCCCTCCTGGGCCCGCGCAGCGCCGAGCAGCCCTAGTTCTTGGTGCGCAGGACCTGCTCGTGCGAGGATACCACCTTCCCGTCGTGCACGTCCACCACCTTGGTGCGGATCTGGCGGCTGGAGGAGGTCACTGGGCGGGAGGAGAAAGGGCGTCACCAGAGCTGGCAGGGATGGGGGACCAGGCACGGAGAGGCCAAGGAGCCACAGCTCCGATGAACTGCCCACCGCCCTCTGCCCCGCCGCCACTCCTTGCATTGCTGTTACTCAAGCACTAGACCACCACACATCCGGCGACAGCTCCCTACAGCCAGGGAGAGTCTGGGTCTTCAAACCGGAACTTCCTAAGGACCCAAACCCCACCCGTTCCGCCCAATGGCCTAAGAGCTGGTGGGCGCTGTCCGCGGTGCTGACCGCCATAGCCCTGGGGTCCACACGGGCGGGAGAAGCACAGGTGGGCATCTCCGCCCCGAGGAGGGTTAGGACAGGGCTTCTGCCGCCCGGGGAGATTCTGAAGGGCTCCGGGCAAGCACAGTGTGGCTCCATCCCTGGAGGAGTTCCCAACCCAAGCTCTGGACCTGCTGCGCTGGGGGCCCAGGATGCCTGGGCAGCATCTTACCATCTCTGGATGACTGGGAGCCAGAGGAGAACTGGGCCGAAGACAGGCTGAGGGAACAGAAAACAGCAGAACCATTAGATGGCCAGAGGCGTGGGCAGGGAGGACAGGGCCCCTGCGCAGGGCTGGGCGGGCACTCACTGGGCGTCCTCGCCCTCCAGCAGGCGGCGGTAGGTGGCGATCTCCTGCTCCAGCCGTGTCTTCACGTCCAGCAGGATCTTGTACTCCTGGCTCTGCTGCTCCATCTCGCAGCGCAGCTGGGCCAGCTGGGCCTCCACGCTGCCGATCATCTCCTGGATCTGCGACAGCTGCAGGCAGTAGCGGCCCTTGGTCTCCTCCAGGCTGTTCTCCAGGGACGCTTTCTGTGCGCAGAGACAGAGGACCTGGGGTCACAGGGGTGGCCGCGCCCTCTCTGTCCACCCAGGCCTTCCCCGGGCACAGCCTGTGTCCCCACCATGCTGAGCTGGGACTGCAGCTCGATCTCCAGGTTCTGCACAGAGCGGCGCAGCTCGGAGATCTCGCTCTTGCCGCTCTGCAGGGCCTCGGTGTTGGTGGCCACCTCGCGGTTCAGCTCCTCCGTCTGCACAAAGAACAGCATTCACACCAGACAGACCCAAGGGCAGGGCAGCTGGGCCCTTCCTCTGCCGGGGTCCCCACCTTGCTGAAGAACCACTCCTCGGCCTCCCTGCGGTTCTTCTCCGCCATCTTCTCGTACTGGTCGCGCATCTCGTTCAGGATGCGGCTCAGGTCCACACCGGGGGCCGCGTCCATCTCCACACGATCGCGCATCTCGTTCAGGATGCGGCTCAGGTCCACACCGGGGGCCGCGTCCATCTCCACGTTGACGTCCCCGCCAGTCTGGCCGCGCAGGGCGAGCATCTCCTACTCAGCCCAGGAGAAAAGGTCCGCAGTGAGAGCCGGGTCCGACCGCCGCCCGCCCCGAACCCGTTCCACCCCGAACCCGTTCCACCCCACTCTCCCAGCCGTGCTGTTGACTGCCTGTCCCTGCACTGCCCACCTCCTCGTGGTTCTTCTTCAGGTAGGCCAGCTCCTCCTTCAGGCTCTCGATCTGCATCTCCAGGTCGGCCCTGGCCAGGGTCAGCTCGTCCAGCACCCTGCGCAGCCCGTTGATGTCGGCCTCCACGCTCATGCGCAGGTTCAGCTCCGTCTCGTACCTGGGGCCCAGGAGGGAAAGAATGAGAGGCCCTTCCTGTCCACACAGGAAGTTTTGTTCTCCTCCCTGCACACCTTCCTCCTGGAGCTGGCACCCAGGGCCTGTGTCTGGACACAGTGCCCATTGATCTCAGACGAGAGCAATCCTGGGGCCCCAGAAACAAGGCGATCATCGCGCTGCGGGACTGGGGAGGGAGGCGACTCTAGCTGCTGCCAGCCAATAAGGCTCCGGGCCTCCAGATACCTCACCTGGCGGGGGGCTCTCCCTAAAGCTCTTCCCAAACCTGGCTGTGGGTCAGAATCACCCAGGTATCCTAGTAAAAATAACTGATCCAGAACTCCAAGGTGGAGCCCAGGAGTCTTACATTTTACAAGCACCCCAAGGGGTTCTCTCGGCACCAGGGACTTCTGTTTGGGCAAGGGTCCAAAAGCGCCCCACTGAAACTCACTTGGTGCGGAAGTCATCTGCGGCCAGGCGGGCGTTGTCGATCTGCAGCAAGACATTGGCGTTGTCCACGGTGGCCGTGAGGATCTGCAGAGTGGAAAGAGACCTCAGTCGCCGGGCAGCACTGCAGCCCACGTGGCCTGGGGGGCCCTGCTCTTGCCTGAATCCCCTGACCGGGAACTTCAATGACGAGGGGCAGAGGAGGCACAGAGTCCGGGCCCCAGGTCCCCGGACTCAATGTTGTGGTCCCAGCCCCTGGCTGCTGCAGAACCGCAGCCTTCTCGGGGCTCCGCCCTCACATCCTCCCTTCCCCACCCGAGGCGGCCGCACGCTTCTTGGCAAGGCCACAGTGCACGTGGCCTCGGGTGGGATTTTTCCAAAGGACAAGACCCAGCTGGCGCCAGGGATTCCAAAAAGCAAGCAGAGGGGGCCCTGCACCCCATCTTCCGGTTTCCCTAATCCCCGCACAGCAGCGGCACCGAGGCTCGGCCAGGGCTCCTGGGGTGAAGGGCGCGGGCAGAGGGCACAAGCTCACCAGGGCACGGGCGTGGCTGTGACTGATTGTGGCTGTGGGTTTCCTACGACGCCTGGCTGCCCATGCCAAGGCTCCTGGGCGGCGGCAGCCACAGCCCAGACTAATGAGCTAACGAGCGGTTTGGGTGTCTCGCCGGCCCGTTACAGCCTGCTCCTCCCCCGCACTGGAGCAGGTAGCTGCCTCCTGCACCCCCAACTCAACTGCTGCCTCACACATGTGGGGGCAGGGACAGCTAGTGTCTGCGGAATCTGGAGGTGGGGCGTACAGGACATGGTCGGGGTGGGCAGGGGACACCATCTTCTCCCCAGCAGCTGCTCTGGGACCCCAGGAGAAGGAGTCAGGGCTCAGAGCTCGTCCCGCCTGGAAATCTAGATGTGCCAGGGGCCTGGGTACCTGCCGCTCCCAGAGGGGGGTGACCGAGCGCCACCTGCGCTGCCCACCTTGCTCTTCAGGTCCTCGATGGTCTTGAAGTAGGGGCTGTAGTCTTTGGTCTCAGCCGGCCGCTGCCTCTGGTACCAGTCGCGGATCTTCACCTCCAGGTCGGCGTTGGCCTCCTCCAGGGCGCGCACCTTGTCCAGGTAGGAGGCCAGGCGGTCGTTGAGGTTCTGCATGGTCACCTTCTCACTGCCCACCAGGAGCGCATCGCCACCGCCAAGGCCACTGTCAAAGCCAGTGAAGCCGCTACCATAGATGCCACCCAAGACATTGCGAAAGCCACCGCCAAGGCCACCGCCATATCCTCCGCCGAAGCCGCTGCTGCTGCTGAAGCCACCGCAGGCTCCCCCGGAGGAGAAGCGGGAGGAGGAGAGCGACAGCCTGCCGTAGGTGCTGGGGGCCAGCACGGTGGAGAGAGAGCTGGAGCCACCGCCCAGGCCGCAGGAGCCCTTCATGGAACTGGAGGAGGCGAACTGGCGGCTGCAGGTGGTCATGGTGCCCGGCAGGGAGGTGAGGCTGCGACAGCGGTCGAGTGGCAGAATGAGCGAGAGAGGAGGTGCCGGAGAGGGAAGGATGTGGGGCTTTATGGGCTGGGGAGGGGGCGGGCCTGGCGTTTTCCATTCCCCTGGGCTTTCATCACCCTCTGGCCAGCGCCAGCTCCCGGGCAGCGCCTGCCCCTCCCCCGTCCCACCGCGTCTGTCATATTTCACTGGAAACTCATTGTTTGGGCTGTTTGGGGCTTTCTTTTCCCGCCAGGTGTGATTCACTGGGAGGGCAGGCCTATAGGTTACACCTTCCTTCTCCTCGGCCCCGGGACCCCCACATGGGGCCCAGCCGGTCACAGAGCAAGGTCTTCCCGGGACCCTGGTGACCTGAAGGTGTCCCCGCAGCCAGTGATCCCTGCAGGTGACTGATGCCACCCTCAACCCCAGGAAGGGCCAGCGGGGACCAGTCTACCACACCGGTGTCCCCAACTCCTCACTGAGGCGGACCCGGTCAGCCCTGTGCTGACCCTGACACCTGCCAGGCCTCGGGACAAGGACAGGGCGTGGGCTGCCCGGGGTGCCCAGGGGCATAGCCAGGGATCTCAGGAAAGAGCAGCATGCTGGGTGAGCCCCTCCTGCCTCTCCGTGGACACCCAGGTGTCCCCTTGCTCATCAGCAGAGTGGGGTGAAGACTGCCCCTCATGCTCGCGGTGGCCCATGCCGAGCGTTTGTAACCAACTGTGGCAGAGTCTGCCTAGCAGGGCTGCAGCTCACAGAGCCCTAGAGGGGCTGAGACAACAGCCGAACAGGAGAACTTTCATTGTTTTTTGGGATTTTTGTTTATTTGTTCGTTTGCTTGCTTGTTTGTTTTTTTCAGTACCAGGGATCGGAACCCAGGACTTTGCTCTTGTAAGGCAGGCGTGGTGCCACTGGGCTAATCCCCAACTGTTGTTTGTTTTCTGAGACAGGGTCTTGCTGTGTCATTCAGGTTGCCCTTGAACTTGCTACGTAGCCCAGTCTGGCCCCAAACTCTCAGCGATCCTCCTGCCTCAGCCTCCCAAGTGCTGGCATCACAAGTGTGTGCCACCCTGCCCGGCTGAGAGGACTTTCAATCCCAGCCCTGATTTCCTCTCAGACCCTCCCCGCTGCAGCCCTGCTGGGGGCGGGACTGGCTCAGGCACCCACACTTGTGGGTTTGACCCAAGTGGTCGCCAGGTGTGGGCAGGGTGACAGGGTATCGGTGCATCCAGCTGACCCTGCCTTAGAAGTTCGCAGCCCAGGACCTCAGCTCCCCACCTCCCAAAGCGGCGCCTTTTGCCCCGCCCCCTAGCCCGGGACCCGCAGGCAGCAGCCCAGGAATGTGGTCGTGTCTGGGGCTGCCTAGCCGGCCCACCTCCCCCGACAGGCCCGGACAGCCCAGGAGGCTCAGCCGCTCCCCACCCCGAGTGCCACGCCAACAGAGCGGGGCGACCCCACCCAGGAGGCGTAGAGCTCAGGAGCCAGCGCTGAGACAGTCCTGAGGCCTGGGGCGCCCCAAATCTGCAGCTCCCAGGACTCCTGAGGAAGTGAGTAACCACCCTGCCCCACCCGCTTCCACCTGCCCACTGAGAGACGCCCTAATCCTCCAGGCCAGCGCCCCACCCCGCCAGCCCGCAATTTTCCAGGCAGAGGCAGCAGGGGCTGCTGCTGAGGGGCAGGTGGGGTCCTCACTGTGGAAAAAATGAGCATCCAGAGACACAAGGGGAGCAGGAATGGGGTACAGAGCCCCACCCCAGCTTCCAGGGGACCCCCCTCCTGCCTCCCCTCTGCAGGGAACAAGAGCAGAATCCAGGAGCCCAGGGCTGCGAGTGACCCCCAGAGGGTCAGGCCTCCCCTCCCCTCCCTCCTCCTCCTCCAGCGGGAGCCGGGAGGTCCAGCAGGCAGTAACATGCAGACGGACCCACACTCACTAAGAGGGGCCTTTGCTGGCCTGGGCCCCTGGACCTGGACCCCCACAGGGGACTCTGAGCTCTGCAGACACCACACCGAGTGCCTAGTACCCCACCTTCCCGGGTATACTCAGCACGTTGAGAAGCAGCGCACTAGGGCAGAGGGGTTGCCTGGCTGGGATGGGCATCGGGGCCGGCTCTGCCCCACCCTGGGCTCCCCGGTGGCTCTGCCCCGGGCGGTGCCTCCTGCGGTTAGTGAGTCTCCTGCTCTGCCCCGGGTGGGCAGCCCCATGCCAACCAAACAGGGGGAGCAGGCGGGGCCCGGCCCCCGAACAGCCCTCACTGTGCCTGGAGGTGGCATCTAGGATAGGAGCAGCCCCACGGCCTGAAGAGGAGAGGGGGCGCCCAGGGCTCAGCACCAATGAGTCAGAACCGGCCTCCCTCAGAAAGGCACAGTCCTGGCTCCTGGGGTACAGCACCCAAAGGCCACAAACTCGGTGTCTTCCAGGGCCTGGAGACGGCACCCACCGTCGGGATGTGGGTGGGCCCCCCTGCCTCTCTCTACCAGCACCCGGTGGGGTCTGTGGCAGAACCCCAAGCTCTCCTGCGGTTCCCTGGGTCCCACTTCTGGGTCCTGTCTGTCCCTCCCAAGGCTCTGTAGCGTCCACCCGACCCAGCTCAGCCTCACCAGTCCAGCACGAGTTGGGCTATGTTCTGAGGTTCCAAGTAGACCGGGGCGGGAGGAGGCCCCCGGCGCCCCCAAGCGCAGACCCGTGCCATCCTTACAGCAGCGGTGAGGTGTGGACGCCACCCGTCTGGAAGCAGCCTCAGACTCAGCACATCGGGGTGCTGGCTTGGGCCCAGTTCCCCAGCCTGGGTCTACCCTTCCCACCGTCCACTGCTCTGGCTGCCTTACCCATGGACAGCTGTTCTGGGAAAGACAGCACTTCCACTTGTTTTGTTTTTGGTACCAGGGATCGAACTCAGGTCTTTGCGCTTGCGAGGCAGGCGGCAGAACCTTTGAGCCAAATCCCCGGCTTCCACTTTTAATTTTTTGCCTTTTGTTGTTGTTTTTTTGAGACAGGGTTTCACTATGTAGCCAGGGCTGGCCTCGAATTTGCCAGGATCCTCCTGCCTCAGCTCCCAACTGCTAGGATCACAGGTGTGCGCCACCAGGCCAGATGAGCTCTGTACAATTTTCAATCTGGTCTTTTTTTTTTTCAGACACCGATTCTCCACTTGTGTCCTTTCTGTGGCAGGGAACAATTCCGGTCCCATGCCGCACCCATCTTCCCCAGTCTGTGATGGCTCCTAGGTCTTCTCTGTCCTTGGTGACCTTGATCCTGGTGAAGAGCCCTGACCAGTGACCTTGCACGATGTCCCCATTGGAATTTTCCCGTGGTCACGCTGAGGTCACCGTGCATTTTATCGAGGAACCCATGGAAACGACCCTGGGGTTTCCCACGCAACCCGCCGTGCTGCACAGAGACCCTACGTGTGCTCTTGCCAGTGGCGTCACCCCGTCATTTCCTTAGGTGGCGGCTGCTGTAGCTGTGCTCCGTCTTTCTCCACAAGGCCCCTTGGGGAAGATGCTCACAGCCCAGGCACGAACCCTTCGGTTTCTCCCACTGCTTCACGGATCTGCAGCAGAGGACGCGCTCCTGTCCCTGCTGGCTCGGGGGGTCTGCTCTGGGTCCTTGGGGGGCTGCGGCTCTGGGAGACACTTGGGGTGTCTGGACCTAGAGAGAGGACACACCCGCCCCTTCCTCCAGCGCAGGCCAGGCTACCCATCCTCGGCCCCTGCTGGACATCCCGCGCCCACTGCGCATGGCTCCTTCAGTCTAGAGCTCTGGAGTCTGGGGTTCCCTGCCAGCCCCAGGGCAGGAAGGAACAGTCGGGGTCTCCAGGCCCCTGGGGCCCAGCAAGGCTCAGAGTCACGCGATGGTGACTCCCAGGCCCCCCGGCCTCCACCTGGCCTCCTCCTCTCCTGCAGAGTTGTCCCGCCCCCTCGGCCTTGCCCGCCTCTGCCCACAGCAGGCGGGATTGCAGCATCTGCCCAGGGCCCTGGGTGCCTTTCTCCCCAGAGAGCTGTGACACCTCCCCCTGTTTTCCCAGGCCGGGCCGGGTGACCTTGTGACCTGGCAGCTGAGCTGAGCACTCGTGCAGCAGGCTGCTGCACGTCGGCCAGGCGGCTGCACAGCCACAGGCTGAGGGCTGAGGAGCTGCCACGGTCACTGTCACCACAGCCAGGAAACTGCTCTGCTGGGCTCGGAGCTCCACTTTGCAATGTCAGGGCACCTCCTGCTAGAAAGTCCCCAAAGTGGGAGCCCAAAGGGCCCAGCAACCTGTTCAGCCTGCCGGCAGGCAACACAAGTCTGGAGGAGGGAAGGGACGTGTCAGCGTCACACACCTGCTCTGAAAGCGCCAAGTAGGTAGCAGTGTCACCCAGGGTGCTGAGCCAGGCAGGGTGAGAAGACTGAGGGCTCTGCGTCTGCACCTGGGAATCACATCAGGCTGTGAGGAGCACGAAGGGCAGGAGGCCGAGGTCCGGCAATAGACTGGCTCACAAGCCTAGCAGCTCCCCAGACAGGAACAGAACAGCTCAAGTTCTGCGGCCCGTCCGGCAATAGACTGGCTCACAAGCCTAGCAGCTCCCCAGACAGGAACAGAACAGCTCAAGTTCTGCGGCCCGTGACCCACGATGCCCCACCGAAGCGAGGTCCAGACAGGCCAGGAGGCCCCTCGCCGCCCCCGCCTCCCCAGCATCCTTCAGCCACAGCCTGGATGCCCGCGAATGTCCTCTCCTTCCTCAAGTCCCTCACGTTCTTCGGGAGCAAGCGTCTGCTCAGCGTGTAGCTTGGAGACAGGGTTCCTGTTGACTGTGGGGCGTGAAGCAGATGCTCAGGGAAAGACAGAAAACAGAGGGAGAAAAGGACGGAAGTCACGGTGCAGGAGGAAGAAGGAATACGGAAGAGTGGATGGAGGGAGGGATGGACAGATTGGACGGGTGGATGGACGGGTGGGTGGATGGACGGACAGGCCGATGGACAGGTGGTCAGGTGGATGGATGGATGGACAGACAGGCGGATGGACGGGTGGACAGGCAGATGGATGGGTGGACGGACAGGCGGATGGACGGGTGGTCAGGTGGATGGATGGATGGACAGACAGGTGGATGGACGGGTGGACAGGTGGATGGACAGTTGGACAGACAGGCGGATGGACAGGTGGACAGGTGGATGGATGGGTGGGTGGACAGGTGGATGGATGGGTGGACAGACAGGCGGATGGATGGGTGGACAGGCAGATGGATGGACGGGTGGACAGGCGGATGGATGGATGGATGGACAGACAGGCGGATGGATGGATGGACGGGTGGACAGGCAGATGGATGAGTGGATGGACAGGCGGATGGATGGATGGACAGGCGGAAGGATGGGTGGATGGACAGGCAGATGGACGGGTGGACAGGCAGATGGATGGATGGGTGGACAGGCGGATGGATGGATGAGTGGATGGATCTGTGAAAGGATGGGAGGAAGAAGCATGAAGTGGCAGAGACAGCAATCGGCCGGACAGTAACGAGTGGACAGATGGACAGGGAAGATTGGGGGGAGGTGGCTGGTGGGCACAGAGAAACGGCAGTCAGCCCGGCCGGGCTCCGAGTGGACGTCTCCGGAGGAGCCCTGACCATCCGGACCCTGCAGGTGAGCTACGCCAGCTAACTGATGAGGTTAGGGGCAGAGGCCAGGACGACGTCGGGGAGGGTGGCAGCCTCCATCCTGAGGAGCTGCGGGTGCTGCAGGGCGCGAAGCCAGGCGATGCTGTCAGTGAGTTTGCAACGCCACCCTGGTGTCCCGCGTCCGTATGAGGCCCTGAAGGGTGGGGACCCAGCACAGAGCCCCCCACTGCCCAGGGCCCGATCTCCAGGGGCAGCCGGCCCCTCACCTCTGTGAGCTGAGCCCCGACAGCAGGGGCAGGGGACTACTAGGCCCTCGCCCCGGGCCTGTCCAGTCTGACGGAGCAGGGCAGCCAAGCCCAGCACGTTCTCTGTCCCCCGCTGAGGGCAGGGGGAGGAGCGGCGGCGGCGGTGGCAGCGGCCCAGGAAGGCTTCCTGGAAAGGCACAGTGTGAGAACAGGAAGCACCCACAGGGTGGAGTGGGGGTGGGCGTGGCTGTGGGAACCGGGCGGGAAGGGGAGTCCCGGGACCCAGCTTCCTCCTGCTGGAGGATGGCCGAGCTCCCCACCCCAGCCCTCCAGCCCCAGGAAGGAGCCACGGGGGTCCGAGGCGGTGATCTCCTTGACAACCAGCTTTGCTGACCGCCGCCCCCCTCTCCAGAACTCTGAGGCCAGAAACACTTCCTGGGCTTGAGCTCCTGTCTTGGCGCCTGTTTCTAGGAACCCAAATGAAGGCACCTGAGTTACAGAGTTTTCATGAATTAGGTGAGCTCCAGAAGAGGTTTAACAGCAGCCATCCAGGAGGGAAGGGGAACATGCTTTTTGTTGGTTTGTTTGTTTGTTTGTTGGTGCCAGGGATAGAACTCAGAACTTTGCGCTTGCAAGGCAGGCAGTGGAACCACTGGGCTAAATCCCTGGCCCGAGAATATGTTTTCTAAGTTGTATGGATATAAGAGATGTACAGCAATCATAGGACATACAGTACTTATCAAGCCAGGTGTGATGGTGCACGCCTGTAATTCCAGCACCTGACAGGCTGAGGCAGAAGGGCCACACTGGGTTCAAGACCGGTCTGGACTACATAGAGTAATCCTGTCTCAGAACATAAAGATTAATTTGCATTATTATAGTTTTTTCACCATGTTCTTGAATCTAGACAAACAATAAAACAAAGCCCAAAGTGCAGTGTCCGACTTCGATGGTGTAACGCTCCCCACCCTCACTTGCGAGCAGCCCCGCCGAAGTGATTTGACGTGGGAATGAGAAGAGAGACAGCAGCATCGGTCACACAGCACGCACAGCCAGGGGTGAAGCAGTCATCCGTGCTGGGCGTGATTGTGCACACCTATAATACCAGAGCTCTGGGAGGCTGAGGCAGGAGGATCACAATTTCAAGCCCAACCTGGGCAATGCAGTGAGACCCTGTATCAAAATAAAAAATTTAAAAAGAGCTAAGGGGAGCTGGGCGTGGTGGCGCATGCCTGTAACCCCAGCCCTCGGGAGGCAGAGGCAGGAGGATCGCTGTGAGTTCGAGACCAGCCTGGGCTACATAGTGAGTTCCAGGTCAGCCTCAGCTACAAAGTGAGACCCTGTCTCAAACAAACAAAAACCAAACAAACAAAAAAAGAGCCAAGGGTGTAGATGACTGCAAAGGCTTTGAGAGGGTTCGGGATACAGCTCAGTGGCACTGTGCCTGCCTACCAAGCTCAAGAGCCTGAGTTCCATTCCTGGTTCTGCCAAAAAAAAAAAAAAAAAAAAAAAAAAAAAC
>NW_022900925.1:37659873-37675579 GCF_012274545.1 Fukomys damarensis
AAAAAAAAAAAAAAAAAAAAAAAAAGCCTTTGGGTTCCATCCCCAGTACCAAAAAATAAATTCAAACATAAAGTCACAACTAACCACAAGAACACCATTATCACCAGCTGCGTTTGCCAATTAGCTTGCAGAATTCCTGAAACATCACCTCCGGCTCTCTGGGTCTAAGCCTGATCCTCCTTGCCATGGGCCTGAAGTCCCAGCTGTCAACAGCAGGCCGGGTGGGTGGAGGTGACAGTGGTGGCCGTCCTGGGGGACAGGAGGGCAGGACGCTGAGGAGGCCGAGGAGGCCACCGTGATGGTCACGGGACAGCAGAACCAGGCTGCCCGGCTTCAGGGTGCAGCCTCCCTCTGGGACACTGCACCCCAGGTTCTCAGGTCGCGGCTCCTGAGAGCCTGAGACCGGAGTCAGCCCGGAGGAGACCGAGTGCAGGGTGGAACTGGGTCGGGGGGAAGCGAGACAAGGCGGGACGCGTGTCCTCTGTCCTGTGTGGGTTCTGGGGCCAAGGGATGCGAAAGCCGAGGGAGGCTGTGAGAGAAGAGGGGCTGGGGAGGAAGGGGCCCCGGGGAGCATGGCAGAGTCTGCTGCACCCACAGCGGGGCCAGGGGAACGGGGCGCCATCCCTGTGCTCCCGTTAACCGCTGCAGCCCAGCGCGTCCCCCCCAGTGGGTCCGTCTCCCCAGCCTCGGTTTAACCCCTGTGGCGTGGGAGAAGTCTGGGGCGGGAGCTGGGAGCGCTGGGCAGTGAGCACAGCTGTCCAAGCCCGGAGGCTGGGGCAGGCTGGGCCCCAGGGAACCCGGCAGAAGGGCTGCGAAGGAGCGGACAGCACCCACTGGGCCCCCACGTTGTGCTCCAACCGTCCCCCACCCCCGACCCTCACACGGACGCCCTCAGAGTTTACGGACGGGAAACTGAGACTCAGAGAGGTGATGGAGTCAGCCCGAGTTCAAGTCCAACCCCAGCCAGGTTCAGTGGCCCTCACCTGTAATCCTAGCCACTGGGGAGGCTGAGGCAGGAGGATCGCAAGTTCAAGGCCAGCCTGGGGGACTGAAAGAGACTGTGTCTCAGAGTAAAACAGCAGAAAAGGACTGGGTTTGAGTCTCCGCGCTCCCAAGGTTCAATCCCCAATACTGGGGAAGGAAGAAAAAAGAAGAGAAGGGCGGGGGAGAGAAAGGAGGAAGAGAGTCTAACCCAGGTTGGCCTTGAACCTCTTCCTGAGAGTCTGCTACCGTCCGCAAGGGTCTACCATCCTACTGCCACTGTTTAATTGTGGTTATAACTTTTAAAATCTTGCACTAGTACAGGTTTGCCGTAACAGCGGTTGCAGCCGGGGCAGAATCCGCGCATGCGCAGGTCGCAGCCTCATGCTCTGGGCCCCTCGCCCTGCCCCCTCTTCCCGCGTGCAAAAGGCCTCTCTCCCTGTTTCCCACAATCCAGCTCTCCCCGTGCTCCTTGTACACACTTTTGGTTATCTCTTAATTTGTGTGATCATATTATCATCCGAGCACAAAGCAAATTTAAAATCTATGCTACGAAATATCACACCAACAGGCCAGAAGAGTAATACGCCCAATGTGTCGTTAATTACGAAGTGCATGTGGCTGGAATTCAGGACAAATTAACTGACTCCCTGGTGCTTTGTTTGATTTCTGCACTCATAGTCGTACATGCAGTTTTGAGTGTGGATATAAGATTGTGTAATCCGGTTTCTTCCTTTTCTGTGTTAGGGTTCCCTCATCCCCTCTGTCTGCCCCCCATCACTCGGCCCAGCCTCACCCCACCCCACCCCACCCCAGGGTGACCTATGTTAAGAGATTCACACACCCCAGCCCTCGGGAGGCTGAGGCAGGAGGATGGCTGTGAGTTCAAGGCCAGCCTGGGCTACAAAGTGAGTTCAGGGCCACTGAATTACACAGCAAGACCCTGTCTCCAAAGACCAAACAGAGAAAGAGAGAGTGGGTGAATTCACGCCGTGCCTCCTACTCCTGGTGCACAATATCGTGTCACACACACTACACACATTTGCACAAATGAGGCAGAAGGGACTGGTTATCTTGCAGTGCTCATGTGTTTCTCTCTCCCTACAACCTGGAGAAGCCCCCTAAGCCCTGACATAAGTCCAATTTGGGGACCGTGACGGTCACTTAATATTTCATCGTAGGAGTCGTGATTTCTACAACCCATACACTACCAAAAAAGCTTTGTTTTCCATTTTCTTTTTTTTCTTTTTGTGGTTGAGTTTTTTTCCATTTTCTGTCTGTATGAATGACATAGCAGTAAATACCCTTGCATGTAGACCCTTTACACTGGCCTTTTACTTCTGTTACTGGGGTGTTAAATGAGGCCCCTTAAATAATTTGAAGATCACCTTTGCAGTACAGTTTGTTTGCTTCCTTGTTTGTTTGTTTGAGACAGGGTCTCACTTTGTAGTTCAGTCTGGCCTTGAACTCACTGTGTAGCCCAGGTTGACCTTGAACTTGCTGAGACCCTCCTGCCTCAGCCTCCCAAGTGCTGGGATCACAGGCGTGCAGAAGTACACCTGACTCTTGCTATACATTTGTACATAATGAGGCTGGAATGTGGCCTAGGAGAAAGAAACTCAGGGGCTGGAACAATGGACACCTGCTTTCCTTTTCTGTTTTTTCTTTAGTTGTCACATTGTTCTTGTGATCCATAAAAGCTAGGCGGGAAGGAAGGCATCAGTTCCTGGGGAATCATGCTGCCTGGAAGACAAAGAGGACCCCCTGCAGCCGGCAGCGTGAACAGGTGAGGGTGGAAATGGGAGCCCCTCCTGCACAACTGAGCCCTTGGCCACGCCACCCTCCTCCTGCACTGGGACACGCACTAACAGGTGGTGCCTTAGGGAAGGCAGGCGAGGAGGCCCGGACAGCTCCGTGCGACCTGGAGGAGTGGGATCCCAGTCCAGCCCTGCTCCTGGCAGCTCCACCAGCAGCACGCGTGCGGAGACTAAAGGGCTGCTGTGCTGGGCCGAGCAAAACAGGTTTCAGCTGTTTGTCTTTCCTAGAGCCGCCAGAAGGTCCTGAGCCGGGGAGGCGGCACAGCAGTGGCAAATCTCCAACGCCCAGAAGCCAGCCTTTTACAGGCTAGAAAACAATGGGCCCAAAGAGAGCAAAACCTCACAGCCCCCACACTGATTCATTGACATCAGCAGATGCGCTTTACAGCTGGCTTTATCTCTGCTCATGTTTCAGCACTGGACGCAGTGACTTAAAATCAAATCTCACCTACCGTGGACACCGCTCCAGCGTGAGGAATTTGAGGGTGTGTTCAAGATAAAGTCTGAGCTGACTTACATCAGAGGGGATGGGAAAGGCGGCCAGGACCAAAAGCAGCCTGGATTGGTCGGGGTGAATCTTAAATTTGAGAAATTCAGGCAAAGGCGTCTCCAGATGGAAAAGCTGGTGCCCTTCTAGAAAGGAAACACATTCCTGCTTGGATGCTGTCCTATAAAAGAAGTTGTGAAATGTTCTGTGTCTTCATTAAGATAATAGCAATGAAACCAGGTGTGGTGGCGGTGCCTGGAAGCCCAGCACTCTGGGAGGCTGAGGCAGGAAGATCAGAAGTTCAGACTCTTGAGAATCCTCAAAAGGCTAAAAGTAGACAGGCGTGGTGGAGCGTGCCTCTAATCCCAGCAGTCAGAAGGCTGAGGCAGGAGGATCGCTGGGAGTTCAAGTCCAGCCTGGGCTACACAGTGAGTTCCAGGTCAGTCTCGACTACATAGTGAGACCCTGTCTCAAAAAACAAACAAAAAGAGTGAAAGATGAATCCACTGACAAAGCTGCTGGAAAGACAATGCCCCATGCCCGGGACGCACCCATTCCCACTGGGAAATTATGCAGACAGGCAGGACTTCTCAAATCAGTTTGGCAGTACAGACCCAGAGCCCTAAAACATTTATATTCTCTCCCCTAATAATTATACACCCCGGAGTTTAGCCTAGGGAGATCACCCAAATGCACTGGGAAAGTGTTAGTCAGAAAGATGTTCGCTGCTTTTAATAAAACAAGAGATGATTTCTCTTCTACTGTTAATAAAAACTTGAGGCTGGAGGTGGAGCTCAGGACAGAGCACTGTTCCAGCACCGTGCAAGGCTCCCGTGTGATCCCCAGCACTAAAGCATTGAATGCAAAAAGGGGTAGACATTCAAAGTAACTGCACTCGTAATTGTAGTACAGATGGAAGCACACGGTGGCCCACATCTGTAATTTCAGAGCTCAGAAGGCTGAGGCAGGAGAGTGAGTTCAAGGCCAGCCTTATGAACAAGAACCTCGCCCCAGCACAACAGCAGATACCAGGTATGCTGAGATCTGGGATTCGGTTTGAGTCATGGGTTCACCCTGGTGTCTGGGGGACGCGGGTGCCTATCACAGAGCGAGACCTGTCTGCTGAACAATCAACAATGGCCCTCCATTGTAACATGATGAATCAGGCTCGGCAGCCTTGAAGGATGAGTATAATTTCACCACGTCAGGCAGGGAAGGGCTTCAGGTTAGACTGGCAGGCTGACTGTGAGGTCTGGCTCCACTTGCTGACCCAACTAAAATCCCTGGGAATGGATAAAATCCATGTGGACAGGGCAAGAAGGAGACTACAGCAGCAAAATGTTGGAGTGTGAAAGACACAAGGAAAAGTCTGGTTTCCCAGAGGGAGGCCGGGAGTCCAGCAGATCACACATCAGAAGCCTGGAAGGTCACAGAGCCAGGGCACCGGGGATCAGAAGCCAGCGGGGCTGCTTAGTTCCTCCCTCCTCTTCCCATCTGCTCCGGGCCAGCCAGCTCCCCTTGGGCCCAGGAGAGACTGGAGGTTTAATCTGAAGGACGCATCCCAAGGGACTGAGCCAGAGACCCCAAGCAGGACTGAGGGTGAGTTAATACTCGGAAATCCTCCGTCAGGAGGTTAACTGAGCCCCTGTCCTCCACACATCTTCCAGGGGACAAGCAGCTTCACCCTCTGGACAGCAAAGTGAAGCATCCACTCTGAGGAAGAAACCACCCAGGTGAAAAGACCTACAGGGACCCACACCTGGTTTCCTCCAGTGAAAGAGCCAATTCCCCACCTGATTATTCTAGATTTCCATGTAAGACCCACCAGGACAAGCCTTCTTACCACACACACACACACACACACACACACACACACACACACACAGAGTCATTTCCTTCATCTTAACCATGAACAACTACCAAGAATCACCGAACATTCGAGGAGAAATTCTGACATAAAAGATGCAGGCAACACCCTGGGAGGCTGAGGCAGAAGGATAGAAAGTTTAAGCCCAGCCTTGGCAACCCAGCAACTAGCAAGACCCTGTATCTAGTTGAAAAATAAGAATGAGCGAGGTAACTCAAGGCGAAGGCCCTGGGTCCAATCTCTAGTACAAAAAAGGAAAAAGGAAAACATGGAGAAAGTAAAACACAAACAGGACAAATAGGACTCAAAGGAAACTGAGATGACAATAAATACAGGACTGTCAGAGCCACGAGTAAAAGGCTGAGAGACATGAGGGAAAGCATAACCATTTTAAAACAGGAACAAAGAGGGCCGGGGATTTAGCTCAGTGGTTTTGCTGCCTGCCTTGCAAGCGTAAGGTTCTGAGTTTGATCCCCGGTACCAGGAAAAAAAAAAAAGCAGGAACAAATGACTGTTGAAAAATATTCAGAACTCTGGAATGTTAAAAATCCAGAAGGTTTTTTTAAACTCTTAAATAATAGGCTTCCATGGCAAAGTTAGGGAAATCTCTCCAAAAGTAGAAAAAAACACAACTTAGATGAAAGGAAAGGAAAAAGAGTTCCAGAAAAAAAAAAATGAAGGGAGAGAATCACAGCAAAAGGCAGTTGGCCAGAAAGGAAGGCCTGGCGTCCCTGTGCTGGCAGGTCCTGCTGGTGTCTGAGCCGATGGATGGAGACCTAGCTGAGTCACTGTCCCGCACACAGTGCCCCAGCCTGCCAGAGAGAGAACTCAGAGCCTCCAGCGACAGAGTGGAAACATGATGGCACAAAGGTTGTACAGCTTCTCATAGCAGCACCAGATGCCAAGATGCTGGAAACAACACCCTAAATCCGGAGGGGAAACCATGGCCTGCCTAGAATTTCATACCCAGCCAAACTATCTCGAACAGGGTCAAGACCTTTCAGACATGAAAGATCTCGAACAAGTCGATCCCTGTGAATCTTTTCTTGGAAAACTGCTAGAGGGTGTGTTCCGCTAAAGAGGCAGAGATCCAAAAAGCAATGGGAAAAAGAAGTGAAGCCCAGGATGAGGGCAGAGGGTTCCAGGATGACAGGTAGACTGCAGGTCCAGCGAGCATCCAGGACAGATGGAGCAGGAGACAGAGGGCTACGCGAGGGGCCTCTTCAAGAAGCCTAAGCAATGGGCCACTCAGTGTGTTAATTCACTGAGAGAAGGTGTACAGCGGGGACAATGGCTCACTCCTGTAACCCTCGCCACTCAGGAAGCTGAGGCAGGAGGATTGCAAGTTCACCGCCAGCCTGGCCAACTTAGTGAGCTCCTATCTGAAAATAAAAAACTAAAAAGGGTGATAGGTGTGTCTCAGTGATCTGCACTTGCCTAGCATGCATAAGGCCCTGAATTCAATCCTTAATGCTGTACCACAGAGGAAAAAAAAAGAGGAGCCAGTCATGCTGGTGCAGCCCTGTAATCCCAGCACTCAAGAGGATGAGGCAGAAGGATCACAAGTTCAAGGCCAGCCTGGGCTACATGGTGAGACTTGGTCTCAGAGACGCGGGGGGAAGGGGGGGAACGTACTCAACAGTAGTGAATTAGGAAATAAATGATAGGTACACAGAAAATCTAAGCAAATTGAAAAAGAGATATTTATTCCAAGGAAACCTGATTTAAGTGTGACAATATGGAAGCAGTCAGTAATGTAAACACTACACATTGCTCTAACCAAAAATATGAGCATTTAAGTATATGGGAAGAAGAGAAAGAAGGCAGAACTGAGGAGGGACGGCGCTGTATATAGGAGGTCAAAATGCTCATCCTTCAGAGCAAGAGGATAAGCTATTAAAAACTACAACGTAAGCCAGGCAT
Source organism: Fukomys damarensis (assembly GCF_012274545.1). NCBI lineage: Eukaryota > Metazoa > Chordata > Mammalia > Rodentia > Bathyergidae > Fukomys > Fukomys damarensis. The sequence goes on from NW_022900925.1 coordinate 37,666,949, forward strand.
GGTGGCACACACCTGCCATCCCAGCACTCAGGAGGCTGAGGCAGGAGGATCACCAAGAGTTTGAAATACAATTGAAAAAGGCAGAAAAGGTAGTGTGAGCCCATTATGTAGAAATAAGGAGGTGAAGACCAAAAAAAACAGCTTGAGTTAAAAGGGAAACAAGGAGTGAGACCTGGCTTGGAGATGGGTCTTTCTACACACACACACACACACAGAGGCACAAAGGTTCTGATATTCTACAGACACAATGTTGTTGTGTTTTATATCTTTGTGTGTGTGTGTGTGTGTGTGTGTGTGCTGGGGACTGAACTCTTTATTTCAAGTTTTAAAATACAGAAGGCATCCAGGAAGAAGGGACAGTGCCCGAGAGGTGTGGGCCACACAGTCAGCTGAGAAGGGCTGACCATTGTCCCCTCTCCTCCTGACCCTGGCCCGGACCACAGTCTGGTTAGCGGGGTCCCTGGGCAGACACAGGATGCCTCAGTCATGGCAGGCTGTGCCGGGTCCAGCAGACAGGGGCAGGGGTGTCCTAGGGGACAGCACAGGGCCATGTGAAGAGGGAGATGCAGGTCAGGAGGAGCAGACCTCCGAGCTCTTCTGAGACTGTTTCTGTCTGCTGCACCCCAGCTTTTGGGGTCTCCCCACCGCCCCACCCCACCTCAGTTCGAGGATGAGACACACAGATCCATTTGCATCAACCAGAAGCAGCTTTATTAGCCCGGCACCGGGGGGGGGGGAGGTCAGCGGGGCTGCGTGGGGATCGAGGTCCACACCAGGCGAGGGCAGCAGGCGGCGGCTCAGTTCTGGGAGCTCTGGGAATGGCTGAAGCTGGCCGAGCTCTGCTCTTTGAGGATGGGCTTGGGCTGGCGTGAGGATGAGGAGAAGACTGTGGAGAGAGGAGGGAGGTGAGCAGGGCTCTGGGCAGAGCAGCTGTCCCCACCCCGCGGGGAGGCAGACGCTCACCTTCCCGCGAAGCGTAGGCCTGGCCTCCGGAGATGCTGCGGGGAGAAGGGATGCGTTAGGGGTGCGGGAGCTGCACTCCATCTCGCAGCGCAGCTGGGCCAGCTGGGCCTCCACGCTGCCGATCATCTCCTGGATCTGTGACAGCTGCAGGCAGTAGCGGCCTTTGGTCTCCTCCAGGCTGTTCTCCAGGGACGCTTTCTGTGCGCAGGGACAGAGGGAGGTCAGAGGAGGCAGTCAGCCGGCCCCCTGGAGGATTCCCCGCTAAGAACATGGGGAGAGGGGCTCCTCCATCGGGCCTCCGTTTGCCCACCTCTGCGCGGGTCTGCTGTCCCTCTGGCCCCACTTCCAGGGACAGGGGCTTTTCCGGGACTCCCTACCATGCTGAGCTGGGACTGCAGCTCGATCTCCAGACCCTGAAACACCCTGCGGAGCTCCGAGATCTCGCTGCGGCCGCTCTGGATGAGCTCGCTGCTGGAGGCCACTTCTTTGTTCAGCTCCTCGGTCTGGAGCAGGAGAGAGGAGCGTGAGGACCCCCGAGCCTCCCTGGGCAGCCTTCCCGGGGTGTGAGGCCCAGGCCCCACCTTGCTCAGGAACCAGGCCTCGGCCTCCCTGCGGTTCTTCTCCGCCATCTGCTCGTACTGGTCGCGCATCTCGTTCAGGATGCGGCTCAGGTCCACGCCGGGGGCCGCGTCCACCTCCACGTTGACGTCCCCGCCAGTCCGGCCGCGCAGGGCCAGCATCTCCTGGGAAGGGACGGGGGGCAGTCAGAAGGGTGAACCCCTCTTCCGGCACGGGGGGATGTGGTGACTCCTCCAAGCCAGCCTGGACCCCCAAAGCCAGCAGCTCCCCACCTCCTCGTGGTTCTTCCTCAGGAAGGCCAGCTCCTCCTTCAGGCCCTCGATCTGCATCTCCAGGTCGGCCCTGGCCAGGGTCAGCTCGTCCAGCACCCTGCGCAGCCCGTTGATGTCGGCCTCCACTGTCTGCCGCAGGTTCAGCTCATGCTCGTACCTGGGACAGAGTCAGAGCCTCAGCCTGGTCCTCGCCGTGCCCAAGGAAAGACAGCCCCGCTGGCCCTCGGTCCCCACCCTCTGTCTCTGCCCAGCACGAGGGCCTCTCACTTGTTCTTGAAGTCGTCGGCGGCCAGCCTGGCATTGTCCGTCTTCAGGATGGACTGGGCATTCTCCATGGTGGCCATGACAATCTGCAATGGGACAAAAGGACAGGGGTTACCAAGGACCCTGCGGCTCCAGGGCAAAGATGGGTGGAGAGGGGGCAAGGAGCGCCCAGACCTGGAGGGCGCCCAGCCGGCCAGCCAGGTCCACACTTTCTGGGAGGCTAAGACGCCCTGTCCCCCACGTCCCCACCACCCACCCCGGTCCATGGCTGCCAAGCTGAGTGCCGTACAGTGAGGTTCGGGGTTCCTGCCCCAGAACTGACATGGGGTGCTAGAGCGGGGCCCCTGGCTCCTCCCCAAAGGCACCTCGGTCTCCCTGTCTGTAAGACAGAATTGCTGCAAGAGGTCCCTGGGGCCTCTGCAGCACAGCTGCCCACCTTGCTCTTCAGGTCCTCGATGGTCTTGAAGTAGGGGCTGTAGTCTTTGGTCTCAGCCGGCCGCTGCCTCTGGTACCAGTCGCGGATCTTCACCTCCAGGTCGGCGTTGGCCGCCTCCAGGGCGCGCACCTTGTCCAGGTAGGAGGCCAGGCGGTCGTTGAGGTTCTGCATGGTCACCTTCTCGTTGCCAGAGAGGAGCACATCACCACCGCCAAAGCCACCTCCAAGACCACCATAGCCACCACCGAAGACGCCACCAAAGCCACCAGCAAGGCCACCGCCAAGGCCACCACCATATCCTCCGCCAAAGCCGCTGTTGCTGCTAAAGCCTCCGGCAGCGCCTCCCCCCATCCCGCAGGCTCCCCGGGAGGAGAAGCGAGAGGAGACCGACAGCCCCCCGTAGGTGCTGGGGCCGAGGCAGGAAGAGACACGGCCGGAGCCGCCCAGGCCGCAGGAGCCCTTCGTGGAACTGGAGGAGGTGAGCTGGCGGCTGCAGGTGGTCATGGTGCCCGGCACGGGGGTGAGGCTGTGACAGCGGTCGAGTGGCAGAGAGAGAGGAGGCGCTGGGAGCTGAGACGGTGCCGCCCGCCCGGTCCTTTATATGCAGCTGCAGGGTGGGGCCCCTGATGCTGACTGCAGGCCCCGATTTCATCACTCCACCCTGACCAACTTCCCACTCTGGATTATTCAGCCCAGGGCCGACTCCTGAGCTCTGTATGCTTCTCCAGGTCCCACCCAGCTCCAGGGATGGGGCCGAAAGCAAAGCACGCGCACCGGCATGGGTGACTCAGGCTGGGCGGCTGGATCAGCTCAGTTCCTGGAGCCCAAGGGGACAGCGGGGCCTTGCGAAGCCAGCAGCGTCCCCAGGCAGTGAGTCAGCCGTCAGCAGGCCCGGCAGTGCCCTCCTCTGGAGCTGGGGCTGGGCTCTCAAGTGTGCCCCGTTCCTGTGACCCCAGGGCTCCCCCTTCTCTCCCTGGGCCTGGGTCCCTTCCTTCAAGGGTGACCAGGGTGGCAGGAAGATCCAGAGTCCTTTCTCAGTCTAAAATCCAAAGCCCCTTTTCCCTGTGGGTCCAAACCTGGGCCCAGGGCGGCCCCCAAGCTGCCCCGCGGGGTCCAGCAGTGGTGTGGGTCGTGGAAACAGCAGCCCCCATGGGCCAGGCCACCCCTGCGGCTCCTGGGCCTCAGCTGTCTGATGTGGCCAAGGGGAGGACTCAACACACCCATCCCATGGGACCAAGAAGGGGGACCTGGCTCAGCAGCCCCTCCCCCTGCTCCACCCTCTGGCCCCCCAATCAGGGCCCCGCACTCCTTCCAGCTGAGGAGCACCCCACGCCTGCAGGTGTTGAGGGAGAAAACCCTGTCCCACTACAGGTGACGCCGGCATGGCCATAGTGGGCTTCCCAGCTGCTCTCGTCCAGGCCGACCTGGCTCCGCCCCTGTCATCGGGGAGGGGCTGCAGCTCTGACCCCAGCAGCACCAGCGCGTGGCAGAGTCCTGGACACCACATGTGGCGAGGTCCTTGAGGGGCGCGTGACTCCCGGCCCAGCAGCCTTCCCGTCATGTCATCCTGCATGGCTCTCCCACGCCTGCCACATGTCCGTCCTTTCCTCCCGCCCTCCGTTCCAGAGACCGAACCCAGGTCCTCATGTGTCCTATGCACGCCCCTTTCTTGACCGTTGGATTAGCCCTGCAAATGAGGACGAGGGAACCAGAGAGGGGCAGCCAGCACCCAAAGCCACAGGTGGCAGAGCTGCGCTGGAGCCCAGCTGCCCTCGCGGCTCCCATGATGCCTTGCAGGTGGAGGTCGCTACCCCTGCTGCCCCCTCCCTGCTCCATCTGGTGCAGCTCTGCCCACCGTGGCTGAGCTCTGCCCTGCACTTTGGCCCAGCCCTCAGGACCGAGGGACAGAGGAGATCAGGGACTGGGACCCAAAGACAGAGGCCCCACGGCAGGAAGGAGATGGCCCTCAAGGTCCCCCAGGCTCTCCAAGGCCAAGGCAGATGGCGCAGGATTCCCCAGGGTGAAGGGACAGTGGAGACGCAAGCCTAGCTCCGACCGCCAAGCCAGGTCGGCAGACATGCCCTGGGGCCTCCAGGCAGTCTCCATCCTGAGCCTCCACGTACACACACTCACACTCACACACACTAACCCCGACCGAGGCCACACACAGGCCAGCCCCAAGGTCTCCCCCAGCACCCAGGCCTCACCCCCACCGACCCCCCTCTGCAGCCACAAAGGAGGGGGTGACAGGGCGGGTATCTGGCTTCAGAACTCGTCGTTTGGTCCCAGAGAAACCACGGCCAGGAGCACTGCACACCTACAGGGAAGCCTGGGAGCCTGCACCCCTTCCTGCGGAGGGGTCTGCAAGAAACGCAGGAGCTGCCCAGCCCTGGGAGGACCTGAGCCAGCTGCCCAGGGAGAGCCACTCCCTCCACGCCAACGGTGTGCGCCACTGCCAGGGTGGCCAGGCCAGGACCACCGAGCAGGGTGTCGGGGGCGCAGGGCACAGGCGCCAGCCCGCTTTCCTCTCCTTCACCCACCCCTTCTCAGAGTGAAGTCGCCCGCTCTCGAGCCGGCTGGGAAACGCTCTTGGCCAATGCTGCCGCGGCCCGGAGTGTGACTGATCATCCCTGCTCCGTGTCAGCGTCCCTGAGACAAGCCCAGTCACGGGCTGTTTTACAAGCTCTCCCGGGATCCCCAGGCCAGCAGGCAGGAGGCAGGCCCAGCAGCGGGGGCTGGGGTGCGGCGTGTGGAAGGGACAGAGGGGCCGCAGAGCCATGGAGGAGAGGGAGGCCACCGCGCGGAGCAGGGACAGGGCAGCCCTGCCTCACGGGCAGCTTAGAGGGTCAGAGAGGAAAGGGGTAAAGGTGCCAGCAGACTAGGGCCACGACTGCCTGCATTCAGCAGGTGGCCACAGACCCCGCCAGGGGCCAGGCTCTCAGCTTCAGGGACGAGGCAGGGAAGCCGACTCTGGAGGGGAGCTGCTCCGCAGGACCCTGCTGCGCCTGGCCAGGCCATGAAGGGGCACAGGGACCGCGGGGAAACGGGGCCCGGTCGGGGGTGAACAGTGCCAGTGCATGGTCCACTGAGTGCCCTGGGCCAAGGCCTGCATCCTCCCCTCCTCCTCCTCCTCCTCCTGCTCCTCCTCCTCCTCCTGAACTCAGGGTGACCCAGACCCAGAGCCATGCAGAGGACATGCACTGCATCACCCTGCCAGGGGGTCAGCAGGTAGCAGGAGCATCCCAGAGTGGTCACTGCTGGCCAGCCCAGCACCTGCCCTGGGGATCCGTGTGTGTCCCTCACAGGACAGGGGTGACAGGGCTTCGAGGCCATCACAGCTCTGGCCAGGCCGACGGGTGCAGGTGAGTGGTGAGCCTGTCCATGGGGTCCACCTGCTGGGTCCCCATCCTGAGTCCCAGCCTGGGGACCCCTTCAGGGTGGTGGACAACAACAGTGCCAGAGAGCAGCGCAGGGCGGACAGGAGCTGGCGCCTCGTGGGGTCCACCCCACCGGCTCCACCCCGTCACCCAGGCTGAGGGACGACGGTGAGTCGCCGTTCCACAGAGCCTCAGTGTCCCCTCCGCTCCGCAAGGCTCCTCTCCCGACCTCTCACTTCCGGCCTGCAGTTCCCAGCAGTGAGCTCATCGCCTCAGGGCCGGTTCTGCCGGTCGGGCAGACTCCCTCCTCTCCCCTGTCCCCATGCAACAGTTCCAGCAGCTGAGGGACTCTGCGGCAGTGCCTGAGTCCCTGTGGCGCAGGCAGGGGGCTCCCATCACCCCAGTTTCATCCTGCAGCTTCCAGGACCCGAGAATGACTGAGCCCCCCGAGGCGGGACCCTCGCCCGCGTTCCCAAGGCTCATGTCGGCCTCCGCTGGGCCCAGGTCCCCATGCTCGAGGCCTGGAGTTCCCGCTGCTCGCTGCAGCCCTGCTTTCACCCCACACCACCTCCAGGCCTCGGGAAAAAGCCCAGTGGGGCCTAATGCGGAATGGCAACACCTCAGACTTGCAGTGCACTGGGGCGAAAACACCCCTCTTCTGAACCCTCCTGCCCAGGTCCCAGAGAGATGGGCAGGAAGAAAGGACAGCCGCCCTGGAGGCTTCCGGATTTACTCGAAGGAAAAAGCCAGGCCTGGGCTCCTCCCTGACTCATCACCCACAGCTGCCAAGCACTAACTGAAAGCCTAAGCCTGACCCTACCCGTGACCCATAACCCCTTAACCGGACCCTAAAACCTCAGCCCTGAACCCTAACCCTGTCCCTAGCCCTAAGCATTACCCCGAACCCTAACCCTAACACTAAGCCTAACACTTAACCCGACACCTAACACCTAACCCCTAACTCTACCCTTAGCCCCTGACCCTAACATCCAGACTGACCCTAACCCTAACCCTAATCCTAACAGGACCCCTAACTCTACACACCCATCATGCATAGCCCTAAACCTAACCCCCAACCCCAACTCTAACCCTAGCACCAGAATGAACCCGGAATGCTGCTCCCGTCGACAGAGACAGCGCCTCTGCCCCTCGCCCGGATTCACGTCACACCGTGTTCCCCACGCCGTGCCTACCCAGCTAGGGGCCCAAGGGAGCCCGAGGACCACTGCCCCAGGCACAGCCCCCCCAACCATTTCAGCGGCAGTCCTGAGAGGCCCCCTTTCTCCCAGGAGCACCGACCTCCCCAGAGCCCCACTTGGTTTCCTGGGACCAGCACAGAAGCCGGGACCCCACTTCTCAGACAGCCTCCCCCACCGGCCCCTCCTCCTGCCTGGGGAGGGGCAGCTACAGGATGAGTCACCCCTGGGATTCAGGCTGGCGCCCCGGCTCTTCCTGTCCATGTATGGAAGAGAAATCAGGCATCGTGGGGAGGGAAGGGACCTCAGGATGCCTAGTTGTGGAGCGGCTTCTAGGACTAGGGGAGGCCCCGGGACACCGAACATTGTGTCCCCATGGGGGGAAGCCCAGAGACCCCACAGCTCTCCCGTCCTCTTCACCTTGTCTAAAGCAGCCCTGACCCCCACGTGGACCACAGTGGGCGTCCACAGACCAGCCCCGCCTTCCTTCCCTGCTCGGTGGCCGGGAACAACACACATTTTGCATCTGAGCCAATAAGCTTTATTGTGCCGGGTGGGGGGCATGGGGAAGGGACGGATGCCGGGGTGGGGTCCACAGAGGCCGCGGGACAGGGGGCTGGGGCTGCATCCCTGCCTCAGGGGCGGGGCCAGTGGGAGAAGCCCGGCCTCAGCGCGTGGTCTGGTGCACCTGCTCCCGGGAGGAGATGACCTTGCCATCCTGCACCTCTTCCACGATGGTACGCACCTGGCGGGTGGTCACAGCTGCAGGAGGGACAGAGGGGACCCCAGGGTTGGCCACACACGCCCCTCCTGCCTTCCCTTGGCCCCTGTGTCTCAGCCCGCTGGTGTCCCGCATGGGTCCCCTTGCCCGGAGTGGATCCCTGTGCAGTCCCCAGGGCCCGGACCACGCTCCTCTCCCCTGCCAGCCCAGATCTCACGGTGAAACCAGGTCCCTTCAGCCCCATTTGACGAGGAACCCCAGGGATCTGGAGGTCAAGGACCATGGCCCATCTCCTCCCAGCGGGAACCCAAGACAGGGCTGGTCCTCCACCTGCAGGGTCCCAAGTGCACCAGCCATGGGTGGTGTCCCCTTCTCAGTAGGTGAGTGTTGGGGGCCGGGACCACGTCTCCCACAGAGGCCCATGCCCTGCCCACCTCATCAGGACCACCTCTCCCTCTGTCCTTAGGCTGCGCGTCGCCCCAGCCCTAGTGATCCATCCCGCCCGTGAGGACCAGCATCACTCCCCGGAACCCCTTGGGGACCCCCCACCCCAGACCACAGGCGAGTTTCCTGCCCAGCGCTCCCCTGGCCCTCAGCCCCGAGGTCCTTACGTTCTTTGGGCTTGTACTGAGTCAGGCTGCGGGAGAAGAACAGAAAGAGGTGGTCAGGTGTGGGTCTGAGAGCCCCTGGCCCACACCAGCGGCCCCCAGACCCCACTCACTGGGCGTCCTCGCCCTCCAGCAGGCGGCGGTAGGTGGCGATCTCCTGCTCCAGCCGCGTCTTCACGTCCAGCAGGATCTTGTACTCCTGGCTCTGCTGCTCC
>NW_022900925.1:37675600-37678230 GCF_012274545.1 Fukomys damarensis
TCCTGCCCCACTCGTCTTCACGTCCAGCAGGATCTTGTACTCCTGGCTCTGCTGCTCCATCTCACAGCGCAGCTGGGCCAGCTGGGCCTCCACGCTGCCGATCAGGCCCTGGATCTGGGAGAGCTGCACGCAGTAGCGGTTCTCCGTCTCTGCCAGGCTGCCCTCCAGGGACGCTTTCTGCAGGAGGAGGGCAGAGGGGCTGTCGGTGAGGGTGTCTGTGTCCACTTCCGGGCCCTGGACCACCACCTCCGGGCACAGCCTGTGTCCCCACCATGCTGAGCTGGGACTGCAGCTCAATCTCCAGGGCCTGCACGGTGCGCCGCAGCTCGGAGATCTCGCTCTTGCCGCTCTGCAGGGCCTCGGTGTTGGTGGCCACCTCGCGGTTCAGCTCCTCCGTCTGCAGAGGGGACAGCGGACTGAGGCTGGGGCCCCCACCCCACCCCCGGGCTCCCCACCTGGCCTGCCCACACCGCCTTCCAGACCTCCGGCCTCCTCCCAAAGCTGCGCCTCCCCCACCTCCCACTTCCCAAGCCCAGGAATTCTCTCTTTGCTGTGCTGCACTGGACTGTTAATCCCTGCAGGTGGGAGGCAAGGAACCGGAAATGTGAGAACCAGCCAGGACCTGCAGCCTGGCCCTGGTGCTGACTCCAGAGGCCCTGGCAGGGGTGGAAACGCCCTCCAGGGTCTTCATCCTCCGCTCCCCACCCTCCCACCACCCCCAGCTCTGCGGGTGCAATGGTGACCCTCGTTCCCTAAGTCCAGGTGTCCCACGGGCCATGGGACGCCCTGAGAGGCCCTGCAGCGGCCCCACCTTGCTGAAGAACCAGTCCTCGGCATCCTTGCGGTTCTTCTCCGCCATCTTCTCGTACTGGTCGCGCATCTCGTTCAGGATGCGGCTCAGGTCCACGCCGGGGGCCGCGTCCATCTCCACGTTGATCTCGCCACCCACTTGGCCACGCAGGGCGTTCATCTCCTGTGGAAGCGAGGGGTGGGGTGTGGGCACGCAGGCCTGAGCCCCAGCCCCTCCCTCGGACCCTGCTCAGGGTTGCGGGGCACTGGTGGATTGGACCCGGCCCCCTCATCCAATCTAACCTCAGACCTTGGCTCCCCAGATGTGGCCCTCTATCTAACTTCCCAGCTACTCTGCCGGTTTCACGTGTGGGGGCTGCGGCAGGGTGACTAACGGTGTCTCCCACGGCCCTGACCGCAGCCCCGCCCCCGGCGCCTCTGCGCAGCCTCGCTGACCCAATGCCCTGGCCGCCCACCTCCTCGTGGTTCTTCTTCAGGTAGGCCAGCTCCTCGTTCAGGTTCTCGATCTGCATCTCCAGGTCGGCCCTGGCCAGGGTCAGCTCGTCCAGCACCCTGCGCAGCCCGTTGATGTCGGCCTCCACGCTCTGCCGCAGGGCCTGCTCTGTCTCAAACCTGCAAAGGGAATCCGGGCTCATCCAAGCCACTTGGGCTGCAGGGCGAGTTCCCCACAGTGGGAGGAAGGAGGCCATCCCTGGTGCCGGGGGCGTCAAAGACTGTGCTGCCCCCAGCTGCTCCCCTCCCCTCCCCGCGCCACCCTTCAGAGCTCCCCACACGGGCTCCACCGGTACTAACAGCGGGCTCAGCTGCAGGACGCCCCTGAGCCCTTCGCACAGCCCTGCACAGGCCCCCCATCCCGCACCACTCACTTGGTGCGGAAGTCGTCCGCGGCCAGCCGGGCGTTGTCGATCTGCAGCAGGATACGGGCGTTGTCCACGGTGGCCACTAGAATCTGGGAGGTGGTGAGGGAAGAGGTCAGTGTGCAGGAAGGGGCTGAGCCCTGAGCCGGGTCCTGAGCTGGCTTCCTGCCCACCTGCTGCTTTTGCAGTCGGAGGGGCTAGAGACACCTTCATCCCTGTCCCCAGACCACGTCCAGGCTCAGCCAGGAGCAGAGGCTGCTGGGCTAGGGAGGTGGGGCGGAGCCAGGGGTGGGGAGGATGCGCCAGGAAGGAGCTGCCCCAGGACTCCGGGGAGGGGCGAGGCAGGGGGCTCCGCTGGACAATGGACACATGGTGCCTGAGTCCCCCTCAGGAGGAGCCCCGGCCCACGGTGGCTCCAAATCAGAAGTCAGGACCCCGCTGCCGGCAGCCACGCCCCCTGGCCCATCAGGCCCATCCTAAGGGGCAGGAGGAGCAGCCGGAAGCCAGGGGCCCGGAAAGCCCATCTGAGGCCTGGCCCACTTCATGGTCCAGCCTCTCCTCCTGCAGGTACCACTTGCAACCCCCCACCCCACTGTCACCCAACTCCTCCTGCTGACCCTGCCGCAGAGGAGAGGAGCCACACAGCCGCTCCCCACGTGGCCTCGTGCCGTAGCCCACAGCCACACACAGAGACAGCTGCCAAAGAGACGGACACTCTAGGGCTCACTGGGCTGCTGTCCCTGGCCCGGCCTGCTGCCCCCACAAAGGGGACGTGTGGGCCCTAGAGGGTCCCACAGCCAGAGCCGAGCTGCCGGGTGTCCCCTGCAGCCTGGGAGTCCTCAGGCTGGGCTTCCTCAAGGGCAGAGGTGGGGAGAAGCCCCGTCCCCTCCCACCAGGCAGCGGGCCCACCTTGCTGCGCAGGTCCTCGATGGTCTTGTAGTAGGGGCTGTAGTCACGGGCCGG
>NW_022900925.1:37678930-37679968 GCF_012274545.1 Fukomys damarensis
GCCAAGCCCAGCCTGCAGGAGCCGCCACCCAGGCCGCCAGAGAGCCGGCAGGAGGCGCGGGACGAGCCCCCGAGGCCAGAGGAGCCCTTGATGGAGCTGGAGGAGGTGAACTGGCGGATGGTGGTGGCCATGGCAGTGGATGAGGAGGGCGCGGAGAGGACTAGCGCCAAGATGCTGTGGCCGCCGGACCGGTGGGACCTTTATAGGCCGCCGAGTGGGCGTGCGGTTACAGCAGGCTCGAGCGCTGTTTCCATTCCCCTGGGCTTTCGTCACCGATGGCCGCCCGCCAGCTCCCAGGTGGCTCTGGGCCCCCGCCCCCCACCCAGGGGCTCGGCCCGGTTTCTGCGAAGCCCATGCGTGTGCGTATGTGCGTGTGTGTGCGGTGTCACTCCCGGCTGTCACCTGTGATTCAGGCAGGCCCCGGAGCTACGCTTTCCCATGACCTAATAGGGACGGACAGGAAGCCAGGACGTCACCGTCACCAGGCCCTCCCAGGAGGCAGCTGCCACAGTGGGAAACGGTGAGGTGTCAGGCAGCACCCCGGGAGGCTTCCCACCGCTGGTGACGTGTCTCTCGGTGCAGGGCCGCATCCCTCCCCTCACCACACCCAGCACCCATCCTGCTGGGTCCCCCTCTGTGGCCCCTGGACACCCAGCTCTCCGTTCCCCGCCTCCTGCAGTGCGGCCGTCCAGGGGGCAGGCAGAGAGATGGGGTGTCGCGTCCCCTTCACGCTCCCAGCCCTGCACCCCAGGGGTAAGGTGAGGGTCACACACATCAGGTCTCAGCTGAGCCCAGAGGTGACAGTGCCTCCCGGGGTCCCCAGGTGGCCGAGGGCCCCGCCTGCCAGCCCTGCCTGACCCTGGTGCCCGGATCCCAGCAGCCCGACTGGGCAGACCGAGCTTGTGTTCCCATTGCTGAGGGCTCCACCCCCCAGACAGGCCCGGACAGCAGCCAAGATTCCCCAGTCCTGGAGCTGCCAAGCCACCAGGGAAACGACGCCCCCGGGCTCCCACACATGCACGGCGGCCACCCTGCCTC
>NW_022900925.1:37681092-37688651 GCF_012274545.1 Fukomys damarensis
AGAGCCGGTCTGGTTTCCGGGGCTGCGCCGCTGCCACCCACCTGTCTCCACCGGGTCCCGACCCCTCCCTGGGAAAGGCCCCTGCCCAGCCCTGTCCCTTGTTCCCCCCGACCCGCCCTGTGTTCTGGCAGTAGCCTCTATGACAGGCGTGGTCCAGGAGCGGCCGTGGGGCCTCGCAAGGCCCAGGCACAGCAAACCGGACCCAGCGCCTGATTCTTAGAAACCTCCATCTGCTTCCCGGAGCCCAGGTGGAGTGGGCAGGCGCCAGTCCACACCAAACCCGTGGCAGCCTCTCCCCATGCCCCAGCCCGCTCCGTCCCCACCAATGACCAGACCGGCACAGCCTCGGGAGGCAACTTGGCAAAGCTTTAATAGCACTAAGGGGCAGGGGACACAGGAGGCCCTCGCTGAGGGGCCGCAGGAAGCGGGAAGAGAAAGCAACAGCTCTGGGCGGACCGGGCGGGCACCCAGGACTTGGTGGTGGGCGCTGGCTGTCGCCGGGGGCCGTGGCTGCCCGGACCTCTGCGATGGGCCATGCGCAGGCCTCAGTGGGTGGACTGGTGGACCTGCTCACGGGTGGACACTACCTTACTGTCCTGGTCCTCCTCCACGACGGTACGCACCTGGTGGCTGGTCACCATGGCTGCCCGTGGAGGGTGGGCACAGCGTGTCAGGCCCAGCCCTCTGCTGCCCCATCCGAGGCCCCCACGCGGCGCAGGGTGGCCCAGACTCACCTTTCCGGCCAGACTGCAAAGCCAGGGACGAGGAGTACGGAGAGGCCAGGCTGCGGGCAGAGGGCTCCATCAGCCAGCCCAGGCTGCTGGAGGGGCAGCCGCTGGGCCCAGGACACGAGAGCAGCCGGGGGCATGGGTGCGGCAGAGGGAGGAGAGACAGCCGCAGGCAGGTGCTTGAGCTACTGGGGCTGCCAATCGCGCTTTACAAGGAGGCCGAGGAAGTGGCTTTTCCACATCCCAAAGAGAGATGGAAGGCGAGGGTGTGAATCAGCCCCTCTCCAGCCAGTCCTGCTCCCAGGGTCATGGCGGCGTCATCCCAAGCAGAAACCAGGGTCATCGCCACCCACACCCACAGTGCCGCTGCCTCTGAGCCTCACTGTTTTGACCTCTGCACTCCCCACCCCTGCCCCATCCGCACAGAGGACGCCTGCCGTCGCCCCCGTGCTCCCCACCCGGTCTCTCCAGCCACCCGACCCTCTGATTCACTTCTTCCTCCAATGATAATGCTCCTACTTTGCCCTGAATCCCTCCATGGCTCCCCGTTGCCTGCACAACCTGGTCCAGATGGTGTGGAGCTCCATTCTCTGTCCACCCCAGCGGCCCCCAGGCCCCGCTCACTGGGCGTCCTCGCCCTCCAGCAGGCGGCGGTAGGTGGCGATCTCCTGCTCCAGCCGAGTCTGCATGTCCAGCAGCACCTGGTACTCCTGGTTCTGCCGCTCCAGGTCACAGCGCAGCTGGCCCAGGTGGGCCTCAATGCTGCTGATGAGCCCCTGCAGCTGGGCCAGCTGGGCCCCATAGCGCGCCTCCGTCTCCGCCAGGCTGTTCTCCAGTGATGCTTTCTGTGGCCGGGCACAGAAGGCGCCATGAGACCCAGCCGGGACCCTCCCTGGGCTCCCCAGGCAGGGGTGGGTGCCGGCCGGAACTGGGGTAGCCGGCTCTGCCGCGATCTGTCCCTGGGCCAGGTGACAGGCATGGGCTGGACAGGGGCCCACCATGCTGAGCTGGGACTGCAGCTCGATCTCCAGGTTCTGCACAGAGCGGTGCAGCTCGGTGATCTCTGTCCTGCTGCTCTGCAGGGCCTCGGTGTTGGTGGCCACCTCGCAGTTCAGCTCCTCCATCTGCGGGACAGGGTGGGCGGGCGCTCACTGGGCTCCCGCGGGGACAGGAGGTGGGGCTGCCGGGCGGGAGCACACGCAGAGCCCGACACCGCCGGGGGCTCAGGGCCACAGGCCCTTTGTTCTCAGGCCCTCTGGGCCTTGCGTTTGACCGGAACTGCTGGACAGCCCGGGACCTCTGGCCCCACCTTGCTCAGGAACCAGGCCTCAGCCTCCCTGCGGTTCTTCTCCGCCATCTGCTCGTACTGGTCACGCATCTCGTTCAGGATGCGGCTCAGGTCCACGCCGGAGGCCGCGTCCATCTCCACGTTGACGTCCCCGCCAGTCCGGCTGCGCAGGGCGAGCATCTCCTGGACCAAGAGGACAGAGGTGCTCACCCAGGGCCAGCTGGAGAGGGCCTGGGACCTCAGACAGCAGGGGCAGGGCAGACAGAGACGGCACATGACTGCCGCCCGCAGCCCCAGCCTCGCGGACACACAGGGTGACCTGGCGGGTCCCCGACCCCCGTGTGCCCGGTGCCGGGAGGATGAGGGACCCCTGTCCCCAACCGGACCCCGTGTGGGTGTTGGCCAGACCTCGTTATTGGCCCGGGCCGGAGACTGAGCTGGGCGTCCTGCTGCGTGGGAGTCGGCGCTGAGCACAGCGCTGAGTGACAGGGGACGGACAGGGTCTGGGGCCCCGGCCGGGACCCCGGCTCCCACCCGGCTGAGCTGTGGGTCCCCAAACCACAGCTGGCTGGAACGGGAGTACGGAGAGGCGACAAGGCCCAAAGACCTGAGGGCGGGTCCTGTGCATCCCGGGAGGACCCCAGCCTCTCTGCGCCCATTTCTTTGGGTCTGAAAGGGGGCAGAGCGTCTCTCCTTCCAGCGCTGCTGGAGTAACTGCCCTGCGTGTCCGCAGTGGGCGGTGATCGCTGTCCTCGTTAATTATAATAATTAGCATCACACGGTCCCTGATTCACTCATTAGCAAGCTAACCGCGCCTGGGGAGCGGAGGAAGCGGCTTTGGAGGCCACTCGCCAGGGTCAGGGCCGGGGTCAGCCAGCAGCTCCCCACCTCCTCGTGGTTCTTCTTCAGGTAGGCCAGCTCCTCGTTCAGGCCCTCGATCTGCATCTCCAGGTCGGCCCTGGCCAGGGTCAGCTCGTCCAGCACCCTGCGCAGCCCGTTGATGTCGGTCTCCACGCTCACGCGCAGGTTCAGCTCCGTCTGGTACCTGGGGGGAGCGCGGTGAGCGTGGGAGCCGCAGACCCCACTGCCGCCCACCCCCTGCCAGCAGCCGGGGCGCAGACCCACTTGGTGCGGAAGTCGTCGGCCGCCAGGCGGGCATTGTCAATCTGCAGCACAAAGCCGGCGTTGTCGGTGGTGGCCGCCAGGATCTGGAGGAGGAGAGGCTCTGAGAGGGGCAGCGGGGCCAGGGCAGAGCCAGTCCACCGCCTCAGCCCACGCCTCCCGGCGTCCAGCCAGATCCCCTCTCCCAGCCCACCTCTTGCACTGGACACTGAGCCCCCGGGAGACAAGACGGCCACATCCGTCTGTTCCCCTCGGAACCCCCATGCCCAGGCACCGAGCCAGGCTGTTGGGCCCCAGCCACGTTCGTCTAATTAAGGGATTAATTGATTGGCTGATTGATTGGTGAGGTTATGCCTGACCCTGCCTCAAACCTGGGGCAAAAGTTTGTACTCCCACAAGGCGGAAGGGGTCTGGAAGGAGACAGGCTGGTTATTATCACATTGAACGGGGCACTCAGGGCCAGGGCTGCAGCATGAGCGACCGGTGCCCCGGGGCCACCCTACCCCGCGAGGCCCCTCCAGGCCCTGAGCTCCATGCAGCCGCCTGGCCTGGGCTGGACCAGGGCCACCTCGCCACCCTCCCCGGGCCTCCCGCAGCCTGCAGGAGCTGCCAGCTGGACTCACACATGGGGGCCGTTGCTGGCTGACCCCAGAGGTCAGAGCGCTGATTCCGCAGGGCTCCCTGGGCTCCCCAGCCCGGCCAGGTGCTGTATCTGATCTGGCACGGGTGCCAGGGAAGCAGCAGGAATTCCCTGCCTGGCAGTGACCCCAGGCAGGAACCGGCAAAGCCCCTGCCGGCAGCCTCCACTCCACGCCCTCCTCAGCAGTCCTTGCCTCCGGGCCAGCTCGGGGACTCCCGCAGCGGCTGGCCGTGCTGAAGACCAATGGCACCTGAGAGGGCCCTGGCTCTCCACCCTCATACTAACTTAGGCTTCCAGCAGGAACCGGCTCTGACCTCGGAGTGGGCGTGGGGAGAGAAATCAGTGACCAACAGACCCAGGGCCAGGGTTAGAAGGCAGGGACCTCCCATCCGGGAGGGTTGGGGACCTGCACGTCACCTCACCTGCCTCCTCCATCTCCCTGCAGCCTCCACACCCCCAGGTCCTCCACCCACCCTTTCCAGGCTGGTGTAGGGCTGGGTCCGCGGCAAGGGAGGGAGGGTCGCGAAGAGGGGAAGGGTGGTCCCCAAGAGTGCCAGAGGGCCGGGGGCTCAGGCTGGCCAGGGAGAGGGCACTGGCCCCTCCTGGGCTCAGTGGTCCATTGTTTGTTCAGAACAAAGGGGGTGCTGAGCCCCAGGGTGATCCTCATCCTCAGCTGCAATTAGGCTGCACAGGCCCCAGCCCGGGCCAAGCTGGCCCTCGCCCACATTCCGGCCAGTGGAGGCAGGGAGGCTGCTGCCGGCACCCTCGCTCCACGACTGGCCCAGACAGAGCCCCGCTGCACCCCAGGAGCCCCCAGCTCTCTAAGTCATGCATAATAGCCAAGGACCCCCAGGAGCCAGGAAGTCAGGGCAACAGCCTCAGTCTCCCCATTTATAAAACAGGATGAAGCCAGGCATAGGGGTGGCTGCCTGTGATCCCAGAACCCTGGGAAGCTGAGGCAGGAAGAGGGCAAATTCATACCCAGCCTGGGCAATTTAGCAAGAGCCTGGGTCAAAATAAAAGAGATCAAGGGCTAGGGATGTAGCTCCGTGTAAAGGCCCTGGGTTCAGTCACCACAAAATAAATCCTTTTTTTTTTACTTCTATTAGCGCAGGTTTGCAGGACACAATGATTACATTCGCTGTAGGGAATCAGCACAAGTGCACAACACATCTCAGTGCTTTTTTCTCCTCCCCTTCCCTCCACCTCCCTTTTATTTTGCCAGCATCAGACTCATAATCCCAGCACTCAGGAGGCTGAGGCAGGAGGATCACTGCAAATTCAAGGCCAGCCTGGGCTACACAGTGCGTTCCAGGTCTACCTGAACCATGTAGACAGAGGCTGACTTCAAAAAAATCTAAATCAATAAATAAAAATAAAAGGGCTCAGGACATAGCAGAGCACGAAGTGGGTTCCATCCCCGATACCCACACACAGGAGGCAGGATAAGTCCTGTCCTCAGGACTTCTAGGGCCTCGGGAGGAAAGTGCGCCAGCCACTGACAGAATGGAGGCAGCAGCGAGGTGAGGAGCGGTGGCTGCACCCTCACTGACCACACCCGGGCCCCAGAGCACGACCCAGGCAGGTCCAGGTCTCGCCAGGCAAGGGAACAGTGCCACCCGCTCCTGCAGCCGCGCCCGCCCCACCCAGAGGAGATTAAGGCCTAATCGCGGCGGCGCTGATGGTTTAGGAACTGCCAGGGCTGGCGTCTGCCCGTGCCTCCCGGGTGAGGAGTCTCCGGGGTGGCCAGGCCCGAGGGATGGGGCCGGAGCACGACCCAGGCAGGTCCAGGTCTCGCCAGGCAAGGGAACAGTGCCACCCGCTCCTGCAGCCGCGCCCGCCCCACCCAGAGGAGATTAAGGCCTAATCGCGGCGGCGCTGATGGTTTAGGAACTGCCAGGGCTGGCGTCTGCCCGTGCCTCCCGGGTGAGGAGTCTCCGGGGTGGCCAGGCCCGAGGGATGGGGCCGGGGGCCGGGGCACCCACGAGAGGCCCGAGCTCCGGGAGGAGCAGAAGGTCCACGCAGAGGACCGGCCGGGCCACCCTGACGCCCAGCATCAGGAAGGACTTTCGGCGGTAGGCCTGGGGTCCGAGATGGGCCAAGGAGGGACACAGAGAGCACCCTGTATGCCCAGCCCACACACACACCATGGCCCCCCTGAGGCCCCACGAGTTCCTGCCCCTCCTGTGTGGGCCTGGCCTCCTTGGGCCTCAGCTTCCCCATCTCTCCGTCTCCAAGAGGGCTGACCGCAGCCAGGCTGGGAAGAACTGGACATCGCCCCTCAGATCACCATGGCAACACAGGGAACAGACTCAGGGGTCATGGCAGCCACCCTGGAGCCAGGCCCTGAGGAGAGTCCCGGGGGAGCCCCACCTGCCCCCAGGCCTGGGCCACCAAGGCCCTGGGGTCCCCTGCGCAGAGGGCCGAGGGCCAGCAGCTGCAAGGTGGAGCTAGTGTGCTCCATATCCGCCCAGGTCCCCAGGACTTGGTGCTCAACCTCGGGACATGCCAGCCCGTGGCCCACCAGAACCGGAACCCGGACAGTGCCGGGATGCAGGAGGAGCCGGTTGGGGGCTGCTGGAGCTTGGTCCCAGGAGGGGCAGGATTTCTGCCTCCCCAGAGAGAGCCAGTGCAGCACCATCCCTCCGCCTCCCCACAGCCTCCTCTCGCGTGAGGCGCGTGGTGGCAGCCTCGGCCCCTCCACCTGCTCGGCCACGCCCTCTGCCCTTTCCAGGGACAGTGCCCAGGTGGACCCTGGGTGGCACAGACACCTGGCAAGGATGTCCTTCCTCAGCAGGGTACGTGGCCCTGACCCGGGACTCTGTCCTCCACCCGCCTCTCCCTCCCCTCTCCTCCTTCTTCCCCTCTCTCCCCATTCCATCTTCCCTTCCTTCCTGAGGGACTTTGCTGAAAGGGCAAGAAGGCAGCAGCCCAGGTGTGCTCCCCACCTTCCCACTCTGCCCTGGGGATGTTGGGGGCTTGAGACACAGGGGCTCTGGGCTCTGCTGTTTTCTCTCAGCTGTGTTTTAATCATCCAAGTGGCTTCCTCGGGGGCTGTGTGGCCAGTGCTCCCTGGGTGGGACCGCTGCTCAAGGCCACAGCTTGCTGTTACCACTGGTGAGCCCAGGACGCCCGGCACAGCCTGGCTCCTCCTCCCTCTGCCGCACAGACCACAGGAAGCATGGGTCCCTGGTCACACCGCAGCAATGGGCACCCAGCCCA
Organism: Fukomys damarensis; assembly: GCF_012274545.1. Classification (NCBI taxonomy): domain Eukaryota; kingdom Metazoa; phylum Chordata; class Mammalia; order Rodentia; family Bathyergidae; genus Fukomys; species Fukomys damarensis. The sequence continues at coordinate 37,688,093 of NW_022900925.1, forward strand.
CTGCACTGAGTCCCCCAGCTGCACGGGGTGGCGGGGAGGACACTGGGACGGGGACCGGGGCAGGAGGGGCATCGCCATCTGAACAGCCGGTGCCTCACAGCATTGAGAAGCGAGATCTCAGGCAGGAGGGAGCTGGGGCTTGGGCGTTCACAGGCAGGAGGAAGGCAGGACGCTGGGCAGCAGGGGCCCAGAAAGACAGGAAGCTGCCCAGTGTCCAGGGGCTGTCACAGGGGCCCCGGGGCTAAAACAACCTCCTGGGACTTGGATTCGCAAGTCCCCGGAAGGAGAGCAACAGCACTCCTTGTGATGGTGGGGAACTTGGGGTCCAAGACAGTGCTGGGGCAGCCATCCCGGCACTCAGGAGGCTGAAACACAAGGAGTGCTGAGAGTTCAAGAGCAGCCTGGGTTACATACAGCGACCTCGTCTCAAAACAATTTTTTTCTATTGCAGCTCAGGAGGCCGCGGGGCAGGGACCAGGGCAGGGACCAGGGCAGGACGGACCCTCGCGGACCCGCACCTGGTCCTGGGTGGGCGGAGCCCTGCCCGCCCCGCCCCCCA
>NW_022900925.1:37689052-37691843 GCF_012274545.1 Fukomys damarensis
CGGTGCGGACTTGGCTTCCAGAACCACAGTGGAAGACTTGGCGTGACTTAAACCAGAAGGTGGTCACGAGCCGACACCGTCCCCGTAGGTTCTCATCCGCCAGGTAGCCGCTCTCACTTGTGTTAGAATTGCCCAGCAGTGGGGTGGGAAACCCTTTACAGCCGAGGGGCAGGGCCTGCCCACCCGGACCCACTCTGAGGCCACGCCCCGTGGGTGATTTTGGGAGGCGCAGGCAGCAACCCGGGCTCTGACCAGCACCTGCCAGGCCTGGGCTGGGCTCTCGCCTCACGACCGAGTCAGCGGCCCCACCCTGCAAGGGTGGGGGCAGTCAGTGGCCCCGCTGGGATGAGGGGACCGGAAGGCAGTGACAGGGCAGCAGGACAGGACTGGGCCCGCTGTGGGGACGCGGGACACCGCACACACCTTGCTTCTACGTCCCTGCCCACCACGTCCTAGGCGAGAGACAGACGGTCAGCAAACCGGGACAGGAATAATACGAAGGGAGATACTCATGCTCCAGTGGGCTATGCCTCTCCGGGTCTCTCAAGGAGGCCAAATTAAGGAAGGAGCCCAGCCAGGTGGGTGTGCACGCCTGGAATCCCAGCACTTGGAGGCTGAGGCAGGAGGATCACTGTGAGTTCAAGACCCTGTCTCAAAAAGACAAAAACACCAGGTCCTCACACGCACTGAGCAGGTGCTACTGAGTCACACCCCATCCCAGCCTCACTTAAATGTCTATTTGTATAGATTTTATTTCTACAAAAGGCAATGCCTCGGTCTACCAGAAAACAGTTTCTCTTTTGGGGGAGTGGGGCGCAGATACTGGGGGTTGAACCCAGGGCCTTCACAGTGAGCTCAACCCCAGCCCCTTTTTATTTTTCATCTTGAGACAGGGTCTCACTAAGTCACTGAATTGCTCAGGCAGGGCTCAAACTTGTAATCCTCCTGCCTCAGCCTCCCAGAGTGCTGGAATCACAGCATGCACCACCAGGCCCAGCTCTCTTTCTTTCTTCCTTTCCTTCTTTCTTTCTTTTTTTCTCCGAGGATTGAACTCAGGACCTTGCACTTGCAAGGCAGGCATTGGCACCACTGAGCTAAGTCCCCAGACCCCACTTTCTCCTTAATTCATCAGGACAGAGAGCTGTAATTTCTTTACTCCTCCCTCCCTTGCTCCTCTCTGGGCTCCAGGGTTGTTTTGCTCTTACAAACAATGGTGTCATCATCATACCTAGACACTGCACTTTTGCAAACAGGACCTCAGAAGAGAGCTCAGCAGAGGGACTATCGGGTGAAAGCCTAGATCTTTTGGGAGGGTACTGGGGATGGAAGTCAGGTCCTTGCGCTTGTGAGGCAGGCAGCAGAACCACTGAGCTAAATCCCTGGCCTGCATAGATCTTTTTTGAACAGGGTCTCAGGATGTTGTCCAGCCTGATCCTGAACTGCTGGGCTCCTGTGATCCTCCTGCCTCAGCCTCCCAAATTCTGGGATCACAGGCGTGCACCACCCTTCCCAGGGGGCTGCCTCGGTTTCCTTCTGCCCATCCGTGCCCCTCTTTCCCTGGGTCCCCTGCCTGCTGCCGTCATCAGGGGACCCGGGCCTGCCTGGGGCTCAGTGCCTGTGCTGTTTCCAGGTCTTTTGCCCCTGCTCTCACTGCGGGTCTCCTTTGTCTCAGTCCAGGCTTTGTCTGGTGGCCCGGAGATCTGGGAGGGGTGGAGCTGGCCCAGGGCTGAGTGACCACCTAGGGCCAGCAGGGACGCTGTGGGACAGCTGGAGGCAGCGGGATGACACTCCCTGTCCAGGTGAGCAGGTGGGCAGGTGATGCCCCAGGTGGGAGGAGAGGCCAGAGGAGGAGGCCCAGGGCAGCTGACACTGCACCTGTCAGACACTGTCACCTGGGCCATCACCGCCTCCTTCCCTCTGTCCCCAAGAAGGAACACAGCAAGCCGTGCTTAACGTGTAGAGAGTAGGAACCAAGAATGGGTCCAGGATGGCAGCAGGAATAGGTTCAGGACAAGCTGGAGTTCCGCTGCCTCTGCATGGGAAAGGGGCAGGAAGGTGGCAGTGCGCACCTGTGGTCCCAGCACTCTGGGAGGCTGAGGCAGGAGGACCTCAAGTTCCAGCACAGCTTGGGCAATTTAGCAACTTATTGTCTCAAATTTTATTCCATTTTTTTTTTTTTTTTTTTTGGTACCGGGGATTGAACTCAGGTCCTTGCGCTTGCAAGGCAGGCCCCCAAATCACTGAGCTAGATCCCTGGCCCTGTCTCAAATTTTAAAATCACAGCCAAATGCACACCTGTGATCCCAGCACTTGAGAAGCTGAGACAGGAGGATCGCCATGAGTTCGAGGCCAGCCTGGGCTTCAAGGCCAGCCTGAACTACAAAATGAGACTCTGTCTCAAAAAAAAAAAAAAAAAGAATTTTGAATAAGAATTACACCTGCCTCACAACCCCAAGGTCCTGAGTTCAATCACTGGTACTAAATAAATAAATAAATAAATTACCAAGCAGCTGGAGATGTAGCTCAGAGCAAAGGCCCTGGGTTCAATCCCCAGCACCACAAAGAAACCAGGGGCTGGCAGTGAAGGGCTTCCCCGGCCCTCGATGTCCCCAGCCACTGGACAATGGCCACACTTCTGGCTGCACTGACAGTGGAGCAGAAAGCCCAGGGCTGTCCTTTCCTGTGGCGGGGACCCCAGCCAGGACGGGCGGAGGCCGGGACACGGGACAGTGGCCCCAGGAACCCGGGGACCCGCCCGGCCAGAGCTCCGCTCCCAGTTCTGCGCCCAGCG
>NW_022900925.1:37692314-37697304 GCF_012274545.1 Fukomys damarensis
CGCAGGGGCGCGCGTTTGCGCGTGCGCGCGTGCTGCTCGGGAACCGCCCAGGGGCCGTCGCTGAGCTCGGTCCCAGCCCTTTCGGGTTTTCTCTGCTTAGGGGCCGGGCGCTAGGCGCTCGTTTCGGCAGCACGTATACCAAAGTTCTACTTAGAGGCCGGGTCTGTTTGCGGGACGGGACGGGACCGGGTTCCACGCGCACCACAGCTCACACACGGCTCACACGCACACTCACTGCTCACAGAAACATTTTCACACTCACAGCTCACAAGTGCACGCCTGTAACCCAGCACTTGGGAGGCTGAAGCAGGAGAATTCTCTTAGGTTCCTCGCCAACCTGAACTACATAGTGAGTTCAACGCCAGCTTGAACTACACAGCAAAATCCCGTCTCTAAAACAAAGTACGCTCAGCTCACACGCACACAGCCCATACACTCACAGCTCAATTCACATGCTTGCACATTTGCACACACATTCGTGCTCACACTCACGATCACAAGCTCAGGCTGGCATACACTCGTGAGCTCACCTTCACGCACGCACCCCACACGTACGTTCAGCCGCAGACACACAACCACAAATGCACACTTGTGGATCCACACATTCACACTCCCAGACTCACACTCACACTTGTGAATTCACACCACAAACATACAGATCCACTGCCACACCTCACCCACACTCACGTGTGCTCACATCCTCGCAGACACACTTGCGCTTTGTTCACACTTTGTACACTCACACAAGCCACCCTTCACTCAGGCCCATTAGCTCCATCCTGGTCACAGAGTGGGCTGCACCCCAGCCAGTCCTCTGGACCCCGACCTGGGGCCAGGGCTGCTCCTGTGCCCGTGGGGACAGCGTGGCCAGGCCTGTGTGACAGGAGCCCGGGCACCCTGCTCTCTCGGCTCACTGGGCTGGGACAGACAGGGACACTGCTGCCTGGGCATGGACTGACTCCAGGGGACCCCAGGCTGCGAGCACCAGGGACGGAGCAGGCTGGCCGCACTGTGGGGAAAACCCAGGGCCCTGCCTAGCCCGAGAGGTGGGAACTGAGGCAGAGCCGGGGCCAGGTCCCGGGCTCCCTGGGCTTGGGGAAGATCACATGTCCCAGCGGGAGCTGGGGGAGGCCACAGAGGGACAGTGGCCCTGCTTCTGAGGCCACAGGCGTGGGGCACAGGGGCAACGGCTCCAGTGGACAGAGCTGACCTGGACACCACGGGGTCAGGGAGTCCCCCGGGCACACAGGGACCTCCCAGCACCACAGTGACAAGGCCCAGGAAACGCCTGGGGGCTTCGGGAAGCGGTCAGGGTCCCAGACAGCCTAGCTCAGACACGATGGGGGGCGCAGGCACTCTGGGGGACAGGGCTGGGCACCTGGCACTGCCGAGCTGAGGGCACCTGGAAGGGTTGCAAGCTGGCTCCCAGGGCAGAACTGTGCCTGGCGGAGGGAGGGTGAGGCCCAGGGACCCACACATTCCAGCCACACCCTCTGCCTGTTCCCGCCTGTCCCGTTTCCCAGACTGCCCTGCAGCCTGGCAAGCAGAACAGCTCCCAGAATCCTTTAGGGCTCAGACTTTAACACAAGAACCCCAGGCCACACACCCCGGAGCCACCTGCCTGGGGCGACTGTGTGCATACACACGCATGCACACACTTACACACACGTACACACGGAGCCATCCTCAGCCGCAGGCTTCCAGCCCCCACAGGCCAGCAGGGCTGGGACACTCCCCTCTCCGGCCTCCACCTCAGCCAGGAGGCCGCCTGCTGTCCCTGAGCTCTGGACAGAGCTGAAGACACCTGAGGGACAGGGCCCCCCAGAAAGCCAGGCCCTGAACTCAGCCCAGACAAGGCCAGAGGGTGCTGAGGGGTTGGGATTTCCAACATGAACCCACCAGCCTGACTGGGCAGAGCACAGGAGCCCAGGGACACGGCCCCCTCAGGGACCAGCCCCACAGAGACAGCGACCCCAGCCACAGACGCTCGAGTGGGCTCACGGAGCGTGCTGCACCGTGCCCCTGACCTGTCACACACATGTGCAAGGGGGTGACAGGGACATGGGAGAGGCCATTCCTAGACCAGGGAGCACAGGGAAGGGGCAGACAGGAGGCCCAGGGCCAGCTGCCCCCACAGTGCCGAGCTGGGAGAAGGCAACGACCGCGTCTGCTGCCCTAGGGGCTCCGGCACCCCGTCCCAGCCACCTGCACCCCACCTGAGCCTCTCGGTGCACGGGAGAGGATGGGCATCAGAGGGCTGAGGCACCCACTCCGTGACAGCTGAGGCCTCTTCCCACAGCCCCCGACCTCCTGCAGACAGGGCTCCCACGCCCACGCGGCCCGGCCACGCCTGGCGGTTCCCAGCACAGCAGCAGTGATCTCTCGAGCCGCCAGGGCCACCCCGTGTCCCACTGGCTCCCACGAGCACCCAGCCCTGTCCACCTGCGTCAGGGCAACAAAGAGCCCAGCCCAGGCCCCGCGGGCTGCACCGAAACTGCTGAGGCCTCAGAACAGGTGTCGGGGAGGTGACAGGCACCCCCAGCCTGCGCGGGTGCAGGACAGTGTGGGTTCAGCTGCGGCCCGGAGGGAAAGCTTGAGCGTCCCCAAATCCCACACTCCAGGTTCCCTGCCCAAGCCAGAAGCCTGGCCCGCCCCGGGGGAGCAGAGGTGGGCAGGGGTCAGGGTCCCACAGCCACCAGATCCCAAGGCTCCCAGTCAAAGGTCATATTGCACCAGGCCCTGAGACGTACACCTTCATCCCTGATTCATGAGGTGCAGCCTGGGCTACACAATGAATTCAAGGCCAGGCTGAATCGCAGAGCGAGACCCTGTGTCCAAAAACAACCAAGCAAATGGTCACACCCCACCCACCAAGAACCCAGCAACATCCAGCAGGGTAAAAGGTCCTGTCCCCATCTCACAGGAGAGAAAACACAAGGACAGAAAGTAGATTAAGGGAAAACTTTCACAGCCCATGTGTGTCAAGAGCCAAACTTTATCCGGCACCATGTGGATCCCTCAGGGCCCCAAACACCAGTGTGCACTACGGAGCTCAGGGAGGGGAGCAGGGCAGAGTGGGTGCTGGGGGCCAGAGCCCCGAATGGGAGCAAGGCCCGACCCAGAGCCTTGGCCCCAGGGCCCCTCATGGCACCCAGAGCTGCAGGCTGGCAGGGACAAGGGGCTCCCTGGACAAGGCTCGCCAGGTGTAGTGGCTCAGGCCTGTGACTCCAGCACTCCAGGAGGCTGAGGCAGGAGGATCACCAAGAGCTCAAGGCCAACATGGGCTGCACAGCAAGAGCTCGGCTTGCAAAAAAGAAAAAGAAAAAGAAAAAGATGAGGGCAGCAAACAGAGGTTCCCACGGGACCATCTGCTGCCCACCTCAGCAGGGCTGCTGTGCTGTTCTGCTACCCTTGCTTTGGGAGTCACCGGTTGGGCCGAGACCTCTCCTGGAGCCCCAGGTGCCGAGGCCAGAGGGGTCCATGGGTAGGGTGAGCAGGGGTCCGCAGAGCCTCGGTGATTCTGTCCCCAGCAGGGCGGGGAGGCAGGTGGTTCCCATACCCGGCTGAGCTGGCAGAGGGGGCGGGTGGGGCATGGGCACCTGGCCTCCAAGCCCAGCCAGGGAATGCGGCGCCTGCCAGGACAGGACCAGGTGGGCTGGGAAAGCCGCCACCCTGGCCGCCACCTCGCTGACTCAGCCCTGGCTCGAAGCTGCAGCCTCAGCAGGACTCTGTCTCCCCCGCCCTCTCGGCTGCTACCTCGCTGAGCCAGGCACAGGGACAGGGCCAAGGGTCGGACCCGGTGGACCAAGCCTGGGGGAGCCCAGGCTCAGGCCCCCCAAAGTCAAAGTCAGAGGAGCCGAGGACCGAGCCACCCAGCCCTGGGCTCCTCCCCACCCTGGCACAGCCCCGTGCCTTGCCCCTGCCCTGTGTTCAGGCCAAGGCAGCTGGGGAGGCTGTGGCGGTGACCAGGCCATGACTCGGGGGTCACCAGCAGGAGCCCCATCCCCTTTCCCCAGAGCCACCCCAGTCTGCCCCGACCGCTGCCTGCGGGCTGCTCCTGTGCCGGAGACGAAGACCCCATCAAAGTTTCTGTCTCCTGAGATCCCAGCTGCTGAGGTCCCAGCCCAGCCGGCCTGAGCTGAGAAGCTCCTGGGGGGCTGAGGCAGAAGGGTCTCCAGCCCAGGGCCCCTCACCCTCTGCCCCACCCAAAGCAGTTTCCCAGGCTGAGTCCACAGGCCCAGGTAGGGCACGGCGTTGGCAGGACAAACAGTCTCCGGTGTTGTGCCCAGTTACCAGGGCCCCAGCGGGGAGGGCTGGCTCCAGGCCATGTTTGGGCCCCAGGCAGGATGCGTGGGTGGGGAAGGAAGGGAGGACGGGTGTGGAGCTCCCAGCCCCAGGGCAGGGCAGGCTGGGACTGGCAGAGCCGGGCAGATCCCGACTGTAGGCCTCCCCGCCCTCTCTTGGCTCTGGGAAACCTGAGCCAGGGCCTTTGCTCCCCACTGCTGGGTGGGGGTGGGGAGCCGGGCTACGCAGCACACAGGCCACTGGGCCGGTCCCTACCCTCTCCCGGACTCAGTTTCCCCCTGCAGAGTATTAGGAGCCGGCTTGTGGCTCCCGGTTACCCCAAGCCAGGCGACCCTATGTGCAGGGGCCGGGCCTGATAAGTCAGGGCACAGCGGTGACCCCACAGCCCCAGTCTAGGGACCCGAAATCTCCAAAGGCCCAGGCCATGGGCACCAGGTCCCTGCGCAGCCCGGCCCCAGCCCCACAGTCTCTGTCACCAGGGCCCCGCTCCGAGCTGGAGGCTGCGGTGCCAGTGCAGGGGCCCGGGGCACACAGGGCACATGTGTTCACACTCACTTGCAAACACAGAGCAGGGGCCACGCAGAGAGGAGCAGAGAAGCTCAGGGCACCAGGAAGGGTATCTGGGGGCCTGGGCAGGGCGGCAGCACCTGCCGTCTGGGGCCTCGCCCGCGCGGCCATCGTGCGG
>NW_022900925.1:37697413-37709365 GCF_012274545.1 Fukomys damarensis
CGGAGCAGGGCGGCCGGGCAGGGGCAGTGGGGGCACAGGTCTGGCCCCGGAGCACTGAGGCCCAGGGTGAAGGCCGCTCCCAGCACCACTGACCTGCCTCGGAGAGGAACTCTGTGGGTGCAGTTTCGGGGGCTCCCCAGAGCGGCAGCGGGCACCCTGCCCAGCACAAGACAGAGCCCATGCCCACAGGGACTGGGGACATCCGCTCACAGCACCTCTATAAAAGGGTAAACTGAGGCACCCGGGAGCATGGCCGACCGGCCCCGGACCCTGCTGCCCTCTCTCCAGCCGAGAACCCGGGCCCTCACCCTGGCCCCACCCTGACCAGGTCCCCACCCTCCAACGGCTGCCTCTTGGAGGCCGGAGCTGGGCTCCCACTTCCCAGGAAAGGGAAACTGAGGCTGGGGGCCGGTCGAGGCCCCCACTTCCAAGGCCAAATGGGGACCTCGGGGACCCCAGGGCATGAGGAGGTGGAGCCCAGGGGACACAGAGGCCAGGACTCCAGAGGGGAGGACGGGGACAGGGGTGAGGGGGTCAAATGGGGTCCCAGGGCTCCCAGTGCCCTCTGCTGACCCACGACCACAGCTGGCAGGGGCAGGAGCGTGGCTGTGCCAGCCTCCTGAGGGCCTGGCCATACTGGGGAGTCACCATGGAGGCCTGGCCCCGCCCAAGGCACAGGAGTGGACAGTGGACAGTTGTCCCCGGTGGCTAACAGGAGGAGGCTGGGGCGTTGTGGTGACTGGGCCTCCCCTCCAGGCCGCTGCCCTGCTCGGCTCGGCTCCTTCTCTTCCTTACTTGTGTGCAGAAACGGTACGCAAGTGGTATGTAAATGTATGCAAATCCTTTGGGTGGGACCAAGGAGGTGCAGGCCCAGACCCCCAAACTCCCAAGGCCCCTGCCTAGGCCCCCCAGCCCAGCCCCACTCTCAACGCCAAGACCCCCACCCCGACCTGGCCCCAGCTGTGACTCGGGAGGCCCTGAAGGGGGCCCCACCCCAAGGCCCTGGTGAGCAGGGAAGGGGACGCAGCCACCGTCCCGGAGAGGCAGCTCGGGCCAGCTTCCGCCTCATGCTGCGGCCCTGACTCAGCCTGCTTCTCTGGCCGGCACCCAAGGGTGCCACAGAGGCTGTGAGTCCAGGGCCACCTTGGAGGGACAGGGGTGGGCAAGGCAGGGTGAGGGGTGCGTCCTCTGGCTCCTGGGCGGGGCACCGGGCCAGAGCTCTCCCTGAGGAGATTTTCAGTCTAGGTCGACAGGAGGGGACACTGGGACGGTGGGGCAAAATCCCTGCCCTACTGTGATGGCTCCCAGGGTGACAGCTTCTCAGAACTCACGAACTCTTAAAACTGTAGGTGACAACCACCCGAGTAAAGCTGGAACTTTCTTCACGGTACTGGGACTGCAGCAGGCCCCTTACTGAGCTACATCCCCAGCCTTTTCTGTTTGCTCAGGCTGGGCTTGATTTGTGATCCTCCTGCCTCAGCCTCCCCAAGTGCTGGGATTACAGGCGAGCGCTCCACCACGCCCGGCTTAAAGCTGGATTTTAGAAGGCCACTGGACAGATGGAAAAACAGGAGTTCCTCAGGGCCCAGCCACACCCGTCCATCTGGGGACCCTGTGTCCCGCACTTAAGGGCACCTTGTCTCCCAAAGAGGGTTAAGCCTGCACTTTGCACGGAGGGCAGGCGAGAACTTCCCCTCCCCTGGACCAGACCTCCTCGCCCTGGCCCCTGGCCCGGCCTCTGGGACACCAGCACACCTGGCAAGATAGCAGCGCCCCCTGCCGGCGGCCGGCATGGCCAGCGCCCGAACGCTGAGGCTTAGCGTCTGCTGCCACCTTGTGGTCGTGTGCGAAAGCGCAGCCAGGCGTCCAGGCAAAGGGGGCGTGGCCCGGACGCTTTCAACGAGACCGCGGCACAGGCGACCTTGGCAGGATGCGACGACGCCTCCACGCTAGTGTCCATTAGCAAAACTGCACGTTGTCTCTGATAGTCGCTGTGGATGCATTTTCAGTACCAGGTATTGAACTCAGGACCTTCACACTGAGCTCCATCCCCAGCTCTTCTTGTTCCCTTTTCTGAGACAGGGTCTCACCAAGTCCCTAAGTTGCCCAGGTTCGGCTCAAACTTGCGATCCTTCTGTCTCAGCCTCCCAGAGTGCTGGGGTTACAGGCGTGGATCACCTTGCCCTACTAATAAAGCTGAATTATATTTTGGAGGGGCAATTTAATTTTTTTAGCTTTTATTGGTGACGATAGCACATTAATTTTAAATTCTTCATAAGGAGCTGGCGCACCCACGTAACACATCTGAACCCCCTTCCCCTCCCCACCCTCCGTCTCTGGGTCCCCTTCCTGCTTGAGAAAGATCTCTCTCCCTGTCTCCTGTTATCTGTCACTTTGTCATTTATTCTGTGGGTTTCTCACATAGAGAAACCACGCCACACTGAAGCCTGCGGGCCTGGTTCGTTTTGCTGAGCACTACGGTCTGAGAGTGCGTCCTACAGGGCGCCCCAGCTCGCCCGTCTTCGTGGCAGAGTAGCAGTCCACGGTGTGCAGGCGCATTTTTATGCATTCACCCGTTTCATGGACACGACGCTGCTTCCAAAGTTAACTACTGTGCTGCGATCCTGGCTGTGCTGGTCTCTGCATAACAACGTGTCTTCGGCTCTTTGGGGAAGATCTAAAACTGAATTTTTGGGGGGCATTTGACACAGGGTCTCACTATGTAGTTGAGACTGACCTGGGACTCACTCTGTAATCCAGGCTGGTCTTGAACTCACAGCGATCCTCCTGCCTCAGCCTCCCGAGTGCTGGGATGACAGGCGTGCGCCACCACGCCCGCCCGTCTCTAAAACTGAATTTTAGAAGAGACCACGGGACAGAAGGAAGAACAGGAGTTTCCCTGGGAGCGGGGACGCAGGGCAGGGTCCTAGGTGTGGCCCTGCGGGCAGGTGTGCAGCAGAGAGCAGAGGCCGGGGTCCTGACCTGACGCCTGGCACAGAGTGTAGAGCTAGGCCACCCCGTGTCTCGCAAGGCCCCCACAGTCGACCTCCCGCGGGCCAGACCTCCTCTCCCTGGCCCCAGCCTGGCACCTGGGACACCTGCACGTCTGGTTGAACACCTGGCGGGACGACAGCGCCCCCTGCCGGCAGCCGGGACGGCCGGCGCCGGAGCGCTAACGCTTAGCGTCTGCTGCCACCTTGTGGTCGAATGCGGAAGCACATCCAGGTTTCCCGTGAAGGGCGTAGCGGGGCGGGGGCGGGGCCGGGGTTCCTCTCTCCGCCCACATTTTATTTTCAGACAAGTCCCAGGCCTCCTATGATTTACCGATGAACTCATGCAGCTAGGACGTCACATGCAATAGTCACACTGCGATAATTATTAATCATTCCTGCATGTAATCAAACATCTGATCAAGGTTTAAATTTACACTGCCCTGCTGAGCAACAGCTTTGAGTTTCGTTTCTATTCGGGATCCACAGTAAGCCCACCCAGCAGTTCTGCACACCCCGAGCCTCTGGGTCTGTCTTCTGTTTGGTTACTTGGTTAGCTTGGTCTTTTTGAGTTAGAATCTGGCTGTGTAGCCCAGGCTGACCTGGAACTCCCAGCGATCCTCCTGCCTCAGCCTCCTGAATGCTGGGATTGCCGTTATGCACCACCACGCCCGACTCCACGATTAAAAGCTGATCACAGTGCAACTGATAAGGAAGTTTCGTTTAGAGGCTTTTGTTTCCCCCAGTACCGCGAGTCAAACTCGCACAGTTACAGAGCTGCTGAGCTACATCCCCATGCTTTTTTTGTTTTTTGGAGACGGGGTCTCACCATGTAGTTCAGGCTGCCCTGAACTCACTACAGCCCAGACTGACCTTGAACTTGAAGCAATCCTCCTGCCTCAGCCTCAGTGCTGGGATCACCGGTGTGGGGCACCACACCCAGCAGCTGAAGCACTTTAAGAAAATAATTAGAGCCGGGCATGGTGACGCACGCCTGTAATCCCAGCACTCAGGAGGCTGAGGCAGGAGGATCCGCTGTGAGTTCCAGGTCAGCCTGTGCTACACAGTGAGTTCCAGAGCAGTCTCAACTACACAGTGAGACCCTGTCTCCAAAAAAGCAAACAAACAAGAAAAAGACTTAATTTAGCCAGGCATGGTGGTGAACACCTGTAGAGGCCAGCCTGGGCTACATAAGGAGACCTTCTCTCAAAAAGAAGAAAAGCGGGGGCCGGGGATTTAGCTCAGTCGTATCGCCCCCTGACTTGCAAGCACAAGGACCCAAATTCTATCCCCAGTACCAAAAAATAAATAAAAAGACTGGTCCAAAAAAAAAAAAAAGAAAAGACTTAATTTAGAATTTAATTTATGGATGCTCTCAAAAATACAAAAGGTTTAAAACACCAATAGGCATGATGAGCCACACCTGTAATCCCAGCTACGCAGGAGGCTGAGTCAAGAGGATACCAAATTCCAGGCTAGTCTGGGCAATTTAGCAAAGACTGTCTCAAAAAATAAAAAGACCAGTGGACACAGTTCAGTGAAAAGCACCCCAAAGACAAACCCCAAATCCACAATTAAATAAGATTACAAGTCACCACAAAACAATCAAAGTGAAAAAGATTTTAACAGCAGACACAAAATGTTACACACTGGTCCTTGCAGCTACATAGTCTTTTGGCTGTGCTGGGGACTGAGCCCAGGGCTCCCACACGCACCCTACTACCTATCAAGCTAAGGCCCAACACATCTGCTCTTTTTTTTTTTTTTTTTTTTTTTTTTTTTTTTTTTTTTTTTTTTACCAGGGATCAAATTTAGGACCTTGAGCTTGGGAGGCAGGCAGTGGCACCACTGAGCTAAATCCGTGGCCCCTCTGTTCTTTTAACACTGGAGAAAATGCACTTTCCTTAAATAATCATGAACTAATAAAAGACAACATGAAATATACCATTTTCCCTCCCCCAGACTCTCTGATTTTAGTTAAATTGCTGCTTTTATAATTTTTTTAAAAAGACAATATGAAGCAGGAGAAATTGTTCTGATAAAACACAAAATCTTAAACCAGGCGTGGTGGTGCACGCCTGTAATCCCAGCACTCAGGAGGCTGAGGCAGGAGGATCGCTGGGAGTTCGAGACCAGCCTGGGCTACATAGTGAGTTCCAGGTCAGTCTCACTACATAGTGAGATCCTGTCTCAAAAAAAAAAAAAACAAAAAAAACACAAAATCTTAGCTAGTCTTGGTGGCGCATGCCTGTCGTCCCAGAAACAGAGGCTGAGGCAGGAGGATCACACAAGTTTGAGCACAGCCTGCAGGACCTTGCCTCAAAGTAAAATAATAAACCAGGCTTGGGATGGCGCTCAATGTGAAGTCCCTGGGTTCGATCCTCTCAGCACCACTCTCTGCAGTACCGGAGATCGAACTCAGGACCTCGTGCTTGTGTGGCTGGCGCAGCACCGCTGAGCTAATCCCCGGCCTCTAGTTTTCTTTAATGAGAAGATGCATGGGCTTCAATTCATGTCCACAGTTAATGCTTAGTCATTGACCTCCACTGGCAACAAGCTGGACAATGAACAGTTATCATCATTTAATCTAACTTGGTAAAGATCTAAGATTTCAAGTTAAAAATTATAGACGTAGGGCCGGGGATTTAGCTCAGTGGTTCTGACACCTGCCTCACAAAAGCAAGGTCCTGAGTTCAATCACCGACACAAAAAAAAAAAAAAAAAAACAATTTTTAGATGTAACATTACACTAGCTGCCATCTCAAGATCCCTTTTTTTTTTTTTCTTTTTTCTTGGAAGAGTTTAATTTTCCTCACTTTTTTTGTTTTGTTTTGTCATTTGTTTTCAGGGGTTTTCCGGGGAGGCAGGAGTTGAACCTGGGTCTCACTAGAGCTGGGCCAGCCTCCAACTCAGCAGTCTTCCTGCCTCAGAGTTTTCTTGTTGGCAAATTTTGAAAAAGGAATCACAGGGGAGGGCAGGGGGATGGGGAAAAAAGCAAAAAAGAACCAAGCCAGGCATGGTGGCGCACGCCTGTAATCCCAGCACTCGGGAGGCTGAGGCAGGAGGATCGCTGTGAGTTCGAGACCAGCATGGGCTACATAGTGAGTTCCAGGTCAGTCTCAACTACATAGTGAGACCCTGTCTCAAAAAACAAAAACAAAAACAAAAAATGAGAACCAAGACACATTATGTAAAGGTACCTAACATAAATGTAACTGTATTGTTTGCTTTTTTGTTTGTTTGCAGTTTTGTTTTGTTTTGTTTTTTTTGAGACAGGGTCTCACTATGTAGTGAGACTGACCTGGAACTCATTATGTAGCCCAGGCTGGTCTCGAACTCACAGCGATCCTCCTGCCTCAGCCTCCCTAGCGCTGGAATTACAGGAGTGCGCCACCACGCCCAGCTTTGTTTGCTTTAAATGTACCAACAAATTTAACAGGGAAAAAAAAGAATGTTCAATTTTGTAATATAATTCTGTTAATTATAGACATATCTTTGTCCTTAAATATGTACCCATGCATAAAATAAGGAATTTAATTTATTAATAAGAAAAGAAAGAAAAAGGAATCAGAGGAGGTGAGGCAGACGCAGAGGCACAGGCCTGCGATCCCAGCACTCGGGAGGCTGAGGCAGGAGCATCACCGCCAGGCTGAGGCCAGCTTGGGCTGCACTTCGAGATCATGAGTCAAAAACAAACCAACAAAAAGACCCCACGGAAACAGAAATAAGCCAAACAGCAGGCCTGGTGACTCATTTAACAGGTGATTTCATTTTTGTCATCGTTCTTATTTTTCTACTTTTCAAATGCATATGCAATAAGGACTGTAATACTGAAGCGAAGTTTGACAGTACTGAGAAACAAAAACAGACAAAGTGCAGTATGTCTGTGCCTCCTCTCCCACCTGGCACAGATCCCCTAATACAATAACACCAGTGTGATCCAGGAGGGGGCGCATGCCTGCGACCTCAACACTCCTGAGGCTGAGGCAGGAGGATCCAGTGTGAGCCCACCCGGGTGTGGTGATGCACACCTGTAATCCCAGCACGGGGTAGGCTGAAGCAGGAGGAGCAAAGCGAGTTCAAGGCCAGCCTGAACTACATAAGAGACCTTGTCTCAAAAAACAAGTTTGAACCCAGCCTGGGCAACTTAGCAACCTTGATTTAAGACTTGGTCTCAAAGTTTTTAAAAACTTGTCTTTAGTGGGCCGGGGATGTAGCTCAATGCAAAGGCCCTAGCTTTGATACCCTGATATTGTACTTAATTAACTAATTAATTAAAAGATCCCTGGAACCTGACCAGAACACCCCCCAGACCTTACCACCCCTTCCGTGGGTCTCCTTGAGTTCAGCCCTGCCGTTATAAAGCAGGAATCGAGGAACCCTTCTTCCCTGAGCTCCGCCGCGGGAGCCGAGCTGCAGCTGGCAGAGGCGCCTGGGTCCCTGCAGCCGGCGTCCTCGGGGGGGATAGCTTGCTGCCCGGTTCGGTAACACAGGCTGTGCCCCACGTCCTTGTGCTTTCGAACACAGAGCCACCTGGTCCAGGAGCGAGGCTTCTCTTCTCCCTCCCTTTCTTTTTCTTTTCTTTTCTTTTTTTTTTTTTTTTTTTTTTTTTTTTTTTTTTTTTTTTTTTTTTTTTTTTTTTTTTTTTTTTTTTTTTTATAGTGCTGGGGATTGAACCCAAGGCCTTTGTACTGAGCTCCACCCCCAGCACTTTTTCTTTAATTTTGAGACGGGTGAGGTCCCTGGGCTGGGCCGGAAGTCTTGGCGCTCCCTCCTCCGCCTCCCAGAGGAGTAGAGGAAGGGGCATTTATTCCTCTGCTCCAGCAGGAGGCAGAAAGCTGTAGGGTGGAGGGGAGAGAAACCCCACAAACCTAAGAATGGGATGGTGGTGTTTCAGGGCTCGAGGGCGGGCAAGGTCCCTCTTCCTGTCCTCCTCTGGCCCGTGGGGTGCACTGGTGCTGCTCCCCTCTCTGGATCACCTTCGATCTCCGCCTCAGGGTGTGCCATGGCTTTATCTAGATGCCCACCAAAGGCTGGAGCTCTCACAGGTGGGAGTTTCGGTGTGCAGGGAAGGCATCTGCAGCCACAGGGCCAACACCTCCCAGAATGCACAGTTAGAGGTTAAAAGGCTGGCTGGGTGTGGGTACACGCCTGTGATCCCAGCACTCAGGAGGCTGAGGCAGGAGGATCTCCAAGAGTTTGAGACCAGCCTGGACTACAAAGTGAGACTCTGTCTCAAAAAATGAAAACAAAAACAAAAAAGCCACAGAAGCTTCAGTTCAGGGTTGTCTTACTGAGACTTTCTCATGGTGAAGGGTCTCAGTTAAGGGCAGGCCCTCTGGGCCTTCTTGCAGTATGAAGTGGACATGGATTCTGAGTAATCTCTCAGCTTTGCACCACACACCATGGTCGTGAGCTGTGACATTTTGCGGGGGTGCCTGAATCACGGGTATCTGTTAATTCCTTGTTGCTGGGACAAAATACCTGACACCCACATGTTCGAGGAGAGAATTTGGCCCACGGTCTGCAGAGCAGGGAGCCTCCCTTTCCTTTTTCATGACACCCAAACTACAAGGCTATTGGTTGGTGCCACCCACCCCCAGGTGGGGCCTCCTCCTCAGCAACCCGTCACCCACAGCTACGCCAAACCAGTGGACCGATCCAGTGACCGCACACCCGCGAGCCCGGGCAGCTCCGGGGGCAGCGAGACCGAAGCCATCACGGAGGGTGCGATGTCACTGCTGGAGGAGTCCACCGCCGGGGGACAGCCGGGAGTGACGCCGGCAGGTGAAGCCGCGGGAGAGGTGGGTCGCTGTGGGGTCCACACCCTCCTCCTCCTCCATCCCAGCTGACTCGGTCTGAAACTCTACAGACCGTGAGCTGCAATGAGGTCCTCCTCCAAGTCGTCGTCGGGCCCTGTGTCTCAGCGAAAGGAAAGGAACTAAGACGGGGTGTGTGATCCACTAAGACGAAGGCAGTCGCGGGTCCCTCTGGTGACTTCCACGCGTTCGTCCCGCACACGGCTGCCGGGGGCTGCAGGGAGAATAATTCAGGGTAAGGCAGTCGTGTTCTGTCCGCACAGCTCTGCACACAGTGAGGCTAACTCTTCTCCCTGCTCTGACTTCCCGCTGACCACGCAGGCGTAGGGTTTCTGGGCCACTGACAGCGACCCTGACTCCTCCCATCCCCTGCCCGCAGGCCTCAGCCCAGAAGACACCAAGGAGCAGCCCGGGCTGCTGAGATGGGCTTCGGCGCAGGGGACAGAGTGAATGCTCACGGGCTTGCAGTTTCGCTGTCAAAAGCAAAAGCAACTTTGGAGCCCGTTCGCCTCCAAAGGAAACACAATTGAAGCTCTTCAAGGGTCACAAGCTCGGGGCCCAGAGGTCACCTGCCCTTGGTCCCCACGGGGTCCCCGTCTGTCCGCATCTCGACCAGGCGTCTGCAGCCCACGCACAGGATCTGGGCCTCGCTGTGGGCCTGCGGTTGGGGTTGGCAGAGGGAGGGAGAGGAGGAAGGCGGGACAGAGCACACCCATCGCCCCTGCACACGACCACACGCACGCCGGGGCCCTGCCTCTGCCCCGAGGCCCGCTGTCCCTCCCCACCTGGGCGGCTCTGTGGCCCGCTGACAGCGCCACGCGCCAACAGCATCCGGCCAGGACGACCTGAGCCATCGTTAGCTGAAACAGGTGAATCAAAGGTCGGGAACATTTGGCTCCGGCCCAGAGGCTGCAACAGTCCCCCCCGCACCTCCCCAGGGCAGTGTGGCCTCCCAGGCCCTTCCGGGGCGCCTGACCTGCACCCTGCTCTCAAATGCTGGCTCCCATCAAGAAAGCAAAGCCCAAGTCCCCCGAGCCACCTACTCTGGGGCCATGGGGGGGGGGGAAGAGGGCCACGGCATCCTGGGCCCCAGCGGCCAGCGCCCTTCCTCAGGACCCCAGGGACAACCCAGGGTCCCAGACCTGGCAGCCACTCAAAACCTGCCAGTTTCGCAAAGTGAAAAATTGCACATCATGCAGGGTCCCCTGGGAAAAAGCCCTATCGGTGGCAGCAGGGACCGGAGCCGGTTTGGAGGCGCAGCGTCGCCACTGCCGCCTGCCTGGGGAGGGAGCAGCCCGCCGAGGCCAGAACCCTGTGACACAGGACTCAGCTGTGTCCTTGCCCAGCGCCCTGAAGACCCGGCTGGCAGAGGGGACGGGAGCCAGGAGTCTGGGCTGGGTGAGCGAGAGAGGGCTGGGGACAGTCACACCTGCGGCGAGGGCTCTCCCGACTGAGCCGCGCCGGCAGTCACTGCGCAGGACAGTTTTAGCTAGTCGTCCTGGCTCCGTCTGCCCCACAGCTGTTTGCTTCATTGCATCCTTGCCCTTCTCTACCTTCTACCTCAAGACCCAGACTCAAAAAATAAAAATACAACTAAGGAGAAAAATATAGAGATATATATTACTAAAAGGTCAATTCTCAGTACTGCAACAAAAAAAAAGTGAAAAAAACAGGTGAAATTAATTTAAATATATTTTAGTTACAATATAAGAGAAACATTATTTCAATAAGTAATGAATATAAAAAATTCAGGGTTTTGTTTTGTTTTGTTGTTTTTTTGTTTTTGTTTTTTGAGACAGGGTCTCACTCTGTAGTTGAGACTGACCTGGAACTCACTGCGTAGCCCAGGCTGGTCTCAAACTCACAGCGATCCTCTTGCCTCAGCCTCCCGAGTGCTGGGATTACAGGCGTGCGCCACCACGCCCGATTTTCAGGGGATTTTTTGAGACAGGGTCTCACTGTGCAGTTCAAACTGACCTCGAACTAGGTAGTTGAGGCTGGCCTCGAACCCACAGTGATCCTCCCATCTCAGCCTCCCGAGTGCTGGGATCACAGGCGTGCGCCTCCACACCCAGATTAACACTGAGATATTTCACAACTGTTTTTTAGTGCTCAGTCTTCAAATCCCTGTTGAAGCCGGGCGTAGTGGCGCATGCCTGTGATCCCGGCAAGCACTCGGGAGGCTGAGGCTGGAAGATGGTAAATTCAGGTTCAGCCAAAGGGATTTAGCTAGACCCTGGGTCAAAATTTTAAAAATTAAAAGGAGCTGGGCGTGGTGGTGCACGTCTGTAATCTCAGCACTTGGGAGCCTGAGGCAAGAGGATCGCTGTGAGTTCAAGACTAGCCTGGGCTACTTAGTGAGCTCCAGGTCAGTCTAAACTGCCTAGTGAGACCCTGTCTCAAAAAAACCAAAAAAATAAATAAATAAATAATAAAAAATAAAAAGGGCTGGAGATGTAGCTCAGTGTGAAGGTCATGGGTTTAAGCCCAGGGATTGCTTTTTTGTTTGTTTGATTGTTTGTTTGTTTGAGACAGCGTCTCACTAGGTAGTTGAGACTGACCTGGAACTCACTATGTAGCCCAGGCTGGTCGCCAACACACCCGGTTAGTGAGACTGCTTTTTAACAATGTAGATGATAGCATGCGCAAGGTCCCGAGTTCGATCCCGGTACCCAATAAATAGAAAACAATAATAAAAAACAAAATAAAAAATAACAAAGATGATAATCTAAGCAGTAGGTTAAGGTTTTGAATACTTGATGTTGATTCAGTAAAGCGCTGCCATAAATCCTGGGGACCGAGTGGGCGAGCAGGCGGGCGCGACACAGCGGGGTTACGGCTCAGCACCTAACGAGCCAAAGAGAGCCGGCCCGGCCCACGAAAGCCCCCATCCAGCAGCTAGAGCAACTACCCAGGAAGGGCGACCAGGCCAAAGCGCACAGTGCGCAGGCGCGCTCGGAACCTCCCCCGTCTCTTCTGTAGCCCAGTCACGGTCCACCCCACTGCGCAGGCGCCAGGACGCACCCAGCCTGCCCTCCCCCTCCCGCCTCTTCGAGTCTAGAGAACGCCCTCCCGCAGTAATGCCTCTGCGCATGCGTTGAGCTGCATCCCTTGTTCGCGGACCAATTGGAAGCGGCGGCGTC
>NW_022900925.1:37710840-37714803 GCF_012274545.1 Fukomys damarensis
AGATTGGACTGGCCAAGGACGATCAGCTGAAGGTTCATGGGTTTTAAGTGCTTGTGGCTCATTGAAGCTTAAGTGAGGATTTCTTGGAATGAGTAGACTGTCCTTTCTGTCCCTTGTCACAAGTTTAAAAACCTCACGGCTTGTATAATGTAACCATTTGGGGTCCGCTTCCACTTGGACTAGTGTAACTCCTTCATGCAATAAACTGAAAAGAGCCATGCTGTCTAGTCTGGAATCCCTCATTTGAACAGAGCTCACGCAGTAGGTGCCCAGCAGTGTGCAGCCTGAAACACTGTACCGTGATGTTGCAGCAGGGCCCCAAGACCGCGGGCAGCTGTGTCTGGCCAGGAGCTCTCCGAGCTCTCGCTGCTGGGTCCCTGGCCTTAGAAGGCCCCCACCCCAGCCGCCCAGGGACCGGGGAGAGCAAAGGGAGAGGCAGCGGTGTGGCTCCACCACTAGAGGGAGCAGTTGGTAGCGGAGAGCCCTCCCCAGCTGGCTGCCAGGGCCTGGGGACCAGACGGCCCAGCTAAAGACACCAAACCCAGCGCTCAAGGCCAGCCCAGTGCAGTTAAACTTCTGACAAGGGGAAGCTTCTGCCCTCCCCGTAGAACTTCGTTGACCTCTTGGTCTTTCTGAGCGAAAGAACAGTTCTTTGTGCGTGGGCCAGGGACTGTGCTAGACAGAGGAGCGCGCTCTTTCCAAGCGGTTTGTTTTACCCCGATCGCCTGTGGATGTGCCAAGACCAGTCAGCTGCTGGTTTCCAGGATTTTAAAAGTGGGGAAGGGAATCGGCCAAGTTCTAATCCTGTTCCGGCCTTTGCCCTTGTTCAAGTCTCAGACCAGACCTCAGGGAGCTGCAGGGTGTTAGGCAGACAGTGGTTCTTGCGGGGTGCCCTGGAGGAGCCATTGCGGTTGGGCTGTGCGCCCCGCCTCCTGGCTGCAGGGTGCAGAGGGAAGACTGGCTCCGCCCCTTTCGCCCTTTTAAAGTTTTGCTCTCTTCTTGTTGCAGATTGGACTGGCCAAGGACGATCAGCTGAAGGTTCATGGGTTTTAAGTGCTTGTGGCTCATTGAAGCTTAAGTGAGGATTTCTTGGAATGAGTAGACTGTCCTTTCTGTCCCTTGTCACAAGTTTAAAAACCTCACGGCTTGTATAATGTAACCATTTGGGGTCCGCTTCCACTTGGACTAGTGTAACTCCTTCATGCAATAAACTGAAAAGAGCCATGCTGTCTAGTCTGGAATCCCTCATTTGAACAGAGCTCACGCAGTAGGTGCCCAGCAGTGTGCAGCCTGAAACACTGTACCGTGATGTTGCAGCAGGGCCCCAAGACCGCGGGCAGCTGTGTCTGGCCAGGAGCTCTCCGAGCTCTCGCTGCTGGGTCCCTGGCCTTAGAAGGCCCCCACCCCAGCCGCCCAGGGACCGGGGAGAGCAAAGGGAGAGGCAGCGGTGTGGCTCCACCACTAGAGGGAGCAGTTGGTAGCGGAGAGCCCTCCCCAGCTGGCTGCCAGGGCCTGGGGACCAGACGGCCCAGCTAAAGACACCAAACCCAGCGCTCAAGGCCAGCCCAGTGCAGTTAAACTTCTGACAAGGGGACAAACCCACCTGGTGACAGCTTGCACCCCACACGCAGCAGCTCCCCAATGCCATGTGAAGTAACTGGTTTTGGTTTTCCTCCCAGTTTGATGTTATGTAATGTATTTAAGCCCTTATTTAAATAAAACTTGTTTTCAGAAGTCCCTGGCGTGCAGCTTGTGCTTTCTGGGTGGCCCGTCTGTTGCTGTGAACAAAGCCGAAGTCCTCTTGGCTGATCCCACTGCTCTGACCGCTGTTGGGTGTCCTCAGGGCGCTGTGTGCCTGGTAGGCCCTGGGCCAAGCAGCCTGGGCTCTGGAGGGCCCTGGAAGGTGCCCTGGCCAGGTGGTTGGCGACCTGAGCCCCCAGGGTCGTGGCTTCAAAGGCCTGACTGAAAGTGGCCCTGGGCTGGGTGAAGCTAGGTTCCTAACTACTGAGGCAGGAGCAGCTACACCAGGGCCAGGCTCAAGGTGAACACGGTGCTGTGCTTAGGGGGCAGAGGTCACCATGAGGAGGAGGTCGTCATTGTCAGTACGGGGATCGGTCTCAGGACCTTGCATTTGAGGAAGGCACAGTGACCCTGAGCTACGTCCCTGGCCCCCTTTTTTTCTTAAGGCAAAACATGGGCACATTTTTGATACACAGTCAGTGGGAGGCGGATTCAGTGACGCGCATGTTGAGGTCTGGGGAGGAAACGAAACGCTGACAGGCCGGTCATCCCAGCCCCGGACCACTGAGGCAAGAGGATGATGTTCAGGCCCAGACAGCGGTTCTGGCTTGCCAAGAACCCACCTCTAAAATAGGCTGGGGATGCAGTTTAGTTGAGAGCCCTGGTTCAGTCTGGTGCTGTGAGCAGAAGGCTCCCTGGGTGTGTAACCTGCAGAAAGCCAGGGTCTGTTCCTGCATGCGGATCCGCATAACCGAAGCAGCCAGAGCAGAGTCCGTGGGGCGGGGGACAGGAGCGTCCCCTCTGCTGGAGGTCAGCAGCAGGGCCTGGGCTGGGCTCTCCAGGGGGATGGTTCTGGGGTCACCAATCTCTAATCTGGTTGACATGGGAATCCCCGAGTTAGGAAGTGCGGCTTCTCGAACCCAGAGCCCCTGCCCTTTCCCACAAGTTCAACTCTGCTGGGGGCCAGGTGTGGCAGAGGAAAGGAGCCTGGCCCAGGTTGTGAGGAGCCAGAGGAGCAGGCGCCCACGTGCAGGTCCAGGACGGTCGCCAGTGCTGGGCCGCCTGGGTCCAGGTGTGCCCGACAGTCCGGCGAGGTGGGCAGGGCATTGGCACCAGGAGGCCTGGAGAAACCTAAGTCTAAGACAGTATTAAAAGCATTACACCAGGAGGTTGAGTCAGGAGGATCGCTGTAAATTTGAGGCCAGCCTGAGCAGGGATTGCAGGGCCAGACTTTTCATCAAATGGTGCTAGAAGCAACGAAACTAACCACTAAAACCACAGGAATCTGCAAGCACAACCCACCACTGAAACCTATTCACAGCTGTCCATTCCTGTGAAAATCCCTGGGCAATTGACACTGATTGAGAGCTCAGCGGATGCCTCGTTTACAACTCAGTGCTGCCCCCTGTGGAGCGAGTGTAGAAACAGTTTCCCCCCAGCAAGGCTTTGCTGCCCACATCGCCCTTGCTTTTCATTTTTCTGATGGGATCTGGTCCCTGTGGCTGAGATCCGCCACCAGCTCCTGGACTCTGATGATCCTGCCTCAGCCTCCTAAGTAGCTGGTGATGTTTAACTTCTCAGAGAAAGCATATTACTTCAAAACAAGCACGTAAAGTACAGCTGGAGCAGTTTCTCTTGCAAGCTCTTTTTTATTTTTATTTTTTGGTACCTGGGATTGAACTCAGGACCTGGTGCTTATGAGGCAGGCAGCAGCACCACTAAGCTAAATCCCCGGCCAATAAAGCAGTAGTAACTTTTTTTTTTTTTTTTTTTTTTTTTTTTTTTTTTTTTTTTTATTTTTTTTTTTTTTTTTTTTTTTGCAAGCTCTTCTTCCTTTGGTCACTGTGAGGACCTTGATGGCTTCCCTGAGACAGCGGAGCGCCCCTAGGAGTGCGCCCAGGTCCTCCTGGCTTTCCCAGGACCTCTGAAAACATCTACGCACAGAAAAAAAAAAATTCATCTCCAAACACTGACCCACAAAACCAGAGTGAATACGTGCTTAACACTACAGAAAGTAACATTGGAACTGGGCCTGGCGATGCGTCCAGCACCCTGGGAGGCTGAGGCAGGAGGATTGCAAGTTTGAGCCCAGCCTGAGCTACTCAAGGATTTAGCAAAACCCTGTCTCAAAATTTTAACAGAGGGCTGGAGGTGTAACTCAGTGCAGAGGACCTGGACTCAATCCCTAGCACCAAAAAAAAAAAAAAAAAAAAAAAAAAAAAA
>NW_022900925.1:37714917-37726073 GCF_012274545.1 Fukomys damarensis
GATAATTCCTGCGTAGCAACATGTAAACATAATAAAAATTCTAGAGAAAATATTAACATTTAAATTTGCAGACTTACAAACATCTTTTCAAAAGCTCTGCTACAAAGCCGGGTGTGGTGGTGCCTTCCTGTCATTCCAGCACTCAGGAGGCTGAGGCAGGAGGATCACCCCCTTCCAGGCCAGTGTGGGCTACATAGACCCTGTCTCAAATGCGCCCTCCACCCCAAGAAAGGGATAAGACTCATCAGAGTGCAAGGAACAGCAGTCAGGACTGTTGCACTGAAGACGGCCTGGGGCTGCGGGTGTAGCAAGACCCTGGCCCCCACACCACAAAAGGAGCACAAGAGGGAGCCGGGCAGAGTGTGGGGCGGTGGGCCTTGTGGAATTCCGGGGAGGCTCCGCGCCCCGCCCGGCATGGCAGGTGCTCCAGGCCCTGCACTGGATCCTGGCCTGGCTTAGCAGAGCTGTCAGCGCCGCCTCGCTCGGGGATTAACGAGCGTTCCATCGATCGCGCTCCGCGTCCCTGGCCCGTTGCACAGTTTAAATCCTCTTCAATCCTCCTTCTTCAAGGTCCATTTACAGCCCCGATGAGCCGCGGGTTAAAAACAGGAAGTGGAGGAAGTCACGGCGGCAGGTGTGCGTCAGGCAGCGGTTCTCTCTCAGGAGCCCGGGACAGCCCAGGGAGGGGGATGCGGAGCCCCCGGGAACAGGGCCACACCCACCCCACCCCCAGCCCCGCGGGGCCAGCCGGGGTAGTGGAGAGACCCTGAATCAAAGCGACTAAGTAAATAAATAAATACAGAATTCACGGAATGACTGTCAGGCGGTCTTAACCAACTCTTGTTTAAAACAAGAATTTCTGAGACAGAGTCTCACCGTGTAATGGAGTCTGCCTTCCAGATTGTGGCCCAATCCTCCTGTCTCAGCCTCCCCATCTTGCCACCTCGCCCAGATCCTGGAGTGGTTTTCTGGGATGATCTGGCAAGAGCCTGCCAGGGCCACACTGAGACCCCTCTGTCCTCTACAGGGAGGTCTTCAGGCCCAAACATTGCCCTCAGGAAACAGAATCAGTGAGTGCAGGGGAGGGGACCCCAGGAACTCAGCTCAGGACCCTGCTGCCCTAGACCCCTCTCAAGTTCCAGACCAGCCTGGGAACTGGAAATGAAAAGTTAAAAGGGTTGGGGATATAGCGCTGTGCAAAGGCTCTGGCACTGTAGGAAAGGGGGGAAAAAAATCCCAGTGTGTGATGCAAAGATTTCAAATTCCCACCTTGGTACTCCAGGGTTTTTTCCTTTGAGATGGGGTCTAGATGGCCCTAAATTCCCTGGCTGCAGTGATCCTCCTGCCTCAGCCTCCCCAGCCCTGGAACGCCAGATTACACACCGCGCACAGCAAGAAGACTTTTTTAAATGCCCGAGACCAGCCATGGTGGCCCATGTATAATCCAGCAATCGAGAGGCTGAGGCAGGAATGCAGGAAGATCCCCTTGAGTTCAAGGCCAGTCTGGGCTACATAGGGAGCCCCTATCTCAAGAAAAAAACAAAATAAACTTCCCTGGAGCTGCCTCTGGGACCAAACCGCCTGGCCCAGACCGTGCCCAGGTCTGATGGGCTCCGGTTCTGGCCAAATCACTGAGCGCCGTTGGGGATTTATGTTGTGCTGCGCTTTACAGTACTGGATAGAACCCAGGTGCGCTCAACCACTGAGCTGTGACTCGTGCCCATTTATTTACGTACTTATTTTTATATATTTTGTTGGTGGTGGTGGTGGTGTTTTGTTTTGTTTTGTTTGAGACAGGGTCTCTCACTATGTAGTTGAGCCGGACCTGGAACTCACTATGTAGCCCAGGCTGGTCTCAAACTCACAGCGATCCTCCTGCCTCAGCCTCCCGAGGGCTTCGATTACAGGCGAGCACCACCACACCCAGCGCTGGGGCCAACTCGGGGCCTTAATATCACTGTCACCAGACAGCATCTGACCACAGAGAGTGGGGGACCTCAGCTCTGGAGAAGAGCATTTCAGGATGGTCGGGAACAGCAAGGCAGGGTTACTGCAGAATCAAAAGTCCAGAGTGCAGGGAGGCGCGCAGAGGGGCTCTGCTGAGGGGTGGGGAACACCACTGTGAGGGTCACCAGCGTTTCCGCAGACCCTATGACCACTGGGTATCGTGGCACACGCGTCAACCCAGCAGGTGGGAGGCTGAGGCAGGAGGACCACAGGTTCCAGCCCAGCCCAGGCTACACGGTGATTTAGTGAGAATCTGTCTCAGAACGAAAAATTAAAAAAGGGCTGGAGGCCCAGGATTTAGCTCAGTGGCACCGCACCTGCCTCACAAGTTCAATCCCCAGTACCAAAAATAGCAAAACAAAACAAAAAAAGGAGCAAAAGAAAAAATTCTTAACTAGTTTATTAAAATGAAATAAACTTTAGAAGCACCCTGTGTGCACAGACAGAAGACTGGGATGGAAATGCAGTGTTTACACACAGTGCAGGGTGAGCACAGCGCGAGGCAGGAGCTCGAGGCAGGCCGGAGGGTGGACTTGACTCTGGGTAGGAACGCGGACGCGCCTGGGGTCTGTAACGTCCCACGAAGTAAATCAGGCACACAAGCTTCGGCATCACCTGATTTCGCTCTGGTGAGCAGGGCAAACTATAAATAACTTCCAGAGCAAAACAAGATGGAAACAGGAAAGGGAGGCGACTTCAGAGAGAGGGGCGTGAGCTGGGGTGGGGACGGAGGGAGGACAGGAAAGTTAAAAGGACCACGATGCCACTGCGTGCTCCCAGCTCCCCACCAGGACAGTCGGTGTTCATTATGCACTGCATATACTAATAAAAATTTTTAAATAAAAATTTAAAAATCCAGGGCCAAGGATGTAGCTCAGTGGTTCTGCTGCCTGCCTCACAAGCTCAAAGTCCCAAGGTCAATCCCTGTACTAAAAAAAATAATAATGAAATAATCCAGGAGCACACCTGTAATCTCAGCACTGGGGAGGCTGAGGCAGGAGGATCGCTGTGAGTTTGAGATCAGCCCGGACCACGTAGTGAGTTCCAGGTCAGTCTCAACTACATAGTAAGACGCTGTCTCAAAAAATACAACAAAAAAAGTAGAGAATGTAGTTCAGTGTAAATAAAGCCCCTGGGTCAATCCCAGTAAAGCCAAAAAATAAGTAAATAAGTACAGTTTTGTTTTGTTTGTTTGTTTGAGACAGTCTCACTCCGTAGTCCAGGCTGGCCTTGAACTTACTGCATAGTCCAGGCTGGTCTCAATCTCACATGGATCCTCCTGCTTCAGCCTCCCGTTGTTGGGACGCAGGTCTGCCCCACCACACCCACCATGCCAGTTCATACGTGGGACCTGAGCAAAGCCAGTTTGACCCCTAAGGAAACTGAAGACGCTGTCTCTGCACCGGGTCTGTTTCACAGACGGGGAAACTGAGACCCGGAAGGCCCAGCTCCAACGCTGCGGGCTCTGAGCTCAGACTTTCGAGGCCTGGGCCCCGCCCGTGGCCTGAGCAAGGTTGGGCCGGGTGACACCTGCGCCCAGGTGTCTCTGTTTGTCGCTGTCACACACACATCACCTCCAGGTTCCGTTGCCTGGGGCGGGTGACAGCGGCACAACCTGTGCTCTGCCATCAAGAAGCAATTAGACAGCCGGGGTGGCAGAGACCTATCGAGAGCGCGACCCCGGAGCTGCCATGGGGTGAGGACCGCGAGCCCCGCGGACGCTGTCAGAGGGCAGCAGAGCCCTGTTCACCCTCGGTCCACTGGGCCGGCCCAGACCCCAGCTCACCGCAGGGGCCCAAGAGCTGTGACAGACTTGGGGTACCTGAAGCGTCAAAATGCCACATGTCCCCTAACTGGACCAGAGAACCCTGCACTCTCCGCAGAGCCAGCAGTCACCAAAACCTTCAGAGGGCTGCACCCAGAGCTGGGGACTGAACCCAGGGGCCTTCACACTGAGCTGCACCCCCAGTCCTTTTTATATTTCTTATTTTGAGACAAGGTGTTGCTAAACTGCTGAATTGCCCAGACCAGAATCAAACCTGGGACCCTCCTGCCTCAGCCTCCCAGAGTTCCAGGGTGACAGGCAGGTGCCTCCTTGTCCAGCTAAACGCCCTACAGTCCTGATCATCTCCGCAAAATCTCTACTGGGGTGTCACACATCCACAGGTTCCAGGGACCCCAGTCCCCACCACACCCCCGCTGGGAGGACAGAGCCCCAAGGTTCAGGCTCAGGTCTCCTGTGGAGTGCATGACTCAGTTTCTCCAATGCTCCTGGGGTCACAGGAGCACGAGGACATGGAGTTTCCGATCCCCCGGGGGTCACGTGGGGGGGCAGGATTTAAACCCTGGCTCCTCCCCATCACCATGGCAACAGCAGCGCTTTCCCTCCCGAGACCCCCGCCCTGCCCCCATTGCGTGCTACCCACTGGCCCGCTGCGGCTGGTCACCATGGAAACGCAACCTGCATCTCCGGCTCATCCTCGGCAAAGCTGGCGCCAGCGTGGGCCCCGCTGAGAGCCACGGGCACCAAAATTCCAGCAGCAGCCGTCAGGTCCCCACCGGAAACGCAAGACAGCCGGGGCTGCCGTCCCAGCCATGTCGGGGGGAGCTCATCGGAGGCCAGTGAGGCACCCGAGCCTCCTGGGTCCCCTCTCCCCCTGTTTGTATTTGTTTATTTATTTGGGGGTTCTCTGAGACCACGTGGCTCTCACATGTAGCCCAGGCTGGCCTCGAACTCACAGCCCTGACCCTGCTGCCTCTTGGGTGAATGCTGTCCTCAGCTTGCTGACCATTTCTCCGAGGCGTGTTTCCAACGCAATGCTGTTTCCCGTCTCCCCTCGAAAGCAAAAACAAGCAGCCCCGAAGGTGAGGTGCTCCATGGGCTCGGGAGGTCAGGGAGCAGAGAAGAGGGGCGAACCCCAGCCTGGCACAGAGGGCAGAGTGGAGCGGGAGCCCGGGCGTCCTGGCGAGGGGAGGACAGGGGTCCGGGCGACCAGGCGGAAAGGAGCCGCCGGCAGCCCACGGCCCATTGCTCCTGATAACCACGCTTATCCTGTTTGCAGAGCTGGGGATCAATACAGGGCCCGGGTCCGCACTGGCTGCCAACAAGCCCGCTGGAGGGCTGAGGTCTCTGGGTTCGTCTGGATGGAGCTGGGGAGGGACCTCGAGGGCTTTATAAGGCGCCTGGGCCACGGCACAGCAGAGCCGGCTCCCGACAGCACAAGCCGTCCAGCTCTGCAGGTGAGATGCGGGAGACGGACGGGGACCCCCCCCAGCCTGGGCATGACGTGCACCGGCTCTCGGCCCGCCCTGGACCCATTTCCAGCCCTTTCCCAGACCAGCACAGCCCAGAGGACTTTCCTCAATGACCACACTGTCCCAGAGCTCAAACTTTCCCACACGGTAGTCACGAGCCACAAGGGCACTGAGACAGGGCGAGGCCCAGGAGCTACGTTACTGTACTGAGCCGAGGCAGGGTCTCCCTGGGTCACTAAGTTGCCCAGGTTGGGCTGAAACTTGAGATCCTCCTGCCTCAGCTTCCCAAAGTGCTAGGATTATAGTTGCGCACCGCTATGCCTGGCCAACTACCCTTGTGCTTGAGGCAGTGGCTTTCAAGGGGGTTGTGGGGGGCCAGGCTCCTGAGCCCAGGTGGGGACGGTCACCGTGGAGCCCCTCTCCCCACAGACGCGATGCCCCACCTGTACGCGTGCTCTCTGGCCCTGATGCTGACCCTGGCCGCCTCCTCTGAGGCCTCGTGGAGGCCACGCTCCCAGCAGCAGGCTGCACCCTGGGGCCCCTCGACCAGCAGGGGCGTGGAGACCCACTGGCTGGACCTACCCGGCCCAGCATCGGCCCAGCGAAGACAGCTGGGGCCCCCGGGGCCCCCACACCCTATGGCAGGTAGGAGCCACTGGCCACGTCTGGAGGGCTGGGTAGGTCCCCACGCTGGCCGTGACCCGGTGCCTGTGCTGGCGTCCCCCACACGTCACCTCCTGTCTGTCACCCCCTAGACCTGTCCAAGAAGCAGGGGCCATGGGCAGAGGAAGAGGAGGCGGCCTACGGGTGGATGGACTTCGGCCGCCGCAGTGCTGAGGACCCCGGCCGGCGCCCCTAGCCCAGCTTCAGGACAGCCCAGCCTTGTGCCAAGGGACACAAATCCAAATAAACTCCTCTGTGGTCATGAGACCAACTGTGTCACTGCCTGGGAGGGGAGGGCTGGACCGGGGTGGCCAGGTTCAGTGCCCCAAGGCAAGGACGGGGCAAATCCCTCCCCGGGCCCCAGTGTGGGCAGAAACCCACCTGCTGGGGCCACAGCCACGGTGAGCGGTCAGAGCGCGTCCCGAGCCTACTCTTACTTTTTACTCCAAGGCAGGGTCTTGCTAAGCTGCCCAGGCAAAGCTTGAATTTGTGATCCTCCTGCCTCAGCCTCCCAGAGTGCTGGGATGATGGGCATGCACCTCCATTTCCAACTAAAAGCAAATTTTTAAAAATCTAAATGCCAAGCCTTCCCCGCACACTCAGAATAAAAGCTCGATGCCGGCCAGAGCTGGGAATGCTGACCCAGCACGTCCTCCCGGGCACCTACGCACTCCTGGCCCCTCTTTGCCCTCTCAGAAGACACCAGGCTCCCTGTGCCCTGGTGTCCCGTGTGGCCGCTCCACTCCAGGCGCCCCGCCTCTCCCAGCGCCCGGGCCTTGGTCCAGCGCCCTCCTGTGCCAGCCACCCTCGCCCTGTCCCCGTTGCTGCCGGCTCTGCCGCTCACTCCGCTCCTCCCCAGCCTGACGCGGTGCCAGCACCCCGCTCCCCTTCCTGGGGCCCAGTAAACACGGATCAGATGGGGCTGGGTATTTAGCTCAGTGGGACCACCGCCTGCCTCATAAGCACAAGGTCCTGATTTGGTCCCCGGTACCAAAAACAACAAAAAAACCCAAACAGATCAGATGGACGGTGTGCAGCAAGTGTCCGTGGACTCACGCACCTCGCACACACGCGTGGCCCAGGATCCAGGTGTGTTCCTTGGCTTCAACAAACGACACGAAGCGCAGGAGGACCGCTGTGAATCCGAGGCCAGCCTGGGCTACACAATGACACAGGCCAGAAGGTGCTCTTGGGGAGACGCTCCCAACTCAGCCTCCCTGGAATGTGCTCGGCCTGGTGACCGCAGGCCTCCTCCCCTGGACTTTGTCCACTGTGCATTGCATGACCCAGGCCCACGGCGGTGGCTCGGCACCCGTCCCTGAAGGGGGTGAGGCCAGGGCTCCTGGGAAGCAAAGCCTTGGACTTCGGGGGCAGTGGCAGGCAGGCAGGGTGCAGGCTTGGCGGCCTTGCAGGGGACGTTTATCGGGTGGATGTGGACACACCTCTCCCCCCCTCAGGGCGGGCCTCTGACCGTGGGGCAGCTTTGGGCTGCGGCGGGGCACAGAGTCCAGGAGGAGGAAGGAACGCAGGGCTGGCCACTGTCTCCCACATCCCTTCCCAATCCCCGCCTCTAACCTCTGCAGAGTCTCCTCCCTCACCCCATCCCGGGATGGAACCCAGAGCCCCAGTTCCCAACTACAGCCTAGCTTCTTTTCTTTTTCATTTTTTATTTGGAGCCAGGGTCTCCATTCGTCACTGAGTTGCCCAGGCTGGGCTGGAATTTGAGATCCTCCTGCCTCAGCCTCCCAGAGGCCTGGGATCATGTATGCCCAGCCATGCCCTGCCAAATTTCTCTCTTAAATATTCCTCCTCCACCCACCTCTCTCAGCCCTTCACACACCATGCACTAGCACACCTAGCAAAGCCCCCTGGGGCACCCTCACCCACAGGTGCGAGATCCCACACACTTCTGATGTTCTGAGACACAGTAGGGAACTGGTACTGGGCAGCTGAACCCTGGACCAACTCACGTCCTTGGCCTGCACCCCGCCAACCCCTATCCATGCCCAGGGATTAATTATCTGCCCTTTCACAAAGGGTCAGTCCTAGGCAGACATGGCAGTGCACCCCTGTAACACCAGCACTCAGGAAGCTGAAGCAGGAGGGTCCCCAGAAGTTAGAGGCCAGCCTGGGCTGCATAGGGAGACCCTGTCTCAAAATAAAAACTAAAAATAGACCTGAGGATGCAGCTCTGTGTTAAAGCATCCGTGGGTTCAATCCTCAGCTACTCGGGAGACTGAGGCAGGAGGGCCACAAATCCATAGCCAGCCTGGGCAGCTTAGCAAAACCCAGATTCAAAATCAAGTAAGGGCTGGAGTGTGGCTGGGGGTGGAGCCTGCCCTGCTCGTGCAAGGCCCTGGGTTGCACCCTAGGACCACAAAATAAACAGACAAGAGGCCCTGTCACAGGGACCCACATCCAGGTTCCATTCAGGTCTGGAGGGCTCCCCTGGGGTTTTGTGGGCACTAGGCCTATGGGGATGCTGGGGGGGGTGTTGTGACCCAGAGCCCCCTGGCCATGGCGAGGCCGCCCCAACCCAGCCAATCCCAAAGTCAGCGACCCCAGCAGCCACAAGGCTCACAGCAGCGGCAAAGAAGGGGCTTCCAAGGGCCCCTTATTTTAAACTTCATTTCTCTGCTGTCACACTGAGGACCGGAATCAAGGTCTTTGAAATGAGCTGAATCCCAGCCCTCTTTAGTCACTCTTGATTTCTCTTGGTCCATGTCTGGTTGTGTCACGCTCACATTCTCAGGGACACCCCGTGCCCAGCCCCCAGCTCCAGGGTCCTTCAGTCTTCACCTGGCAGTGCCCGGGGTGCTCACTTTGGATTTTGGGGACCCATATTAGGCACCCAATAAGTATTTGTGGAGTGAGAGCCTGGGGCAGTGGGCATGCCTGTCATCCCAGCTCTCAGGAGGCTGAGGCAGGAGGCTCCCAAGTTCAAGCCCAGCAAAGGCCCTGTCTCAAAATTTTTAAAAAAGGCTGAAGAGCCAGGGGGGATTTAGCTCAGTGACCACTGCCTACCTTGCAAGCACAAGGACCCAAGTTGGATCCCCGGTACCAAACAATTAATTAATTAAAGGCTAGGGTGCAGTGAACAGGAGCCCCAAGAGCCCTGTCCCCGAGCCAACTCCCCAAGACTCCACACCCTCCAGGGCCACTGAGGCAAAGGCTCGAGTTTCCTCTCCTCACTTCCTCAAGTGCCGGTGGTTCCCACCTGTAGTCCCAGCCACTCAGGAGGCTGAGGCAAGAGGGTATCTTTTTTTTTTCCCCAGTACCAGAGATCAAACTCTGGTCCTTG
Organism: Fukomys damarensis; assembly: GCF_012274545.1. Taxonomy (NCBI): domain Eukaryota; kingdom Metazoa; phylum Chordata; class Mammalia; order Rodentia; family Bathyergidae; genus Fukomys; species Fukomys damarensis. The sequence continues at coordinate 37,724,144 of NW_022900925.1, forward strand.
TGCGTGCAAGGCAAGCGGTGGAACTGAGCTAAATCCCCAGCCTGGCAGGAGGATACCTTGAGTCCAGCAGTTGGAGTCTCCTGTGTTTCATCTGAGGTATGAAAAAAATACTCTCGGGACTCTGAAACCATTATGCTGAGTGAGATAAATCACAGGCACGAGCTTCAATAGACCCAAAGTATAAGTGAAAGGCAATGTAAAAGGTAGCGCTATAAGTAGGGAGAGAGGTAAGACTCGAACTCGTGAACCTCCTGCCTCAGCCTCCGTTACAGCGAGGATCACAGGTGCAGTCTGGTTTTGCCTGTCCTAAGTGAGGTCTCTATTCCCGCTGCTGGGCCTCCAGGCAGGAGTCCGGCCGGCCAGGGAGGCCCCTGTGGCTGCTCTGCCCGCTTCCTCTTCTGGCTTTGCAGACCCAGCAGGGTCCCCTCGCTGTCCGGGGGCATGGCAGGGGCGGGGCCTGCTCAGCAGAGACCTCAGCCCAGCTCCAGACTGGGGAAGGAAAGGGGGCAGGTGTGGCGGTGACAGCCCTGGCCCCAGCTACTCAGGAGGCGGAAGCAGGAGGACTGAAAGTTCAAGGCCTGCCTGGGCAACGTACTGAGACCCTGTCTGAAGGTAACAATGAAAAGGGCTGGGGGTGCAGCCAGGCCCCGGCTGCATCTCCAGTGCTGCAGAAGTGAGGTTCCCAGCCCTTCTCCCAAGGATGGGGACCGGCAGGGATGCCCTGCCCGGCTGGAGGACAAGGGAGACGCCAGGTGTCACCGGGGAAGGACCGAGCGACCGTCCTGACCTAGGCCAGAGGACGGGTGACCCCGGGAAGGCTCCACACACCAAGGGGCGGGGTTCACAGGCAGCACCTCCAGGCTGGCCCTTCCTCAGCCTCAGAAGTTAAAAGAGCAGGGGTGCTGTAATGCACACCAGTAATCCCAGCATTTGGGAGGCTGAGGCAGAAAGATCCCAAGTTCCAGACCAGCCTGGGCAACATGGGGACTCAGCAAGACTGGTTCACAGAAAAAAATAAACAGTGTGGTGGCCCCACACCTGTGATCCCAGCACTTGGGAGGCTGAGGCAGGAGGATCACTGGGAGTTCAAGGCCAGCCTGGGCTGCACAGCGAAACCCTGTCTCAAAAGAAAAATCAATAAACGGGCTCCATCCTTCTGTGGGCTGAGCCCTTTCCTGGGGTTCCCACACCCTCAACAAGTACAAACGTTCCCTGTTTCAGGCAGTAAGGAGCCTGGAGAGCCTGCGCTCTGTTTCTTTGCACGTATACCTAAGTTTCTTCAAATAAAACCCTCCCCTTTCCTCAGCCAGGGTCCTGAAAACTTTCAGAGAACCCAAGCTAGACGTGTGGGGGCAGTGTTGCCTCGCTCAGCTTTGCGATTCCTGCCAACACAGCCCAGGGGACAGAGCCAGAGGCTCCTATGTGCCTTTTCTAGGCTCTGGCCAAGTCACTGAGGGGCCCAGGCTGGGCTCAAACCTGCCACCCTCCTGCCTCAGCCTCCCAGAGTGCAGGGATGACAGGCGTGGGCCCCCATGGCCTGGTTCCAGCCCACAACTTTACCAACTGTGCTCTTCCCGGTCCACGACCCCTGGGTGTTTCTGGCCCTGGGTTTCTGAGTCACCTCCGCTGGCGACGCTGACCCTGCACCCACATCTCAGCTCCTTCCCAACCCATACCCCTGAAGCCTCCTCGACTCTGAGTGTGATTTTTATTTCCTTTGCTTTGGTCGATACAAAAACCCCACCAAGAACCAAGATCATAAAGCAAGATAACCGTGAACTCGCCACGGGCCCCAGCGTGGGCATGACGCGGTCCACGGGGGAAGGAAGCCCCGCACAGCACACCACAGGGTCAGCAAGAGCACTTCCAGGGACCTCAGCCCGCCCGGCCCGGCCCGGCCCGGCCCGGCAGAGGGTGTCGCTCAGGGGGC
>NW_022900925.1:37726358-37727640 GCF_012274545.1 Fukomys damarensis
CCCCCGCGGAGGCTCCCACAGCACCCCAGAAAGGAGCCGGCTTGGAGCCGGGGTTCAGCAGAGCCGGGAGGAGAGCGCGGGACAGCGGGGCGCCTAGGCCAGCATGTGGTCCGAGGTGGGGTACGGGGGCCGCAGGCCGTCGCCATAGGGCATGTCCAGGGGGTACTCTCCGTCCACGTCCAGGTGCTCCAGGGGGTCGTCGCCAGGGTACATGGGGCGGTAGGTGGCGTCCAGGTCTGCGGGGAGGGGCTGAGCCTCAGGCCCCTGCACCGCCCACCTCCGCCCCCACGCAGGCGCAGAGCGCGGTGTCCCCTCCGCCTGCCTACGCTCCCGAGCCTGACCCAGGCCCGAAAAGCCGAAACTCACCGTCCGCATAGGGTTCGTTGATGGGGATCATGCTCTGGGCCTGCGGGACAGAGGACAGAGGGGAGGGGCGCTTAAAAACCCGGGGAGGAGCCAGGCGTGGTGGCGCATGTCTGTGATCCCAGCACTCAGGAAGCTGAGGCAGGAGGATCGCCACGAGTTCCAGGCCAGCCTGGGCTACACAGTGAGTTCCAGGCCAGCCTGAACTGCACAGAGGGACCCTGACTCCAAAGCAAAACAAAGCAAAGCAGGCACCCGACCTCAAACCTATTACTGTATATTCATTTGGTCAAAAGGAAAGCGCTACTTTTACAGGTAAAAAACAGATCTACAGTTGAACGCTACTACTTCCACCTGCTGCGAATTGTCAGTTGAACCCTACTACTTCCACCTGCTGCGAATTGTCACACGCGATGGAGTCACATAGGAAAATCTGTCAACCACCGCATGGTAGGTTGGGGCCTCCCCAAAAGTGGAGCGCCTGAGCAGTGCACAACTTGCACAACCCTACGCCGCCACAGCCCAGCCCAGACACACTCACCGCCTCCCAGGCCGCCGGGTCGTGCTTGAAGAGGGAGTTGGTCAGCTCCACGGACACGCGCTTGCGGTAGTCAGGGTTCTTGTCCTCGGAGATGCGGAAGAGCACGGCGGCAGCGTAGGTGGCTGAGCAGAGACAGCGAGGCTCCGTCAGGCGGAGTTTGGGCCGCCGCACCCGCCACAGCCCAGCCCAGACACACTCACCGCCTCCCAGGCCGCCGGGTCGTGCTTGAAGAGGGAGTTGGTCAGCTCCACGGACACGCGCTTGCGGTAGTCAGGGTTCTTGTCCTCGGAGATGCGGAAGAGCACGGCGGCAGCGTAGGTGGCTGAGCAGAGACAGCGAGGCTCCGTCAGGCGGAGTTTGGGCCGCCGCACCCGCGCA
>NW_022900925.1:37727917-37728969 GCF_012274545.1 Fukomys damarensis
GGGAGGGAGCGGCCATCAGAGGCGGCTGCGCCTCCGCCTGCCCGCCTTTAGGGCCGGGAGAGAACCCTGGCGCACGGAGAGGCTGAGGCAGGAGGATGGCAAGTTTGAGCTCAGCCTGGGCAACGTGGGGACTGAGCGAGACCCTGTCTCAAAGTGAAAGCAAAAATAGGGCTGGGCACGGGGCACACGCCCGTCGTCCCAGCATTCGGGAGGCTGAGGCGGGAAGGTGGGCTAGAGTTGGAGGCCAGCCTGGGCTACAGAGGGAGGCCCTGTCGCAAAAATATAAATAAAATAAAATAAGACAGACTGGGGATACAGCTCAGGGCGCAGGATTAGGATTCAGTCCTCAATACCAAGAAGAAGAAGAAGAAAAAAGTGATGCACAACGCTTCCCTGAGGAGAGCTGCGGCTTTCGCGGCTCTTTTGCAGCTCTCGCCACCTCGGGCTCTCTGTCCTCCCGCAGACCGGGCATCTGGACGGGAGGAGCCCGGATGGCCACCCGCTGTCCCCCAGTGCATGCCGGGAGCAGCACTGCTCCCTATTCTCCCAGCCCCTGCTTAATGTTCACCGCTCTCTAGGTTGTTATTCTGGTTTTGAATTTTAGAGACAGGCTCTCTCTGTAGCCCAGGCTGGCTGAGAACTCACGGAGATCCTCCTGCCTCAGCCTTCCAAGTGCTGGGATCCCAGGCGTGTGCCCAGCCACATCCAGCCTTAGTTAGTCTGACACCAGACGGCTGAGATGTCTGTGTAGCTGACTGTTTGCCTTTTTTTCCTGTGTGAGGAGCTCCTGCACTTGGGAGGCCGCACCCTCTCCCCGGGGCCGCCCAAGGAGCGCACTGCGGGCCCGGCCGCCCCACCTGCACGAAGAGCGGGATGGTGTTGAGGCGGTAGATCTCCATGCGGTTCATGGGGTCGCGGGCCAGGATGTGCAGGGCACCGGTGCAGCCCTCCACGATCTCCTCCATCCGCACGCCGTCCTGCACCAGGCCAGGGACCGGACGTCAGGGGCGCATGGGCAGATGGAGGGGCACCCCAGCCCCCACCCCACCCCG
>NW_022900925.1:37729144-37730715 GCF_012274545.1 Fukomys damarensis
CAGCCCGATGGTGGCCTGCGAGAGGGGCGGAGCCTCAGTCTCCCATCCCTCCCGGCGCCCTGCAGCTCCCAGGCGACCCCTGGATTGCACCCTGCTCCCCCGGGGCTGCTCGGGGTGGGGCCCCGTCTTGGGGACCACGGTCTGCAGCCGTGGGTCATCTCACCTGACGCTTAAGAAGCCTAAAGAAGTCACATGAGCAGCAGGGGATGGTGGCGCACACCTGTCATCCACCACTCAAGAGGCTGAGGCAGGAGGACCTCCAGCGCAAGGCCAGCCTGGCCAAGGACCCATCCCCAGGGGTTAAATAGGGTGTGGGCAGAGCAGATGACACGGTCGGGAACCTGTCACTCGTCACCCCGCTGCCAGCACTGTTCCCCACCCCCTGGAAAGCAGCAGGCACCAAGGCCAGTCCCACACTGCCACATTTTTCTTGGGTGATTCTTTGTCTTTAATTCTTTCTGTGGTACTAGGAATGGTACCCAGGACCTGTCTCATGCTAGAAAAGCATCTGGCCCTAAGCTACATCCCCAGCCTTTTCATTCTTTTTGACACCGGTACTTCTAAGTGGCCTGGCCTAGACATGGAGCTGCAATCCTCCTGCCTCAGCCTCCAGGACAGCTGGACCAGACAGATTACAGGTGTGCACCGCTGCACCTAGCTAGATTTCCTTTTCTTTTTCAATTTAGTGTTAAATCACATGGCATCTTTGTTTCTTTGAGATAGGGTCTCCCTATGTGGTCCAGGCTGGCCTTGAACTTGGTGCAATCCTCCCACTTCAGCCTCCTGAGTGTCAGGATTACAGGTGTGCGCCACCACGCCCGCTCGAGGAAACCAGCTCGCAAAGCCTGACTGGGACCCCACTCAGATGTCACAAGACCGGACCACCCCACCCCATGCCTCCCCTGGTCCAGCCCCAGCCCCACCCGCGCCCCGTCTGTCCCCACCTTGACCAGCGGCCACTGGTTGGGCTGGTTCAGCAGCTTCACGATGGCCGGGATGCCGTAGTTGAGGCGCACGGAGTTCTGTGCCATCTCAGCCTCGGGGTGGCGGCTGGTGAGGTGGCGAAGGGCGCACACGGCAGGCTCGGCGATGTCGTCCTTGTCACCGGCGCGCAGGATGGCGTGGATGAGCGCCTCCACGCCGCTGTTCTGCGTCACCAGCGTCTTGTTCTTGCTGTTGTTGCAGGTCAGGTTGGACAGCGTGCCCGTGGCGCAGGTGAGCACGTTCACGTCGTCCACGCTGAGCTGGTTCACCAGGGTCTTCAGCACGCCCTCCAGGCCCTCCTGGGGACACAGCGCGGGCGCGGTGGGACCCAGGGCCCAGCACAGGGCTACACCCTCCCGCCCCTGTTATTTTTTATTTCGAAACAGGGTCTAAATTGTCCTGACTGAGCTCACACTGCGGTCCTCCTGCCTTAGGCGAGCTCCGCCAGGCCCAGCTCACGCGCACCTTGGAGAGGCCAGGGGTGCGGGCGAGGGCTCGGTGTCAGCGCCTCTCCCCTTCCCGGGCCCGGCCTAGGGGCCCCAAGCCAGGTCGACTTTCGGAAGAACCCCGGACGGGAGCCTCGCGGC
>NW_022900925.1:37730971-37733663 GCF_012274545.1 Fukomys damarensis
CTCACCAGCCTCCACGATGGCCGGCTTGTTGCTGGGACACACGGAGAGCACCTTGAGCACGCGGCTGGTGGTCCACAGCAGCTTCTCATAGCTATAGTTCCGCATGATCTGCACCAGCGCCTGGGGTCCCCCGTTGGCCAGGATGATCAGCTGCGGGGTCGGAGGGGACAGACGGGGACAGGGGCGGCCATCAGCAGGAGCGTCGCCCAGTCAGGAGAGCCTTTGCTATCACAGCAGCCCCAACAAATTCTTTGTTTTTTCTTCAGGGACAGGGTCTCGCTACTGCCCTTGAACTCACTGCGATCCTCCTGCCTTGGCCTCCTGAGTGCTGGAGTGATGGGTGTCGCCCCTCCACCCAGCTCAAGACAAAATAACTTTTCAATCTTTTATTAACATTTGTTTGCAATATATTTTGTTTGTCTGTTTGTAGGGTCTCGCTCTGTAGTTCAGGCTGGCCTTGAACTCATTCTGTAGGCCAGGCTGGCCTCAAACTTGAAGTGATTCTCCTGCCTCAGCCTCCCAAGTATTGTTTGCAATATTAAACTGAATCCGTGAAACAAGGGTAACACCCACTGCTGGTGAGGAGGTGGCCAAGCTACTCACAGCCATGGTACCAGTGGAAACGGAACCACTGAGGTTAAGTCTAGGCTGCAGTGACGGCGGACCTTTCAGAGATTTCAAAGACAACAAGCAGGGACTGTGGAACATGTGCCAAAGGTTCGCCACCACTGGTCTAGGAGCACTGAAAATCCTTAGCCCCTACCAATGAAAACTTTACATTCTGGGAAAAGTTGTGTGCCCAGAGATGCCCATTACAGTTTGGCTTATAAAGGCGGGGGGGGGAAGGCTGGGGGAAGCAGACACGCTCCTGTAATCCCAGCACTCTGGGAGGCTGAGGCAGGAGGATCACAACTTTAATCCTAGCTGAGGCAATTTAGCCACTCAGCAAGACCCTGTCTCAAAACAAAAAAATGAAGAAAGCTGGGACACAGCTCAGGGCAAAGGCCAGGCCTGGGACTCGGCCCCCTGGGGCCCACCTTGCTCTCCTGGTTGCCGTAGGCCAGGAGCTGTAGGCAGTCAGTGGTGATGGCCAGGAACTTGGGGTTGTTCTTGTTGAGCAGTGGCACCATCTTCTGTAGCCCATCTGCTAGCCGCACGGCCATCTTGGCGCCCTCCTGGTACAGCAGCAGATTGTGCAGCGTGGTGATGGCATAGAACAGCACTGACTCCACGGGTGAGCTGCGGGTGGCGGTGGGCGGGCATCAAGGTCCCGTCCTGTTCCGTCCCGTCCTGTCCCCTTGATAAACTCAGCAGCTCCAGCACAGGGGAGGCCCAGGCTTCCCTCCCAGCACCACAAAAAATGAAGCCAGGCAGCTGGAAGTGAGGCTCAGGAGGGGACTGGACCAAGGGTGTAAACGTCGAGCTCTGCTACACAGAAAAACTACCCTTGCTGGGTGCGGTGGCGCACGCCTGTGATCCCAGCCCTGGAGGCTGAAGCAGGAGGATCCCTGAGAGATCGAGGCCAGCCTGGACTACACAGCAAGATGCTGTCTCAAAAAAGGAAAAAGAAAACCCTCTCCAGTAAGCAGCCAACTGATGACTCCCCTGCCGGCTTCTAAACTTTCCACTTGCTCAGCTGTCTGCTCTGCCGTGCAGCCCCCTCAGCCACCTCTTCATTGTGGCTGATTAACCACCGATCAGCCCACTGCTAAAATAACCACTGTCAACACTCTGTAATCTCTCTGTGCACAAGTGGTTTGTTTTGTTTTTGTGCTTTGTTTTTTCCTGACACAGGGTCTCATTGAGTTGCAGAATTACCCAGGCTGGACTCAGACTTGCAATTCTCCTGCCTCAGCCTCCTCAAGAGCAGAAATTCCAGGTGTTCATCACTGCACTGGCTTATATGCATTTTAATGGTTTGTTGTTGTTGTTGTTGTTGTTGTTGTTTTGGTTCCGGGGATTGAACTCGGGTCCTTGCGCTTGCAAGGCAGGCCACCGAACCGCTGAGCTAAATCCCCGGCCCTGTGCATTTTAATGTAATTGGAATAACCTATAAAGGATGTGTCTTACTCTTCATTTGCCACTGTAGCATAAACATGTGCCCATTCTCAGGAATGTTTCAGTAGTTTTAATGGCTGTATAATGTCTTATATTAAATACTATGCCATAATTGCTGAGCTTTTTTTTTCTTTTTTTTTTTTTTGATTTTTATGAAACAAGGTCTCACTATGTAGTCCATGCTGACCTTGAACTCACTAGATAGCCCAAGCTGGCCTTGAACCGGTGACAGCAAGCCTTTTAGAGCTTCCAATAACAATCAGCACACTGCAGCATGCATGCCACAGGGTTCACCACCACAGATCCTCCTGCTTCAACCTCCTAGAGTGCTGGGATTCCAGGCCTGCGCCACCATGCCCAGATTCTCACTGGACATTTAAATCAAATAAAAGCTCGTGGTCCCCTGAGCCAAGTGACACTCTTACACACAGGGTGCTGGGCACCCCATCCTGTCCTCTCCCGGCCAGACGGACTCCTGCTTCTGGTCCTGGCTGGTGCTGTGAACGGAGAAGGCTTGGGGACGCAGGGGGCGCAAAACCCACCCCTCTGCCCCCAGGAGCTGCAGCCCCACAGGGCCAAGGCCAGGAGGGCTCGGCGGCCGGGCGCTGCTGCCTTGGCTGGAACCCGGCCCTCT
>NW_022900925.1:37734237-37736241 GCF_012274545.1 Fukomys damarensis
GAGCAGCTGCGACGGCTCGGCCAGGCGCTGCAGGTTGGTGGCCTGGCCGTCCACCTGCGTGGCCAGCAGCAGGGAGCTCTCCTCGCCTGCCACACCGGGGCACATGGCCTCCCGCACACGCTTGGCTCTGGCCGTGGTGGACATCTGGTACTCCAGGTCACCTGGGAGGGGAGGCGGGGCTGAGAGGCACCAAGACCAGCGCCCACCCGGCCGGCTGACCCCAGAGCACCACAGCCTCTGTCGCATGGGCGGCACCGCCCCGGCTCCCTATCTGCAGCGTGGAGCCCCCTGTTGTGTCAGGCAAGGGGGTCTCCTTATGGCAGTTAAAGGTCAGCATAGTTGTCACCTGCTCGCGAAAGAACAGTCCCATGCGGGGCTTGGTGATGCAGGAGAATCACCCCCAGTTCGTTGGAGGCCAGCCTGAGCTGCACAGTGAGCTCAAGGCTGCATAAGGGATGCCGAGGAAGAACCTGTCTCTAAAGTCTTGGGCAGGGGTGAGGGGCCGGGGGGCGGTGGTGGCGTACACCTGTAATCCCAGCAATTGGGAGGCCGAGGCAGGAGGATCGCTGTGAGTTCGAGACCAGCCTGGGCCCCAGAGTGAGTTCCAGGTCAGTCTCAACTACCTAGTGAGACCCTGTCTCCAAAAACCAAAAAAAAAAAAAAAAAAAAAAAAAAAAAACCACCCACCGCGGCACACACACGTGATGATTCTGAACAAGGACAGGGCCTGGGATAGCTCAGGGACAGCATTTCCACCCCACACGCTGCAGACAGAGAAGAGAACAGTGAGGCCAGGCCTGGTGGGTCGCACACCTGTGCCCCCAGCACTCCCAAGGGTGAGGCAGAGCTGCGAGTTTGAGCCCAGCCCGGACAATTTAGCCACTTAATAAAATCTTGTCTCAAAATACCAATGTAAGAAGGCTGGGCAGCCACACGTGGTGGCGCACACGCCTGTGATCCCAGCGCTCGAGAGGCCGAAGCAGGAGGATCACTGACAGTTCAAGGCCAGCCTGGGCTACATAGCAAGATCCTACCTCAAACAAAGAAATAATTTTTTAAAAATAAATGTTAAGGCTGGGGATGAGGCAGCCCCTTCAGGATCCCTCCAGTCTCTCATTCCCTATTTTTATTCCCCAGTAAATTTTCCTACTTTAAAAAAAAAGAAAGAAAGCCCAGCATGGTGGCGCACACTTGTAATCCCAGCACTCAGGAGGCTGAGGCAGGAGGATCACTGTAAATTTGAGACCAGCCTGGGCTACATGGTGAGATCCAGGTCAGTCTCAAAAAAACAAAACAAAAAAAAGAAAAAGAAAAGAAAGAAAAGAAAAGTTAGAGATGTAGCTCAGCACAAAGGCTCTGGTTCAAACCCACTCCTGAAAAAAGAAAAAAGAAAAAAAAAGCTAATATTTTTGGAGTCCCTATCATAAGTGTGGGAGTGAATGAGGCACTTCTGTTTTCTCATTAATTCTTACATCCCGGCAAGGGGGGGCGTGAAACTCCCCAGCCTTACAGAGAAGCCTGGGCCCTGAGGGCCGCGAGGCAGTCCCCTGCCTCAGATCAGATGCGCTGAAGACGGGGGGATCCCAACCACCCCTCTGCGCCCCCAGAGCAAGGCAGGCAGATTGCCAAGCCCCCCCAGGATCAGCCAGCAGACCGGCAAGGGGCCCCCGGTGCCCCCCCAGGCCACCCCGCCACTCCCTGGGCCCCAGCTGGGCCTGCCCAATGTCGGGCGAGGGGCAGGCTCTTTCTCCGGTCTGGTGGAGACTGGGAGGCCCCACCTGGGCCCTGGGGCGCGCCCTGGGTGTACGTGGTGGTCTTGATCGTGTACTGGCGCCCGCAGGCCTCGTCCTCGTCCAGGACGCCCTTGCTGCTGACGGAGGGCGCGCAGGTGTTGGCGCCCGAGTGGATGCCCGAGTCGTAGGTGTAGGTCTGCTGCCACTCCGTCACCTTGATGGGCCGCTCGACCAGGTTCTTCACCTCCATGGCGGCTGCGGGACGGCAGGG
>NW_022900925.1:37736788-37742061 GCF_012274545.1 Fukomys damarensis
AAGTGACTCAGAGTTTCAGGCCGAGGACCAGAAGCACCCAGTGCGCAGCCGCGGCGGGGAGGGACCAGAGGCGCAAACCAGGCAGAGGCAAAGGCAGCAGGCTCCTCTGCCAGGCTCCTGGCCCCAGGGGTGGGTCCCAGGAGAGAATTGAAGAGTTTGGGAGGAGCCAGAGGGTCACAAGAGCCACTACTCCTGGGGGACAGTGGAGAAAAACCGCACGTCCAGGCCCAGGACGTGGTGACACTGTGCACCCAGGCGCCCTGACCCTCCAGTGCCCCTGTGGGGGCCTCATTGCGGCAGGCTGTGGTCAAGCTGGGCTATCTCCTGCCCTGGCCACACCCCACGCTGACCGGAAATGGTCCCACTCCACAGAGACAAGGCAGAGGGGATGGGGCTCCCCCAAGACCAAGGACGAGCCTCCTGGTTAAGGCCCTCTGGGAGGCTGAGACAGGAGGATTGCAAGCTCAAGTGAGTGCACTGTCTTGACAGTTTAGTGACTGGGCAAGACCCTGACTCAAAACAAAAAACCTAAGGGCTGGGCAGTGGCTTAGCGCAAAGGCCCTGGGTTCAACCCCAGTGCCACACAAAGGGAGGCAGGAGGAGTGCAAGTTCAAATCCAGCCTGGGCAACTTAGCCAGACCTTGTCTCAAAGTCAAAGATATATATATATTTAAAAGGGCTGGGAGGCAGCTGAGCTCCAAGGCTCTGGGTTTAGTCTGGGGCCACAGCTGAGACAGGACTCGGGAGCTGAGCGGTCCCAGCAGAGTCCAGCCAGCCACAGCTGAAAGTCAGAGCAGACAGCTAGCTGCCTTTATTACAAAATTAATCTCAATCACATTAGCAGGCATTTTCTTTTTATTTTAGAGCTAATGGGGTTCCAACCAAGGCTGAGCTGTGTCCCCAGACCTTTTCATGTTGAGACCAGGTCTCTAACTTGTCCGAGCTGTGCTTGAACTTGTGATCTTCCTGCCTCAGCCTCCCAAAATGCTGGGATTACAGGCAGGCACTGCCATGCCCAGTGAGGCAAGCCTTCTACTCTCTAATTTCTAGGTGGAAAAACTGAGTCTCCATGTTGAGCCTGGCCCGATTTCGGCCAGGGTTTGGTCCTGGTGGAGACGGCCCCACTGCACACAGGCCCCTCCGGGTGCCGTCCCAGCTCTGCCTCACCGCACTGGGCGTCCTCGGGTGGCCGAGTCCCCTGCCTGAGCTCAGTCTGCAGAGCAGCTGGCCCAGGTGGTGTCAGGGTCAAAGGCCTTAGGTGGACAGTGGGAAATCCGTCAGGAGAGGGGACGCACAGAGCTCTTCCTGCCTCAGTCTCAGTGGGATGGGCGCTGCCCCCCAGCTCCCAGAACCGGAGAAGGAGCAGGCTCCCCAGCTCTGGGGGTGGAGGGCCACGCCCAGGCTGCTGTCATCCCTTCCCCACCACAGACTAGCACAGGGACAGGCGGGGCCTCCCTGAATGGGCGCCTTGTTGGCAGCAGGGGCGGAGGAGGCCGGCTTGGAGACTGACAGGAAGGGGGAAGACCCAGTCCACCCTGGGAAAGTCTGGGACGGCTCTGCCCTCGCCCTGGTGGGTGCACACCCCACAGGCCCGGCACCAGCACCCTGAGGCCAAGCCTGTCCTTTAGCAGTAAGCCCATGGCCAGGTGTGGTGGAGCCCACCTGTCATCCCAGCACTCAGGAGGCCGAGGCAGGAGGATTGCTGTGAGTTCAAGGCCAGCCTGGGCTGCACAGCAAGGTTACACAGCAAATAATAATAATAATAAAAGAAATGGGCACAGCCGGGCTGCGGGACACCTGGGAACAGGGACAGGAAGGGCTGCCAGAGACAAATCCCAGAGCCAGGCATTCAGGAAGCAACTGGGCAGGAGTGGGGGGCCACGCTGAGGCAAGAGGATGCCGTCAGGGCCACAGTTCCCCTCCTCTGTGAGGTGAAGCCCAAGCCCCTCTGCCTGCTGCGGGTCGACCCCGGCGTGCTCCAGAATCCAGCTTGGACAGGAAAGGGCTCCAGCGACTCCAGACACCGCAGCAGCTGAGCCAGGGCCGCGGCTTCCTGTGACCCCTGGAGTTCAGAGGAAGCCACCTCCCGGGCCCAGGCCACTGTCCCCGAGCTGGGGACACCTGGGGCCCCTGTGTGGTGGGTGCTGCCTAGTAAGCCAGTGGGCAGTGAGGGCACAGTGCTCCGCACAGCAGCCCCCAGTCACCAGCAGGCCCCAGCCTGATACAAACAGACCAGGACAGGGACGGGACAGGCGCGTCGGGGCAGTCACCGCCCCCTCGCCTGTCCCTGGTTCAGGCTACGGCTCCAGGAGCGGTCCCCACTGCAAACTAGGGGTTGAGGGAGGACACTGGCCTCTGTGGGGAAAAGGGTCACCCTGAGAGACACCAGGGACAAGGAGGACAGGCCACTTCCGGAGCCAGGCCCTCCCTTCCTGGCTGCAGCAGGGCCAACACACAGGGGGACACCAAGGGGACAGGCAAGGGGACAGAAGTGCCCTGGGTAGGGGCCACCCACCGCGCCTCAGGAAGGGCAGCACCCCTCTCCTGGGTGGCACTGCAGCCCAGTCTCCACCCAGACCAGGCCTGTTTGGAAGGAGGCTTCGTTAAAATTTTGGGGTGAGCTAGGCCTGGAGGCACACACCTGTGATCCCAGCACTCAGGAGGCTGAGGCAGGAAAAATCATCAAGAGTTCAAGGCCAGCCTGGGGTACAAAGCAAGACCTCAAAAAAGCAAGAAAGAAAGAAAAGTAGAGAAAAACTTCACAGGTACAGCAGGTAAGCTCACAGGTGAGGCTGTAGAGGACAGAGAAGAGCACGCTCCCTACAAACCTGGGGCTATAGGTGAACTTTTCTTCTCCCACTTTTTTGTTTTTTACAGCATTTTTACAACGATATCAACTCTTTCAACCGAGGGAAGGGGCACTGCCTACCAAGCAGTCTGCTTGTCTCTGGGCCCGTCCTGCCTGCCGCTGCTTCTGGTCCCCAAGGCTGAGCCGCCCTGCGCAGCCAGGGGAGCTGCTGAGAAATGGAGCAACAGCAACCCAGAGTCAGCCCTGTCCTGGGAGAGGCCTGGGAGGTCAAGGGTGTCGCCTGCAGGGACCAGTCCCGCTGCTTATCTCTGCTGGGTGTTTAGTTCAGGCACTCTGGAGGCTGAGGCAGGAGGATCTTGGGTTTGGGCTGCACAGTATCTCTGTAACAGTCAGGAAGCCTTCCTCGGGTCCCCTACCCCCTGGCTCCCAGTACCCCTGCCGTGGCCAGCAGCAGCCTACTGCCACCCACAGGACCCCAGCACATCACAGCTAGTTCCCTCAGCGTCAGTCAGCAGCACAACCCAGGCCTAAAGCTGACTCCCACCCTCTCCCTCCACAGGCCGCGGCTCCGCATCTGGGCACCACCTCCAGCCAAGCTGCCAACTGCCACTTCTTGTGTGATACAAGCCCAGGAACCCTGGCTGGACCCAGCAAGACCTCTGCACGCCTCCCCTGCCACCCACAGGGCCTCGCCACGCCATGGGCTGCAGAGTGGAGGGGCCGGGATCTAGGCGCCCAGGCCCGTCCCCACTGCCCACCAGCCCCTCACGAAAGGACAGAGCTCTTTCTTGCTTGGTTCCATTCCCAGAAGCTGCGCCTGGGCTGCAGCAGGAGGACACCAGAGCACGGTTCCCTGTGGGTGTCTGTGGGTGCCTGCATCTGTAGGCACCCACAGAGACAGAGGGACAAGCAAGATGAAAGTCCTGGTACCCACGAGGTCTCCGTCCACCCTGGGTCCCCACTGCCTGGGGAGGCTCATGGAGGCGAGGGGCCCGGAGCCGGGACTGCATCCAACCCTGGTCCCAAACTTCCAGCCAGGAAGGCACCACTCCAGCCAGTTCTTAGGGGGCCATCGGTAGGGGAGACCCCTCACTCCAGGGCACCAGGGAGGGAAGGGCTGCTCACCCTGCCAAGCGCCCCAGCATCACTTTCTAGGTTCCCACAACACACCCCAAACAGTGGGGCAGGGTGCAGCAGGGGTGCGGGGGCTTGGTCTGAGAGCAGTGACTAATGGGACCCTGCCTTCCTTTGCCCGCCCCTGTCCCAGTAGCCCGTTCTCATCAGGCGCCGGCTCACAATCCCGGCTCAGCGTTATCTTTTCATCACAGCCACAAACCAGATTAGCTAAACTAAACTAATCATTTAGCCAATTACTGTACAGTACGGTGCCTCCCCACCTCCCCACCCGCCCCAGGCTGCAAAAGGAGGAAAACAGGTTGTTTGGGCCCAAACTCCACCCCCTTTGTTTCCCTAGGGGTCTGCGTAAGGCCCCTACCTCCAGGGCTGAGCCAGCTCCTCATCCATAGTGCCCCAAGGGGTTTCACCCCCCCAACGCACTTTCTCATCTACACCAAACACAGAGGCAGGAAGGTCACCCCCGGGGTGAGAGCCAGAGCTGGGTTTTAGCTCCGTGACAGGGTGCTTGCCTAGCAGGCAGGAGGACCTGGGTTCTATCAAAAAAGTAAGCTATAAACCAGGTGTGGTGGCGCATGCCTGTAATCCCAGCACTCACGAGGCTGAGGCAGGAGGATCGCTTCAAGAGAGCAGCCTGGGCTACACAGTGAGTTCCAGAGCAGTCTGAACTATATAGTGAGACCCTGTTTCAAAAAAACAAAAAACAAAAAAGGAAACAAACAAACAAAAAGTAAGATGTAGCCCAGGGAGGACAAGCAGGGCCAAGACCCATCTTCGTGTGGCCCAGAACCCACCCTCATATTCCAGCTGCTCCCAAGGAGGATGGGCCCCAGGTCCTGCCCCAAGACCACACTTCCGATTCTTAAAAACCAGTGTAGCCAGCTGAGTGGGAATCTAGACTCCCGGGACGCTGGGGAAGAGGCAGCGGGCGCTACCCCAGCTCTGCCCAGGGCACCGGGCGGGACATGCAGTCCTCCCGTCCCACTTTCCCCCGGGAGCGCGCTCGGGGAAAGCCGTAGGGGTACAAGGGGTTGCAAAGTCAGACAGAATGAACCTTCAGGATTCAGAGACCAAATAGAAGGGAGCCAGCCCCGCGCACCAGGATCTTGCGCTTGAACTGCTGGCCAAGGGGGTCGGGGGGAAGGGGAAGAGACCCGCACACAAGAGAAGGACCGGCGCCCCCATCGCTGAAGCCGGAGCCGAGCTCAGGCCCTCTGGTCCCGGGGCAGGAAGAGAAGAAGCCGCTTCCCCTCGGCGCCCCCACCCCGGCCCAGGGTCGGCAAACAGGACGGAGGTGGGGCGGGGAGAGGGAGGGGCTCCGCTCCGGGGG
>NW_022900925.1:37742797-37747260 GCF_012274545.1 Fukomys damarensis
GCACCTGGGTGTGGGCCGGGCAAGGCCGGGTCAGGTCTAGCCGGGTGTGGACCGGCGAGGGCAGGGAACTGGGATCGACGCGCGGGCGGCGGCTGCTCCGGACTCTGGCCGAGGCAGCAACTCAGTAACCGAACAAAAGGAGAGGAGACCTGACAGCCAAACCACGCCCCTCCGTCCTCGAAGCCACGCCTCCTTTGGGAGGACGCCCACCCTCTGGAGCGAGTTCATTGGTTGCATCGTCCGAGAGTCCCACCGTGGGGTGGAACCTGGTGTCCGCTCCTCTTCCACGACCTCTTCTGTTTATGAGCTCTCCATTGGCTCCAGGGACTGTCAATCAATATTAGGGGTGGCCCTCCAACTCCAGGGCCCTTCCTCACCCTTCGTCTATTGGCAGATGGAAAGTTACTTTCCCTTGATTGGACGAGGGTCTGTCAGTAAGACTGCGGAAAAGACCAATGGAAGCGCCGGGGTGTGTCTTGCCCCACCCTAGCTATGAGCAGGTAAGACTCACTCTTCCCTTCCCCCTACCTGTCCTACAGGTGAGTCAGGGTGCGCCGTGGGAAAGGACCGACGCCTTCGCTGGTCAGCCAGCTCAGCGTCAGGCATGATGCTTCTTGGGCTTATTCATCCAGGCCCCTAAGTGGCAACGACAGGTTTGGAAAGCATTTCACAGGCTTTGCGCTGGGCTGGATTTTTTTTTTTTTTTTTTTTTAACCCCAAAGATGAGCGCCCCTAGCCTGCAGAATTAGAAGAGCCAGGCTTTGGGTCCTGACCCTCGATAGCTCTATGGTCTTAGGCCAGTTAGTTTTCCTGTCAACCCTGCTCTCCTCGAAAGCAGATCGTGTCCATCAGCTTGCTCTTCCCCAGTGTGGGGGGAATCAGACGAAGCCAGCCTGCAAAATGTTAGGGTTTAAACAATCATACGGTTTTTTTAGGTTTGCGTGACAGTTCCGGAATACTGTTAGGCCAACAAAACCATCTCAGTTTGAAAATGAAGAAACAAGTTAAGAAAAGTCAGAAAACTAGACCAGGAACTGGGCGCTGTGGGGCGTGGCTGTCATCGCAACCACTGTGGGGGGCTGAGGCAGGCGGATCACTTGAGCCCGGGAATTCGATGCCAGCCTGGGCTACATAGTGAGATCCAGTCTTAAAAATTCTTTTAATTCCAAGTTCCCCCAAACCCAGTGTTCCTCTCCTAGAGGAAGAGTTCAGGCATAAACTGTCAAAACCATAAGGAAGGGGTGGGGGAGACAGTGCTCTAGGCGGAGACAGGAGAGCAGCTATCTGACCCAAGGGTAAAGTGTTGGTGTCCTGGAACTGTGCTCCTAAAAGGTCTTCCTGGTGGGGCCCTCCCTCTGCTTTTCTTCCCCAACACCCCACCTCAGGATTCCCTGAGTATCCTTTTTGTTCTGTTTTTTTGAGACAAGTTCTCCCCTAAGTAGCCCAGGCTGGCCTCAATCTCACAGCCATCCTCCTGCCTCAGCCTCCCTAGTGCTGGAATTACCAGGCAGGTGCCACCACGCCCGGCCCCGGGTGTCTTTATCCCCCCTTCACCCTGCCCACCCCTGCTTGCCCAATACCTATAAGCAGCCCACAGCTGGACACGAAAGGAGTTCATCACTGTCCTGGACCACTGCCGCCAGGGTCCCACTTCCTCCCAGCCCACAGCCCTCCCACCTTCCCTCCCCACTTGTGGTTCGAGCCCCATGATTCCATCCCCTCTCCATCCTGATTTCAGCAGCTGAGATGGGTGGGGGCGGAACAGAAACGAAGCTCTGAATAAACCCTATGTGTGTTTCCCTTGACGGTCCCCAAACGTGTCCTGGTGTGAAACGTGTCACAGCACGCTAACCCCAGAGCTAAACTCCGGGGCTGGCCTGGGCGGAGGCCACACATGGCCAGGCAGGGAGAGTAGAGCATCAGTGCCCCAGATCAGCGTCTCAGTGCCAGCCCGCCCCAGCCCAGCCGAGGGGCAGCTGTATCTGAGCAGTGCACGCAGGGCAGGAACAGCTCTCTCCTCTCATCGCCCTGGGCCGCCCTCACAAGGCCAGGCACCTGCATTTCTGGACTTGGAGGAAAGGCCACCAGGCCACCTCGCCCAATCCCCTGGCTCCAAGCCTTTAAAGGCAAGGGTGCTTCTGAGTGCCAGATCTCCAGAAAAGGAAACCGTCCACCTCCCATCCACGAAGGCCTCTGCCCCTGTGCTGGCAGCACGCTCGGCTCCCAGACCGGCACTCAGAGCTCATTTTTCCTGCTCGGGTCTGCCAGAGCACACAGAAGTGCTGGAGGCCTCTCCCCAGCTGCCCGGGGCAGCGGGACTGGCCAGGAGGTGGCCTGGGGGGCTGCAGGTGGGAAAGGCCCTGGTGAGGGGAAGGTGTGTGGCCAGGACAGCCAGCCACCTCCTCCGCCAGGGTCACCTCCCATCCATCCTCCTGGGGACCCGGGCCACTTAAGGAGCTGAAAGCAGTTTGTCTACTTGTGAACCACTGAGCAGAGGCCCCTTTCCCAAGCAAGGTGGACAGAGATCTGGACCCACGGACCCATGCGCGCATGTGTAGGACCTTTCTGGAGCCCCTCTGCCTCGGGCGGCCTCCTGCACGGCCACTTGTCACACCACGGGCTCGTGGTACAGAGGGGCCTGTCCTCCGACTGCAACAGTGACAAGGAGAACCAGCAGCTCAAAGTCCTCGATAAGCGGCTCCGTCAAAGGCCCAACAAAAGCTTGGGGGGGCGCACACCTGTCATCCCAGCACTCTGGGAGGCTGAAGCAGGAGGAGGAACTCAAGTTCTAGCCCAGCAAGGGCAACTTAGCCAGATCCTGTCTCAAAATTTAAAAACAGAAGGGGCTGGGATGTAGCTCAGTGTGAAGGACCTGGGTTCAGTCACCAGCAGCACAAACTAAACACAAGAAAGGCACCTGAGGGCAGACAGAGGCCTCTGCTCCAGCCCTCCTGGCGCCAAGAGAAGGAACCACAGCAATGCTTGTTCTCCTGGACCTCACGGGGACCGGGGCCTGGAGCCCTGGGGTCCCGCACCCAACCTAGTCCCTGCTGCTGCCCTGGTGTCCTTTGACCGACGAAGCTCACCAGTGACCTGTGCACACGTGGGCCAAAGGAGTTCCAAGGGCAGCTTGGTGGCGGTGTCCGAGGGAGGCCTCCCGACAGACGGGGAGACCCGGCTGTGGACAAACCCTGGGGCCAGGATGAAGGGCAAGACCCAGGGCAGGGCTGCAGCAGCCCTGACATCATGGGACAGTTTATTTAACAGCCGGGTGGCTCACTTTGCTTGGGGACGTGCAGATCCCTGTCCCTGGCCTCCCAGCGTCCCCTGTCCCTGCCCTGGTGGACAGCGGCTGGCTGGGAAGAGCCTGCTGCGGCAGGGATGGGAGGGACACGGGGCGGGGCGACCTTGTTGGCTGCCCTTTGTCCAGACCAGAGTCCGAGGCAGGCGAGGCAGGCGAGGCGGTGTAGCCTGGGAGGGCTCCTAACTACAGAGGTGGCAGCCAGGCTGTGACACTGCGACACTCAGTGGAGGGCCGGAGGCGTGTGGGCGGGGCTGGAATGCCAGAAGGGAAACAGGAGACCAGAAAACCAGAGATAGGAGGCCAGAAATAGCGCGGGCAGATGCCAGAGGGGTGGAGATGGGGGGACAGGGCCCCTACAGAGCCTATAACCCTAACCCCCCCTCCCCGCAGCAGCACCTGGGGTGCAATCCCAGGATTTCCGGAGCCCCAAGACAGGTCTGTGACCTCAAAAGTCTGGTCTTTTTCCCTTTTCTATTTTGTTTTGTTTTTTGAGACAGGGCCTTGTCTTATAGTTCAGGCTGCCTCAAACTCACTCTGTAGCCGAGGCTGGCCTGGAACTCTGGGCGACCCTCCTGCCTCAGCCTCCGACTGCTGGGATGACAGGGGTGGTGTCGCTTTCTGAGCTGGGTCGCTGGCTCCCTGAGTGGCCCACCCTCCCCTCCCCAGCGACTCTGAGTGAGAGCTCAGCCGCCACCTGAGAACCTGAGTTACCCTGGCTGCTGCTCTACAGAGAGGGCCCCACCTGCGCTGGCAGCCAGGCCACCCCGCCCTCCACCTCCTGCCCTCCGCCCTCGGCCCTCTGCCCTCAGCTGCCTGCTGGGACACGACGCACTTCCCACGGGAGGCCGGGCTCCCGCGCAGGCGCACGCACACACACACACACGCGCACACACGCACACACACACACGAACACACCACAGCAGTTCTCTCTCCCTTGCACATAGCAGGAAACTGAGGCTGGAGCCAGGACAGGAACTTTTCAGGCCACGAAAGCAAATTCCTGGAGGAGCTGGGACTTGAAGCCCCGGGGTGGTGCAGTCAGTGGGTGGCCGGGGCCGGCCACCCCTCCTCGGCAACCCAAATCAGTAGCGTGGGTCTCGTGTCCCCCAAGCCTCCCGGAGCGAACACGACCGACACGCGCCCCTCCCCCGCCCAGCGT
>NW_022900925.1:37747404-37748661 GCF_012274545.1 Fukomys damarensis
GGGGAGCCCGGGTCCAGGCTGTCGAGGGGGCGTCGGAGAGGAGCCCGCGTGGTGGGCGAGGTGGGGGAGACCCGGCTCTAAGGCCAGGGACTTTCCATTTTTGAGGTCGGCGATGTATTAAAAATGAATAAACAGAAAAAGGGCTATGGAACTGTGCTAAAGGTTAAAGCCATGGGACAAGCATTTTCTGTCTTCAGCCCTGCCGTCTCTGGGACAGGGCATAGCCTCGTTCAGAAATAACAAAAAACCTCTCAAGGGTTAGCCAGGTGTAGCGGGACACTTCCGTGACCCCAGAATTCCGGGAGGCTGAAGCCGGAGGGTCCCAAGTTCCACTCAGCCTGGGCAATTTGGTGACTTAGCAAGACCGGGGTTGTAGCTCCCCACCTACGCAGGTTGAACCCCGGCCCTCCGAGCCCCGGGCCTCTTCCTCCACCTCCACCCAGGTTCAGAGCCCCGCTTTTTCAGAGCAGAGAGCTGGGACAGGTGATCCTCAGCAGAAGTCCCATTGTCCTGGGCTCTCCTTTACTGGTGAGGATCCAGTGAGTGCTTCTGGGTGTCAAAGGTCAAGTGAGCCTGTGGGGGGAGGGGCAGCTCAGCAGGCTTCCCCCCTTACCTCAGTTTCCCCCAGTCACAGGCAGGAGAGAGGTGTGCAGCCTCAGGCTGTCCCAGGGCAGGAGCGATGCTATCTAGGCCTGGCCCCGGCTAGGCCTGGAGGTGGTGATTAGGGGTGAGGTGTCCTTCCTAGGCCTGGGATCTGGGCTGGGACCCCAGGGCACTCCTGTCTGACCCCCATCATCTGGGGGTTTAATGGAGCCCTGGCAGGGCAGGGTCATAGCAGCCCTGAGAGCCCCAAAGTAGGGCGGGGGGGGCTTGGGTGACACCTTTTTGTGTGTGAAAATGTCTCACTGTGTAGCCCAGGTTGGCCTCCAACTCATGGAGATCCTCCTGCCTCAGCCTCCAGAGCCCTGGGAGGATAGGCATGCGCCAGGACATATAGAAGTTGCTATCCTAAGTGACTCTAACACCTGGGTCCTTGGGGCCTTAACGTCTGGCCTAAATCCCATGGAGGTGCCTGCTAGAGTCAAGGGCTTTGTTTTCACACCCTAAGGCCCTGGCTTCCTCTCCCGGCTCCAGTGACAGATAAGACATGAACCCGGGTGGCTGGGCACCCTCTGCCCTCCCTGCTTCTCCAGGCAGCTTTAGGGCAGCTGGTGGAGTGGGAACACAGGGGACACCCTCAGCAGCCGTGCGGTGGGG
>NW_022900925.1:37749668-37750475 GCF_012274545.1 Fukomys damarensis
GCCGGGCCGCCAGCCGCGGCCGGACTCCCGCAGGGTTGCACAGGAAGCAGGGGACCCCATCAGCCCCTGCACGCCCGGACACAGACGAGCCAGCAGCGCGTTCGGCAGGGACAGGCCAGCGGTGCCCACGGTCAGATTTCCATAAATAGTCCTCACTGCCGCCCTGCTTCCTGAGCTGTCCAGGGGTGCGCCGCTGACCCCTGGGGTGACCCCTTCTCACGCAGACTCTAACACCTGGGTCCTTGGGGCCTTAACGTCTGGCCTAAATCCCATGGAGGTGCCTGCTAGAGTCAAGGGCTTTGTTTTCACACCCTAAGGCCCTGGCTTCCTCTCCCGGCTCCAGTGACAGATAAGACATGAACCCGGGTGGCTGGGCACCCTCTGCCCTCCCTGCTTCTCCAGGCAGCTTTAGGGCAGCTGGTGGAGTGGGAACACAGGGGACACCCTCAGCAGCCGTGCGGTGGGGCGCTGGGGAATCCTCTGCCCGCCCATGCTGCCAGCTGAGGCGGTGGCCAGCGGGGACTTGGCCCCACCGGTTCTGAGAGGTGCTGCGCGGGCACACCAGCATCCACAGCACACGCGCGGACGGCACACACGCACTCCGGGCGGTGCCCCTGGCCTTAACTGACGACGGACACACTCAGTTCGCTGCCGGTCCCGGGACAGGAGATCCGAGGGCACGGTGACTGGCAGGTGTTCGCCCGAGTGTGGGGTGAACTGAGCGCATTCGCGCACGTGCCTCCTGGGGCCCCAGGGTGCCCAGGTCCGCGCGTGGTCACGCGGCGCGGCCCCGACCCGCCAGGGCAC
>NW_022900925.1:37751167-37754421 GCF_012274545.1 Fukomys damarensis
GGGAGGAGGGCGCAGGTGGAGGCGGGACGCGTCTCAGCCAGCCACAGCCCCGGGACCCAGGACAGCCCTAGCCGAGGGTCCCTCTCACCAGCCTCGGCGTCGTCCCCCTTGGCGTCTGGCTCCTGCCACCAGTCCGCGTAGAGCCCCTCCTCGTAGTCACCGATCCCCTCAAACTCCGCATCGGACAGGAGCTGCTCCGGCTGGGGGCGCGGCTCCGTCTCCTCCAGCGCCATCTAGAGGGGCTCGGGGTTGGGCGTGAATCGGGGTCACTGCAGGCCCGGGCACAGCCAGCTCTTCCCAGCCAGGGGACGCCCTGATCCATCTCAGTCCCCCAGGACCCCCCATGTCAAGCAGCAGAGCGATGTGGGGCCTGGCCCTGGAACAGCAAGCACCCCCTGTCCTCATCCAGCCTGCCCAGGGCACAGCCACGCAGGCACTGCACCTACTGGACGGCTCTGGCCGACACCCACAGAGCTGGGCCTGAGTCAGGGGGACCTTCGCTGACGCCCGCCCTCTGCCAGACCCTGGGTGGCCTGCACCTCTCCAGCAGCAGTCTCCTTCCCCACAAAACAGGGGACAGGGACCACACCTTTGGTGGCTGGCTGACAGCAGGCAGCAAATAACAAGGTGACACCACCAATACAGTTCCTACCCTGAGCTTTCTTTAGGCTGGCGCCACAAGCGCTTGGGAGCATTTTTTTTTTCCCAGTCCTGGGCATTGAACCCATAGCCTTCACAATGAGTTACATCCCCAGTCTTTTTTTTTTTTTCTTGGCATGAGGATCGAACTACCAGTACTTTTCTTTTCTTTTTGATCCAGTGTCTCACTAAGTTGTGAAGTTGTTCAGGCTGGGCTTGAACCTGGATCCTCCTGACTCAGCCTCCCAAGTGCTGGGATCTAGGTGTGCACCACCATGCCCTGCCCACTGTTCCTTCTGGATTTCACGTAATTCTCACCACCGCGGAGTGGAGACATCAGCTAAGACGCCTGAGGCTATCAAGGAGGAGGTGAGGCGGTGCGGCCAGGTGTGCCACCCTGTCAATCATTTGCACGCAGCTGTGGGGCCAGATCCAGCTGGGTGCTCCCGGAGGAAGGGGCCGAATTGGCCCTGAGTCCAGATCCAGGCCTGAGTCCTGCCACCGACGGGGACTGGGACTGACAGCAGGGCTGGGGCCAGGGTCCCTGCCTCCAAGTGGCACAGAGCGAGCCAGGCCTGGGGCGGTACAGGAGGGTCCCGGGGACACCGAGGTGCACAGAGAAGGGCAGTGCAGTTCTGTGACCCGGGAGGCCCGCTGAGGCTGGGACACTGACCTCGTCGTCAGCCTGCAGGTGCGCATGCGTGTAGTCCAGCAGCTGCCGCAGCTCAGCCGTCTGACCGTGGTAGAGCTCGGCCTCCTGGGGACGAGGACGGGTGAGCAGGTCCCGCTGCCACAGCGCCCGGGGCTGCTGCCCTCCTGGCTCGGGGACGGGGAGCAGCGGCAGCTCGTGTGGATCAGGCACTCAGGGCTGCCCGGAGACTGGGCTGACCTGTATTTAGCCTTTCTTGACCAGTGCAAAGACGAGGAAAATCGTTTCAAACATTGTGATTTCATAGGTGAGAGAACCACCTCACTTACTGAATAAAAAACATCTTTAAGTGACTGACTTTCATCACAATGCAAAGGCCAATACTGAGTTATGCCATGATATAAAAAGAGAGAAAAAACAACCGGGGCAGGAAGTCCTCGTCGCCCAGGCCCCAGCGCGCGCGGTGGAAGCGGTAGTACACCAGGTTCTGCTGCATGACGGCGTCCCCGGGGTCGAAGAGCATGTAACTGGCGGCGCTGCGGGCGGCCTGGCGCACGTCGTTCACTGTGGGCGGAAGGGAGCGAAGGGTCGCCCTGCCAGGTCCCTGGGGACCGCGGCCCCGCCCAGTGCCCTGCAACCCGCGCGGCAGCCATGCAAACAAGCAAACGTGGTGCACCCCGAGTGCCCGGGGCCCGAGACAGCAGCCCCCGAAGCCTGGTGCTCGTCTCTGGGTGCCGGAGACTCACAGCTCTTGCCCTCCACCAGCCCCGCGGCTTCGCCCTCTGCGAAGTGCAGAGGTCCCTGGGGAGGGCAGAGCGAGCTCGGGCTCCGTGAGCCGCCAGTGCTTAGTTGCTGGCAAGAGGCCCTCGGTTCTTGCTGCTGTCCGCATGCAGCCTGCCCCGAGCCTGGCTCCTCCACCTGGGCGGCACCCCGGCTGTGGGAGGCCCCGGACCGGCCCCCAGCTCACACTTGTAGTAGGCGAACTGCAGGTAGTGGTACATGGTGGCCACAAACTTGTCCACGAAGTAGCCGCCCACGTTAGGGGTGAGGTCAGCCTCGCAGTCCGCCTTGCACCTCAGCGACTCTGCAAAGAGATCTGGGGACAGGGTGGGGGCTGGGGGCTGCCGGCCCAGGGTGTGTGGACGTCACAAGGAGCAGTGTCAGTGGCAAGCTTGGCGCACAGCGACTCCAGCTCATGATAGGATGGCTCACCTGGGGCAACTGCTTGGCACCTCCCTAGCCCCCTCCTGCACCCCAACACCCCGAGCTCTGGGTTCTGCTGCCGCAGGAGCTCTTCGCAGCTGCTCCATGCCTGTGCCCGGCCGGGTGTGTCAGCCGCAGGAGGCACGTACCTGCTATGGCCGGGTAGAAGTCCTTGAATTCCACCTGCTCCTGGGCCCCCTCGCATCCCGCCAGACACCGGGCGAAGACGGCCAGGTACTCGGCCAGGGCGCGTTCCATGTCCTCGGCGCTGCCGCGGAAATCGCCGCTGTTGTAGAGCTTCACCGCCCGGAGGAACACGGCCTGGGGGAACAGGGGGGTCAGGGGAACCCCAACCCCTTTGCTCCTCTATATCCAATGGACGCAGCGTCCTGAGCATCCTCCTCCCGCCCGCACCTCGTAGGGCTGGGCCTCCAGGTCGGTGAGGGACTCGTCGGAGATGTCCACCATGCTCCGGTAGTAGGCCAGGTACTTGGCGGTCAGCTCGTGCTTCGGGTTCTTCTGCAGGAAAGTATAGGCCGCGGCCACCGCCCTCTCCGGCCGATCGTCCTGGGTGCAGACATCAAAGACCAAGAGGTGGGTGGGGCGCGGGGCGCATCCTGGGCGCCAGTCCCACGCGCTCTCCTGGCGGCGCCCACCTTAAAGAGTGCATAGTGCAGGTACAGGTAGGGCAGGCGGTTCTGGAAGTCGCGCAGCAGCTGGCGCGGTGGGTAGGGCACGCGGAAGGCGGGCAGCTCACTCTGGC
>NW_022900925.1:37755775-37758309 GCF_012274545.1 Fukomys damarensis
CTGCTGGCGCTGCAGGCCGTGGGGAGGGCGCTGGGCCGGGCCAGCCCGGGCGGGGGCCCCCTGGAAGACGTGCTGATCGAGCGGTACCACATCCCCAGGGCCTGTCCCCGTGAGGTGCAGATGGGGGACTTCGTGCGCTATCACTACAACGGCACTTTCCAGGATGGCAAGAAGTTTGACTCCAGGTAAAAGTCCCCGCCCCGTCTCACGTGGCACTGGAGATTGAACCCAGGGCCTGGGCACTGAGCTCCACCCCTGCCCTTCTTATGTTGCTAGGTCCCTAAGCCGCTCAGTCCGCACTCAAACTTGCCACGATCCTGCCTCAGCCTCCCAGAGTGCTGGGATTACCAGCATGCACCACCACACCTGGTTTATTGTTCCTTTAGAACTCTGAATCCCCGTATTCAACTCCAGGCCCCCCAGACCTCAGCCTCAGAGACTACCACCACCCCCAACCCCAAGGCAGCGCCTGACAGTGAGGGAAACCGCGGCCCCACTGCTGCTGGCTCATTCAGAGACCACTCAGTCCTGCCTGGCTCCCTTCTGTGCCTGTGGTCACAGCTATTTCTGGAGGGGTGGCTGTGGTAGACAGAGGGCAGGATGAGCCCGGCAGGCACAGCTCTGTGGTCCTGTCGCCAGCTGTCCACCCCTCAGCCGGTCAGATGGGCGCCAGGGCACCCTGCCCCCTCTCGCCTCCCTGCGGGGCTGCCTCCCTCATTTTAGCTCTACTAGGCTGGCACTGCTGCCCACCCTGCCGGCCTGGGGCCTCTGGTCTGCTCACAGTGGCTGACGGGGACCAGGCAGGGCTGTGCCAGCCTCTGGACAAAACCCCCAACCCCCACGCCATGGGATGTCACCCCCACATGGCTCAGCCTCGGCCCACGGAAAATGCAGGCCCGGCCCTGACTTCAAAGGCTAGCAGTGTGGAGGGAAGAGCAGGAACTGAGTGCAAGGCCCTGTGTTCAAATCCGGGCCACACCATGGACAAGGCTGTGGGTGCTAAGTTTCAGGGTCAGCTTGCTCAGGCTGGGTTGAGATGTCTGGGTGTTCAGGACAGGGTGGCCTTGGCAGGGGACAGCAAAGATGTCACACACTGACAAAGTAGCTGGGAATCAGCAGAAGCCCTCCGGCCACGGGATGGGAAGGGCAGCTTCCCTGTTGGGAACCCTGGGAGCCCGGCTGGGGTCCAGCTCACAAGAGTTGAGCTTGGAAAACTTTATTTATATATTTTCTTTGAATCCAGGATCTCACTAAATTGCTAAATTGCCTGGGCTGGGCTTGCATTTGTGATCCTCCTGTCTCAGCCTCCCAGCATGCTGGGATTCTAGACATGCATCATCACACCTGGTTGATGGTTAATCCCCCTCCCCATTCTTTGGGGTTTTTGTTTGGCTTTGCTTTGGAGTCAGGATCTCACAGTATAGGCCAGGCTGCCCTTGAACTTTCCATCTTCCTGCCTCAGTCTCCTGAGTGCTGGAAATGAGTCATCTTCACACCTGGCCCATGGTCTCATGTGACCCAAATAAAAGCCGGCATTCTCCCTTTAGTTCTGAAAACTTAAAAGTATACAACTGAAAACAGGTAGGGCCTGGGATTTAGCTCAGTGGCACCACACTTGCCTCAAAAGCACAAGGTCCTGAGTTAGGTCTCCAGTACCACCACCACCACACACACACACACACACACACACACACACACACACACACAAAGGAAAAAAACAGGTAAAAGCAATGGATGTTTGAAATAGGTCTTTTTGGTGAAAGTGCAATGCGGACCCCATGCCCACCTCTGGTCATCTCTCCTTTCTCCTCTTTCCTTGGAGAATTCGTGGGACCTTGGCCAAAATGGGGCCCTTGGAGCCCACGGACCCCGGTGGAGCTGTGGGACTCAGAGCAAGGCATTAATCTCAGGTCTCTGGCCTCCTCCTGAGCAGAGCAAAACAATAATCCCTGCTGTGAGGCTTCACTCAGGTAGGGTGTGAGCTGGGTGTGGTGGTGCAGGCCTGTGACCTCAGCACTCTGAGAGGCTGAGACAGGAGGATCTCAAATTTGAGCCCAGTCTGGGCAATGTAGTAAGTCCCTGCCTCAAATGAGAAAGGACTGGGAATGCAGCTCAATGTAAAGGCCCTGTCTCTAATCCCAAGGATTGCAAATAAATAAACAGATAAGTAAAATTTTTTAAAAAAGATAACGAGTGTAAATTGCCAAGCATTGAATGTGGAGTGTAGTAAGAGCTCAACAAACCCTCCTCCTTTCAGTGACCAGAATCAGTGCCCATCTGTCACCCACCCGCACCCTGGAGCAAAGCCCGGGCCTCCTGATGTGTCCAGAGGTGGTGGGGGAGCAGGGCAACCCCCCACGGGCTCCTGGAGGGACAGTGCGCGCATGCGCATGGCGCCCCCTGCCTGCGTGCACCTGAGCCCTCTGCCCCACCCCGTCCCCAGCTACGACCGCAGCAGCCTGGTGGCTATCGTGGTGGGCGTGGGGCGGCTGATCACGGGCATGGACCGCGGGCTCATGGGCATGTGCGTGAAC
>NW_022900925.1:37758429-37760508 GCF_012274545.1 Fukomys damarensis
CCAGACCTCCTCCCGCCCGCAGCGGGGCTCATCCCCCCCGACGCCACCCTGTACTTCGACGTGGTGCTGGTGGACGTGTGGAACAAGGCGGACACCGTCCAGGTGAGCATCCTGCTGCGGCCGCCGCTCTGCCCGCGCATGGTGCAGGCCGGCGATTTTGTGCGCTACCACTACAACGGCTCCCTGCTGAACGGCGCCCCCTTCGACAACAGGTAGGGTGGGGCGGGCCCCTAGGCTCTGTGGGCTGGCTGAGGGAGGGGCCCCCAACAAACAGCACCCCTCTGCCTGCAGCTACAGCCGTGGTGGCACCTACGACACCTACGTGGGCTCTGAGTGGCTGATCAAGGGCATGGAGCAGGGGCTGCAGGGCATGTGTCCCGGAGAGAGGAGGAGGGTCACCATCCCTCCGTTCCTAGCCTATGGCGAGAAAGGCTACGGTAAGGGCAGAGAGAGACTGGGTGACTTCAGAAGAGGGGAACAGTTGCTCAGGTTGTGTACTGCATAAGGGCTTCCAGCCAAGGAGGCAGGTAGGAGTGAAATCCAGCCCTTGGCAATTGCCTCACAAACAAGGGCGGCTTTATTTTGAGTCACAGAGGCTTTTTATGGCTGCTGGTGGCCCTGGGGACCCTGTTCTCGCAGTTAGAAGGCGCAAGAACTAGGACTCTGGAGAGCAAATCGGCTTTTCACAGGAAGCCCACTTGACTACCTGTTTGCTCCCTGCTTGTTTGGCTCAAGCCCTGTCCCCTCCCCAGGGACCGTGATCCCCCCACAGGCCTCTTTGGTCTTCCACATCCTGCTGGTGGATGTCCACAACCCCAAGGACACGGTCCAGGTAGACACGCTGGAGCTGCCGGCCGACTGTGTGCGGCAGGCAGCGACCGGGGACTTCATGCGGTACCATTACAACGGCTCGCTGATGGACGGCTCGCCCTTCGACTCCAGGTCCGGGGGCGCCCAGGCGGGCAGCGCCGGGCCAGTGAGGCTGGGCCCTGCTGACCTCTGGCGGCATCCGCCTTGTTCTGTCGCAGCTACTCCCGGAACCACACGTACGACACCTACATCGGGCAGGGCTACATCATCCCGGGCATGGACCAAGGCCTACAGGGGGCGTGCATGGGCGAGCGCCGCAGGATCACCGTGCCCCCACACCTGGCCTACGGGGAGAACGGCACCGGTAGGGAGCAGAGAGGCCTGGGTTTCTTTTAAAATTGAGACAAGATCTCTATACGTAGTTCAGGCTGGCCTTGAACTCTATGCAGTCCAGGCTGGCCTGGCAATCCTCCTGCCTCAGCCTCCCAAGGGCTGGGATTACAGGCTTAAATCCTCGATTGGAGACCCCTCCTGGTCAGCGGGCTCAGTCCTCCGGATGCTGGAAGCACCCTGTCCTTACTGGGGTCCCCAGGGTGAGAGCAGAAGGGGTCGGATCTGTGCTCCCGGGAGACGCAGCTGACTCCTTCCCTCCTGGCCTCAGGAAACAAGATCCCGGGCTCTGCCGTGCTCGTGTTCCACGTGCTGGTCGTTGACTTCCACAACCCCTCCGATCCCGTGGGCATCGAGACCCTATCCCGGCCCCCAGAGCCCTGCAACGAGACCTCCAAGCTCGGGGACTTCGTTCGATACCACTACAACTGCTCGCTGATGGACGGCACCAGGCTGTTCTCCTCGTGGGTCGGGGTCCCCCTTCAGCACCCCTCCCTGTCCCCCCACCGTCCCCACCAGTCCCTTCCGGGTGGACAGCATGAGCGCCTTTCCCCTGAAGGGAGGGGACAGCAGCCCCGCAGGCCGTGCAGGGGCAGTGACAGGTGCTGGGAGGGGCTCTGCAATTGAGGGTTTGTCCCGGGCCGGCACTGACCCGGGCTCTGACCTCTCCAGCCACGACTACGGGACCGCCCAGGAGGCCACGCTGGGGGCCAACAAGGTGATCGAGGGCCTGGACAGGGGCCTGCAGGGCATGTGTGTGGGGGAGCGGCGGCGGCTGGTGGTGCCCCCGCACCTGGCACACGGCGAGAGCGGAGGTGAGGCGGAGGCCGCGCGTCACGGGGTTTGGTCCTTTTGGCCCCCGGGGCCGTGGGAAGGAGG
>NW_022900925.1:37760727-37761344 GCF_012274545.1 Fukomys damarensis
GGCCGCGCAGGGCTGACGGCCCCTCCCCACCCCAGCCCGCGGGGTGCCTGGCAGTGCGGTGCTGCTGTTCGAGGTGGAGCTGGTGTCCCGGGAGGACGGGCTCCCCGACGGCTACCTGTTCGTGTGGCACAAGGACCCTCCTTCTGGCCTGTTTGAAGACATGGACCTCAACAAGGACGGAGGGGTGACCCCGGAGGAGGTGGGTCAGGAACTCAGCCAACACCAGGCCGGGAAGCCAGCGGCGCCTGGTGGCATGGGGCACCCTGCATGCCGGATCACAGTGCCCATCCTCCCTATCGCCCACCCCCCAGTGCTGCCGTGAGACCCGTTTCCACTGCCCGGCCAGGGCCAGGCCCTGTCTTCCTGGTCTGGGTCCTCCCTGTGCTCCCTGGCATCCCAGGCCACGCTCTCACGCGCCTCTCCGGGACCACGCCCCACACGCACCTACCCTAGGCCACGCCCCCGCATAGTACCTCTGCCCCGCCCACGCCTTGCTCCCTCGCCACCCAGGCCACGCCCTCACGCGCCTCTCCCGGACGACGCCCCACACTCACCGGCCCTACCCTAGGCCACGCCCCCACATCGTACCTCCGCCCGCCCACTCCTGTGATCCCTCG
>NW_022900925.1:37761915-37768289 GCF_012274545.1 Fukomys damarensis
CGGCACCCAGGCCCGGTCTCCTGGGGAAGGGCTGCTGGGCTCCACCCACGCCTGGCTCCCCGCCCTCTGGGCCCCAGGTCAGGCTGGGGTCCGCACCCCTGGTGCTTCCCCCTCAGCGAGTCTCCCGTCTCCAGAAATCCAGAAAGGTGCTGAGGGCAGAGGAAGCCTTTGCAGAGGCCCCGGCCGCAGAGAGAAATCTCCACGTGGAGCTCTGCACACGCAAAGGCGAACCGTGCCCACTCCCCTCCCCCTGTGTCAAATAAAAGGAGAAACCCCAGCTCTCAGGAGGTGGTCTTTGGGAAGCAAGGGCGGGGAGTCCTGGGAATCAAACCCAGGGCCTCTGGTCTGCGCTGCATCCCCAGTCCTTTTTTAAGCTTGTATTTTGAGACAGGGTTTTACTAAGTTGCCCAAACTGGGCTCAAACTTAAGATTCTCCTGCCTCGGCCTCCCAGAGTGCTGGGATTAGAGGCATGAGCCATAGGCCCAGCTTGGGGAGAGGACTTGTGACCCAAAGATTGGGACAGAAAGATGAGACAAACCAGGCGATGCCATGGCCTCCTTCACACAAGGAGGCTCAAGGACTAAAGGAGCCACGCAGGGGTCACACAGCCTGGGCTGTGACCCCACACACACACGCCTTCCTGCCCACCAGCCGTTGCCAGCTCCTCTTCCTTTGTTGGAGGACAGAGTCCTGGGTTCAGATCTCCAGGGTCCTGGGGATCAGGCCACTTGCCCTGTTGCCTGCCTGCACTCACCACCACCACCAGGGACAGGATCAGGTCTCCTGAGGATGAGCCAGGCCAGTACCGAGCACCGAACTGCCCGTGAGCCCAGTCCCAGCTGAATATCCCATCCTGAGGGCGGTGAGGCATGGTCCCTGGTGTGTGGCACAACGAATTGCAGGGCCTGGTCCCCCCTCTCCCTCCCACCCAGCTGCCATGGGGGGACCGGCCTCAGCCAAGGATAGAACTGCTGAAATTCATTGTTTCAAGTCGTCTTTTACAGCGATAGAAAGTAAACACACCTACAATCTTTTTGGTTTTGGGGTTACTTTTTTTTTTTGGTACCGGAGATCCAACTCAGTCCTTGCCCATGTGAGGCAGGCGGCAGAACCACTAAGCTAAATCCCTGGCCCTCTTTTTGTTTTTTTGAGAGAGGGTCTTGCTATGTAGCCCAGGCTGTTCTCAAAATCACAACCCTCAGGCTGGAGATTTAGCTCAGTGACGCTGCGCCTGCCTCAAAAGCACAAGGTCCTGAGTTTGACTCCCGACGTTACAAAATGTTTTTCCTCAGAGAAGTGGGCTCCTTGGCAACCGCTTTCGGGTCCCCTCCTGTCTCAGGAGTTCCCTTTCTCAAATTTTTCTACTTTAATAAACAAATAAATCAAGAGCAGCTCCGTCTTTTCATTTTTTAAATTTGCATCTCTTTTACCCATTGTATTTGTCTGAAATACAGCTTTCCATGTTTAAAAAACTTTTTGTAAAGAGCCGGTGCCCGGGTCCCGGGATGAGGATGGAGGCGGGGAGGAGGAGCCCCTGCGCGCTCTCAGGGGCCCTGGGCGTCCCCGCCGTCCCCCGCGCACAGGATGTGCCGCAGCAGCCCGTTGACCACGTCCAGCGTCTCGTCGCGCTCCAGTACGACGTCGTAGGAGTCCAGGTAGAGCTCGCGCTGCTCCTCCACCTGGGGGCAAGGCCGGGGGATGGCAGGCTACCTGACTGCCACCTAGTGCCCACGGAGCCCGAGGCCACAGGGTCTGCCCTCGGGACCCTTGGCTGGGGCCGAAAGGACAGCAGCAGGGGTTACAAACACCCCAGGCGTCACCCTGGCCCTGTCTGCTACCCGCAGGGCTACTGGGACCACACGCTGTGCCAGTGGGGCCACCCCCTCACCCCCAGGCACAAGGCCAGCTCTGGTGCCCCCAGCACTCGCTCTGCTCATGGGAAGCGGGAGGGCCTGGCCCACCCACCCTGTCATTGAGGAAGCCGATCTTGAGGATGTTCTGCACCCCGGGAACCCCGTCTGCCATGCTGAGGTCCCCCAGCGAGTCCCCAAGCAGCAGGATGTTGGTTCTGCCCCGGAGCTGCCGGAAGTAACTGGTGCTGCCGCTGGCGGGGCTGTTCTTGTTGAAGATGTGAATGAGGGGGGCCTTGAACCCCTGCAGGAGCCCCTGTGACCAAACCAGGACAGCGCAGGGCTTGGGGCCCTGAGGTACCAGCTGCCCTGTCCGCCATGAGGGAAAGGACCTAGAGGCTCAGGCCTCCCCAGGACTGTGGGGAGACCAAGCCGGATTTGGGCTGTTTTTCTAAATGAAGTCAGTATTACCCCGCAGGCCTGGATTGAACCCAGGGCATCCCACTTGCTAGACAAGAGCTCTGCTGCTGAGCCACATCCAGCACTTTTTAGTTTTTATTCTGAGACAGTGTCTTGCTTAATTGCCCAGCCTGGCCTTGAACTTACAATCCTCCTGCCTCAGCCTCCTGAGTGTCTGGGGTCATAGGCGCACTGGTTTGCACACAGCAGCAACGGTCTGCTCTTGGGCCCCACACACCAGGGCCCCATGGGAAGGCCTCTGAAGAGACTGTCACCGCCACCAAGGGCACAGCCACCAGTGCCTTGCGGGTCCCACCCTGCCTGCCCAAGGGCAGGGGCTCACGTCATCTCCGAAGTCCATGTAGTTGGACACAATGTGGATGTTGGGGTGCAGCACGCCCCTCTGCCGGATCACCTCCTCCAGGATGTCACCGACGCCCGCGGAGAAGATGAACAGTGGGACGCCGTGGCGATGCAGGGTGTCAAAGAAGTCCTGGTAGCCTTCCCTGCAGGACAAGGGCTCTGAACATCACTGCCTTGCATGGTCTCTCGCTCTCTCTGTCTTTTTTTTTTTCCTCTGGTACCGGGGATCAAACTCAGGTCCTTGTGCTTGCGCGTCCTTGCGCTTGTGAGGCAGGTGGCAGAACCACTAAGCCAAATCCCCACCCCCTTCTCTGTCTCTGTTTTGAGGTAGGGTCTCACTGTGTACCCAGACTGGCCTCGAACACACAGCGATCCTCCTGCCTCAGCCTCCTGAGCTCTGGGAATACAGGGGTGCCCCACCACGCCCGGCCGGCCATCCATTGCTGCCACTGCTACTGTCCCTGGAGGAGGTTCCACCCTACCGCAGGTGCAGTCCACCACGCAGCTCTCCCGCCCAGACACCAGAGCCTCTGATCTCGCCATCTCCAGGTACCAACAACACTCACAGCACTTGGGCTTTCCCCTGGGAGAGGGCAGCTGAGGCTGGCAAACACCTTCCACCACCATTTCTGCCACCAGGCAGCATCCCTGGGGCTCCTTCGCCGCACCACCCCGCACCCTTGCTGGCACTTCCCGTGTCTGCACCCCCATCTATTCTGCAACTATTTGGGGCGATCCTCTCTCCCCATGGGGACAGACAACCCTTGAGTGCAGGTGCCCAGCCCATGCTGCCTGTGAGCCTAGTCCCTCCTCCAGGAAAGAAGGCTCCCAGCCAGGCATGGTGGTACATGCCTATAAGGCCAGCACTGGGGAGGCTGAAGCAGGAGGATTGCCAGGAGTTCAAGAGCACCTTGAGCTACAGTGAGACTCTGTCTGGAAACAGTCTCCAGCAGAGAGCCCTGCTCAGGAAAGGTAGCTACACTGGGGTGATGGTGCACACCTGCACTCCTAGTACTCAGGAGGCTGAGGCAGGAGGATCACTGCAAGTACCAGGCCAGCCTGGGCTACAAAGTGAGTTCAAGGCCAGTCTGAAATACAAAGCAAGACCCTGCCACAAAAAGAAAATAAAAAATTCAAGAAAAAAGAGGAAGGTGGCAGTGACCATGACCTAGGGACATGGCTAAGCCAGAAGAACAGCCAGGACCAGTATGGTATAGCCCAGCAATTCAGGAGGCTGAGACAGGAGGATCACAAGTTTGAGGTTAGCCTGGGAAACTTCCCAACTTGGCCACTCTGACTCAAAATATAAAATAACAAAAGGACTAGGGCTGTAGCTCAGTAGCAGAGTGATTCTGGGTTCGATCCCCAGCACCACACATACACATACACACACACACACACACACACACACACACGCACACGCACGCACCAGTCCCATCTGCCACCCGGGAGGGGGACCTCCAAAGGCCTGTGAAAACTGAGCGAATACCAGGCAGCTCCGCAGCCTGGCCGGACTCTACCCTGGGCCTCAGCGTGGCTCCTCCTGGCCTCCTCTGTGTGAGTCCAGCAATCTGAGCCAGGGTGTGGGACAGAGCACAGCACTCTCTGCGCCCCAGGTGGTTCCTGCGGTGCTCACCTGAGCATGGCACCCGACTCCCGGACCACCTCGGCGATCTGCAGCTGCGGAATCCGCTGCGTACACAGCAGCTCGTGTGCCCTGGTCCACCTGGGTGGGGACCCCGGCCCCACGTTCAGCACCGCAGAGGCCACGAGCTCTGCCCGCCCTTAACAGCCAGCCCCCTGGGAAAGCACTGCTGGGGCCCTCGGCCTTCCCTGAAGGACTCTGGCCATCTTTAGAGGGAAGAGCGTCAGGCATGGTGGTGCACACCGCGACCTTGGCACTCAGGGAGGCAGAAGCAGGACGATCTCAAGTTTGAGCCAAGCTTGAACAACTTAGTGATACACTGAGACCCCCTCTAGAAACTAAAAATAACGAAAGGGCTGGGGATGGAGCTCAGTGCAAAGGCCCTGGGTTTAGTCTCCAGTACCAGCAACAGCAGCCAGGGGCGGTCAGAAAGCAACAAGAGGGAGACCAGGGCCAGGAGTCCGCACTGGGTGCCCAGGCCAGGCCCTGTCCTCCCAGCCGGGCCATTCTCCCAGTTGGGTCCCTTACGAAGGACAAAGCCAGGCCCTCTGCTCGCTGCCTGTCTCTCCCGCACTCTGCCTTCCGGCCGGGGAGGACGCAGCCCCTCCTTTCTGCCGCCTTCCCCAGGGCAGCAGGTGGCCAGGGAGACAGCAGAACGAAGTACAAGTGGTCCCGACCCACGTCCACCCACGCGTTCCCCACCCTCTGCAAGGCGCTGGCCCCACTCCCTCCTCCCCCGCCCCGCCCTGAAGACCGCTCACCACTCCACCATGTGCGGCAGCTTCTCCTCCGTGGGCCGCTGCGGGTCTGTCTCGATGGGGTAATAGTAGTCGAAGAGCGCGGTGAGCTGCGACAGCCACACAGGAGAAAAGCCATGAGCCTGAGGAGACCACCTGGGCGCGGTGGCCCAGGTCTGCGATCCCAGCAACTAGGGGGGCTGAGGAGGATCACAGGGTGGAGGCCAGCTTGGGCAGCACGGTGAGGTCACACATAAAATACAGGCTGTGGGTGGAGCTCGGTGGCACTGGGCTTCCTTAGCACGCTCACGGCCCTGGGTTCAAGGCCCAGCAAGGCAAAATACAAATATAAAGGGCTGGTGATACTGTCCCTGGGTTCAATCCTCAGTTCCATGAAGAAAACAAAACCTAAGACATGGAAACCGCAGGCAAGAGCATGCCTCCTTAAGCCGTCGTTTGGGGTTGAGCCAAAGTCCCAAGTCTCTCCTTTTTTAATTCTTTCCAGTCTGGTAAAACCGGGGTTGTGTGCGCGTGTGCGCGTGTGCGCGTGTGCGCGCGCCTCATGGCCCTGGCCAGACCGGGCGGTCAGCGATCCAAGCGCCCTCTGCTGGCGGTCGCGAGGGCCGGGCTGGGCTCTCTAGGTTCCATCAGCTCCGCCGCTCTCGTTGGGAGGGGACGCTCCTGAGTAGCGCTGGATTCATTTCCACGGTGTATGTTAGAGAAAAGGAGCACATCAAACTCGTGCTTTTTTCTTTCTTCCTTTTATTTTTTGCAGTACTGGGGATTAAACCTTGCTTTAAAAAAGAAAAGAAAAAGACCACAGCCAAGTGCGGTGGTGCATACCTGTCATCTCAGCAGTCTGGGAGGCTGAGGCAGGAGGCTCTCAAGTTTGAGCATTTTAGCGACTTAGCAAGACCTTGTACAAACTAAATAAAAAAGGGCTGGGAATGTAGCTCAGTGCAAAGGCTCTGAGTTCAATTTCCAGGGAAGGGAGGGAGGGAGGGAGAGAGAGGGAGAGAGAAAGGAAGGCAGGAAGGAAGGCAGGAGAGAAACAGTCCAATAAATGAACACTACACGGATCTGAACATGACGCCAACTTTAAACAGGATCCGCTTGTTAGGTCTGCGTCCCAGCGATCTCCGGATCTAAACCGGGAAGCCTCTGGGTAACAGGGGGGAGCCGGGGGGAGCAGAGGGGGACCCACCTCTCCGCGACACTCCTCGCTGACGACCTTGCTGTTATCCAGGATGTCTGCGAAACAGAACCGATCTTACTCGTCCCTCCCGACCACCCCCGCGAGGCCCGCGCGGGGCCGCGAC
>NW_022900925.1:37768903-37769426 GCF_012274545.1 Fukomys damarensis
AGGGGGTCCCCAAGGGGCCCTCTCCCGTGTGGGGGCTGCCGCCCTGGGTTCCTGCCACCCCAGGACTGGGGACTGGACCCAAGGGCGCTCTATCCCTGAGCTGCATCCCCAGGCCTTTGTTTTTTAGAGACAGGGTCTTGCTAAATTGCCCAGGCAGGCCTCGAACTTGTGATTCTCCAGCCTCAGCTTCCTAAACAACTGGGATTACAGGCGTGCTCTCCTGCAAGGCTTTCTGGAACAAAAACCCTGGCAAGTGACCATTCCAAGGTTGGCGATGTAACTGCAGGCCACATGCTTGACAGGAAATGCTGGGCCCTGTGTTGATCCCAGTGGGGGGAGAAAGGAGTAGTACTGCGGGGGGTGGGTGGGGGTCCAACTAAACAACTGATTACAGGCGTGCTCTCCTGCAAGGCTTTCTGGAACAAAAACCCTGGCAAGTGACCATTCCAAGGTTGGCGATGTAACTGCAGGCCACATGCTTGACAGGAAATGCTGGGCCCTGTGTTGATCCCAGTGTGGGGGG
>NW_022900925.1:37770690-37774635 GCF_012274545.1 Fukomys damarensis
CCCTGGCAAGTGACCATTCCAAGGTTGGCGATGTAACTGCAGGCCACATGCTTGACAGGAAATGCTGGGCCCTGTGTTGATCCCAGTGGGGGGAGAAAGGAGTAGTACTGCGGGGGGTGGGTGGGGGTCCAGGTGGTGCAGGCCTGTAACCTCAGCACTCCGGGAGGACGAGGCAGGAGGATTTCAAGCACAAACCCAGGGTGGACAAATTATGGACTTAGCGAGACCCCCTGTCCAAAAATAAAAATAAAAATAAAAAAAAAGAGGGCTGTAGGGCTGGGGATTTAGCTCAGTGGTTCTGCTGCCTGCCTTGCAAGTGCAACGACCCAGGTTCAATCCCTGGTACAAAAAAAAAAAAAGAGGGCTGCAGTGCAAAGGCCCTGGGTTCAACCGAAGTTATTGTAAAAACAAACAAATCAAACCCCTTCCTCCAACGGGTCATCTCTGACCTTTAGGTTTGCATGGGGTGGGGTGGGGCTCTGTTAAACATCCCGAAGGGCATAGGGCCTGCTCGGTCCTCTTCATGGAAAAGGTGAGGGACACATCCAGGGTGCTGGGCACCGCTGGCAGCTGAGCAGCAGCGGACTCAGCCTCTCCTGTCTTTCTGTCTGGGACAGGGTCTCACTTGCACAATTCAGGCTGGCCTTGAACACACTGTGTGGCCCAGGCTTGCCTTGAACTTGCAGGGATCCTCCTGCCTCAGCCTCCTGAGTGCTGGGATCACAGGCCACCTCGCCAGCCCTTGTCCCTTCTGCCTGGGCAGGCTGCAGTGTGGGGGGGGGCCGGGGGAGGAAGCTGTAGGGTGGGGTCCTGGAGAGCCCAGAGGGGACCGGGGGAGGAAGCTGTAGGGTGGGGTCCTGGAGAGCCCAGAGGGGCAGCAGGAAGTGGGACGCATCGGAAGTGCAGCTCGCTGCTGCTGGCGGTCACAGTCCTGAGCCAGGCTGGGCGGGGCAGGCAGGGTTCCAGAACCCCAGCGGGTGGGCGTGAGCGCACAATATGCCATGACCTCACTGCACCCAGGGTTCTGGGCTGGACATGAGAGATGTAGCAGGGAAAGGGAGCGACAGCTGCCTTCAGGGGCCCCCGACCCTCAGCTCGCCCAGGAGCACAGCCTCTCCCCGCTGGTCCCCAGGAGCCATGGACGTGGAGGGCGCTGCGGCAGCCCCGCGCTTCCCCCAGCCTCACATGGAGAGGAAAATGAGCGCCATGACCTGTGAGATCTTCAACGAGCTCCGGCTGGAGGGCAAGCTCTGCGACGTGGTCATCAAGGCCCACGGCTTCGAGTTCAACGCCCACAAGAACGTCCTCTGCAGCTGCAGCTCCTACTTTAGGTGCGGCCGAAGAGCCGGGGGAGGGAGATCCCGGGGTCCAGGTCGGAGCGGGAAGCACAGAGGGGAACCGGCTCGGGGGCGGGTGGCAGGGGAGGACGGTGGGAGCGGAACTGGCAGTCAGGAGCACGGAGGGTTCTGCTCCTTCTCGGCCATTTGGTTACTGGGGATTGAACCCCGCGCCTTTGTGTGCCGAGCTGCACCCCAGCCTGTTTTTAATATTATTATTTATTTATTTACTGTTGGTACCAGGAATCAAACTCAGGACCTGGCGCCTGCGAGGCAGGCAGTGGCGGCGCCTCTGAGCCAAACCCCAGGCCCTTTAGGATCATTTTTGATATAATGTCTCCGTAACATTACGGTCAGGCTGGACTCGATCTTTCGAGCCTCCTGCCTCAGCCTCCTACAATGTTGGGATCCTGGTCCTCCACAGATCAACTTCTTCCCAGCGTGCTTGCTGCGCCCTTGGTGGAAAATGTCCAGTCGCCTGGAGAGGGGGAGGCGGTGATGGCAGGAAAGGCTCCCGGCTGCCAGCCTCTCTGTCTTTTCCAGAGCTCTGTTCACGAGCGGCTGGAACAGCACGGAGAAGAAGGTGTACAACATCCCCGGCGTCTCCCCCGACATGATGAAGCTGATCATAGAGTACGCCTACACGCGCACCGTGCCCATCACCCCCGACAACGTGGAGAAGCTGCTGGCGGCCGCCGACCAGCTCAACATCATGGGCATCGTGCGGGGCTGCTGCGAGTTCCTCAGGGCTGAGCTGTGCCTGGACAACTGCATCGGCATCTGCAAGTTCACCGACTACTACTACTGCCCCGAGCTGCGGCAGAAGGCCTACATGTTCATCCTGCACAACTTCGAGGACATGGTGAAGGTCTCCGCTGAGTTTCTGGAGCTGTCCGTCACCGAGCTCAAGGACATCATAGAAAAGGACGAGCTCAATGTCAAGCAGGAGGACGCTGTGTTCGAGGCCATTTTAAAGTGGATTTCCCACGACCCCCCGAACCGGAAGCAGTACATCTCGGTTTTACTTCCCAAGGTCGAGTTTGGTTGTTCTCTGTGAATGCTCAGTTGCTCTTTTAGTTGGGAGCCATGGTCTCACGGAGTCACTAAGTCACCCAGGCCAGGTTCGAATGTTCAGTCCTCCTGCCTCAGCCTCCCCGAACACTAGGACTGCGGTCATTGCTCACTCTGGGTCCGTTTCTCCCAGTGGGACTCTCCCCGAGAGACACACTCTGGTCAGGATGGTCCTGGGGCTGAGTAGAAAGGAGCCACCTCTCCTCTGTGCTGGAACTTTGCAGCTTCTCTTCCCTTGACATTTCGAGTTCCTTCTATCCCAGTTACATCCTTTAGCCAAAGTCCTCCCTGGTCTCCGGAGGAGAGGGTTTTTTTTTTCACCCTTTGGCCAGTCAAAGAATCTGTGTGCCCACCCTACCAGCTGGCCCAGATGCCCAGTCGTGAGTGTCCACACAGTGCTAGCCGCGGGCTGATGGTTCACGTTACTCTACACAGATGTGCAGTTCTGAACAGTTACCCTGCTGCTGTTGGTCTAAGAGTCCTAGACAACTGTGCCTGTGGACTGGGTGGCTCTGTGACCCTGCCTGGTGCCTCATTCTCAGTATCTGGGTGTATGCTGCCTCCTACAAACAATCTATACATTTTCTGCAGTGTTGGGGTTGAACTGAGCTACATTCCCTGGCCCTTTCTTGTTTATTTATTTGACTTGATTTTGTGAGACAAGAGTTTCGCTATGTTCGAACTGGCCTCGAACTCCTGGCCATCCTCCTGCCTCAGCCTCCCATAGTGCTGTGTACCAGGGTGACGGGTGCGCTACCAGGCCTGGTGTAAACCAACTATTCTGTTGATGCGTTACACATTTACGAAGCAGGCCCAAAGTTCACAGCGACCCGCAGCCAGCCTGCGGAAGGGGAGCAGGGCCACCCGGGAGTCCCGCAGCCCCACCTCACCCAGAGGCCCGTCTGTGCCCTCCAGGTGCGCCTGGCGCTCATGCACGCCGAGTACTTCATGAACAACGTGAAGATGAACGACTACGTCAGAGACAGCGAGGAGTGCAAGCCGGTGATCATCAACGCGCTCAAGGCCATGTACGACCTCAACATGAACGGGCCGTCCAACTCGGACTTCACCAACCCGCTCACGCGGCCGCGCCTGCCCTACGCCATCCTCTTCGCCATCGGCGGCTGGAGTGGCGGCAGCCCGACCAACGCCATCGAGGCGTACGATGCGCGCGCCGACCGCTGGGTGAACGTGACCTGCGAGGAGGAGAGCCCGCGCGCCTACCACGGCGCCGCCTACCTCAAGGGCTACGTCTACATCATCGGCGGCTTCGACAGCGTCGACTACTTCAACAGCGTCAAGCGCTTCGACCCGGTGCGCAAGACCTGGCACCAGGTGGCGCCCATGCACTCGCGGCGCTGCTACGTGAGCGTCACGGTGCTCAGCGACTTCATCTACGCCATGGGCGGCTTCGACGGCTACGTGCGCCTCAACACGGCCGAGCGCTACGAGCCCGAGACCAACCAGTGGACGCTCATCGCGCCCATGCACGAGCAGCGCAGCGACGCGAGCGCCACCACGCTCTACGGCAAGGTGC
>NW_022900925.1:37774983-37775950 GCF_012274545.1 Fukomys damarensis
GATCTGGCCTCCCTCCATGGAGTGGGGCCGCCCAGCGCCTCTGAGTCTCACCCCACGGCCCGCTCCGCCCCTCCGTTCTCTTACTCCGTCCTTCTTGCATCGTTCACTCTGCTATTTCCATCCTGGGTTTCTCACGTAAGAGAAACCCTGCAGCACCTGGACGGTCTGATTTCTCTCATCGAAGGAAGCTTTCCCTTCTCCACGCCAGTGCTTCGCTGCGTGGAATCATTTTCCGTGCCCGGTCATCTGCTGCTGGACGCAGAACTGTGGCGTGCACATCACGGCGGCGCGATGCCCTAACGGCCGGGGAAGACGCCCGGGAGGGAACAGCTGGGGCAGGGGTTTCTAGCCCGGCTTTCTGGCGGTCCTGGTCACGCTCCCCGACCGCCGCAAAGTCCCCTTTTCCTCCCCGTGGCCGCGCCTGGGCGTTCCTGCCCGCTGGCCCGATGACTGCTGTGCCCTGGCGCGCGGGATGGGAGTCTCCTCTGCGTTCCTCGCGTGGCGGGGGATGGATGTCAGGGCTCCTCTGCACCTCGCATCTCTACAACTTTCCTCCAGGCCTGGCGCTTGTCAGGCCCGCGCTCTGCCACCAAGCGAGCCTCCTCAGGCCTGTGTTTTGGGGGACAGACCGGGGCAGGCTGGACGCGAGCCTGCCGTCCTCCTGCCTCAGCCTCCCGGGCAGCTGGAAGGATAGGTGTGCTCCCCGCACCCGGCTTCCCGCGCTCGTCAGACCCTCTCTGGGTCCCGTGCAGTAGCAGCGCGTGAGCCCGGGTCAGGAGTCGGCACCTGGTCCCTTAGGAAAGAAGTCTGCACCGCAGTAGTCCCGACCCGCCTTCGGCCTGGGCCGCGGACCCTTGGGTGGGGAGGCGGCTCTTCCGAGCTCGAGGTCACGGTGACTTCGTTCCGTGTGACCACGTGCGGGCGAGCACAAGGCCGCGCAGCACTAGGGAAGCGAGCCCAGCCCGCC
>NW_022900925.1:37776158-37777984 GCF_012274545.1 Fukomys damarensis
CAGGTGGGCGGCTTCGACGGCGCCAACCGGCTGCGCAGCGCGGAGGCCTACAGCCCGGTGGCCAACACGTGGCACACGATCCCCACCATGTTCAACCCGCGCAGCAACTTCGGCATCGAGGTGGTGGACGACCTGCTCTTCGTGGTGGGCGGCTTCAACGGCTTCACCACCACGTTCAACGTGGAGTGCTACGACGAGCGCACCGATGAGTGGTACGACGCGCACGACATGAGCATCTACCGCAGCGCGCTGAGCTGCTGCGTGGTGCCGGGGCTGGCCAACAGGCGTCCACCAGTACGCTGCCCGTGTGAGCCTCTGTAGCTAATAAAGCGCCTAAGCAGTAAGGGTTAACTCTTTTTTAAAAAAATAAATGCAGTGTTGAAACTTGGAGTGCTGGAAAATGTCGGCCTGGGGGCCGTGGGGCAGGAGCCGGTGGTGGGCGGCGCGGCACTGAGTCACTGCACAGGGTGGCTCTAGACAACGCGTTTATTGAAAGCGGACACGGGACACCAGGAGTGGCTGTGACAGGCCAAGGCAGCTTCCAGAACACAGGCAGGCCACGGCCCAGTCTCACGGCTCCACGCGTGGTCCTCAGGCGGGAGACCCCACCCCGGCCCCAGGCAGGTCACGGGAGCGAGGTCGGGCACCTAGAGGACCTAGCAGAGGGCAGAGGTGCTCCGGCCTCACCGGACCGGGGCCTGGGCGCACCGCAGAGATCTGCTCTGCTGCGTGGCTGGCGCTGCAGGAGAGCACTGAGGAGAGCCGTTTTGTTCCCAGGGACCAGAACACAAGTGACACGCGGCAGGCAAAGGGCAGCAGCCAAATGGACTTTCTCGAGGAAGTGACCAGCTGGAGCGAGGAGCTGGCAGGGGGCCGGAGTGGGCTGCCAGATGGCCAGTGCTCGTGTC
Organism: Fukomys damarensis; assembly: GCF_012274545.1. Lineage (NCBI taxonomy): Eukaryota > Metazoa > Chordata > Mammalia > Rodentia > Bathyergidae > Fukomys > Fukomys damarensis. Next base: position 37,777,067 of record NW_022900925.1, read on the forward strand.
CACCCAGGGCGGAGACGGGGAGGGGCTGGGACAGCCTCTGCCCTTCAGCCGAAGGGGATTAAGCAGTGAGCACAGGTCCTGCAGCTAACTGACCACTGCATAACTAAGACAAGGCAGCTGCCCTGCGGGGCCCCAGCAGACACTGCCCTCCTTGCCGAGAACCCATGGTCCACACTAAAAAGGCCAGTGGCTTTCAGGGTTTTCGGTCCCGGAAATCCAGACAACAGCAGCTGACTGGGGCAAATGCCTTTCAGGTTTAGTTCCTAGCAGTTATTCCTGAGCTGGCACAGCAGCGTGGGGCCATGGAGCTGCACAAGATGGGTCATGCACACACACGGCTGCAGGGAAGAGGCGCCGCTCAGACACCGGCTCAGGACTGACATTCTCCACTGCCAGGTTTAACTGTGGAGGGAGGCGGAGTCAGATGCGTGGCCACACCCAATGACTGTCGGCTTCAGGTATAGCCCATTCCTCCTCCTAACAAAAAACCCCAAAACAAACCAACAACAAAACAAAACAAAACGAAGATTTGCTTGCATAGACATTAAGCTGTGGTTTTTCTTTCTTTCTTTCTTTCTGAAACAGGGTCTCCTATGTAGCCCAGGCTGGCCTTGAACCCAACGTGTTCCTCCTGCCTCCGCCTCCTGGGTGCTCAGACTGAGGACGTGGCCACCACGCTGAGCAAGCTGTTTTGAACAGCTTAAGTTGCCAAATACAATTGTTTTCATCAGAAAGGAAACCCCGGAGAGCCACTGTCGGCCTGATTATCATAACTGGAACCATTCCAAGCCCTGAAGCTATTATTCCAGCCCTGGATTTCAGAATGTCAGCCTTGAGCAGATTTAATCTGGTTTCTTCCCTTGTTAAAACGTTAGTTGGGACATTTCAGAACTACGAACTACTGATGTGCAGTCACAC
>NW_022900925.1:37778009-37780979 GCF_012274545.1 Fukomys damarensis
GTTAGTTGGGATTTCAGAACTACGAACTACTGATGTGCAGTCACACACGTGTGGACATTCCGTGCTCGGACAACCTGCACACATGACCATGCACAAAGGACTTACCCTGCTCCAGCCAGGCCCAGGCCACCTGCTGGTCAGAAACCAATGTCAGCCACTCTTGTCAAAGCGGGCACACTCATCCTGGGTCCTAGGTTCTGCCGCTCATGTGAAGGAAGGGGGACCCCACAGAGGGCCCCGTGACTGGGCCGAAGCCCAGCCCCATCCGGAGAGCACACTGCAGTGAGCGCAGGGGCAGAGCCCTGGCAGCTGAGGACCCGCGGGGCTTTCCTAAAATAGGACAAGGTGCACACCCGTGAGTGGGGCAGGATCAGGATGTACACGAAGCTCGGACTTGCTGTCCCCGCCCGACTTAACTGATGCGTTCACTGAGAGACCCTGTCCCGGCGGGGACAGCAGCCAGAAGGGATCAAACCCGAGAGGCGAACAAGGCGGTCAGCCGGTGGTGCTCTTCGCCCTTCCCATGTCTGATCCTACAACACGCTTAAGTGTAACAGCCTAGGAAGAAAACAGTGCTGCATTTGGACTCCGACTTTACCGGTGATATTCCAGAGTCTCTAAGAGGATAAAGACACACCCCACCCACACCACAGGCTGTCCTCATAGCCCTTGTTAACCAGGGCTGTCAGACGTGCCCCAGTCCTGCTCGGTGGTCATGCTGGTCTGGTTCTGAGAGACACGGTTTCACTACACGGCTCAGGCTACTCGTGGCGATCCCCCTGCCTTGGCCTCCTGAGTGCTGGGACTGTAGGTGCGTGCCGCCATTCGCGCCTCTGAGTGCTCACTAGGTAGAGCTGGCCGGTGTCCTGCAATCAGGAGAACTCACAAAAATAAGTAACTGACAACTGCAGTGGTAAATCTTTCAAGAGCCACCAGCAGGCACCCAGATTTGGCATCACAGGCTCACATCTCGGCACCTGGATAAAACAGTCACAATCAGGGCCAGAAATAAAGCTGTTCTTTAGCAACGTTTTTCTAAATTGTTACTTCCCGTTTTGAAAAAGAAATGAGGATTCTATACAGTATGCACTGGAGGAAAAACAAAGACAGAGGCCTGCGGTGCTGACTATCAGCGGTGCTGCACCCCGAACACAGCCTGGCCGGGCCACACGTGGTCCCTGCCTATGGGTGCAACAGTCCTCTTCCAGACGAACCTCACACCGAAACTTCCTCTCCTCGATCCGTTCTCTTGGCCGACCACCCGCATCTTGGAGGCATGGTGTGAAGTCATAAACAGCTGCTAAAGTCCTGAAAATATCTGGCAATACCAGAGTAACAGTAATGGAGTGACGGGGCATGCAGCTAAGCCCCACTGCAGATCAGTCACCTCTTCCAGAAAAGACCGCGACGGCTCTTCCAGTGCCGTGTGAGCACAGCGAGATCACGGGGCTGAGAAATCGTGCTTCCCCTTCAGATTTCGGGCTCACTACTGCACACAGCCCCTGCGGACAAGGGCTTAACGCGTGAGTTCGGACTCTGTCGGAGCCAACCGCTCTGTGACAGTGAAAGGTGTGGGGTGTGCAGATGAGGCCAGGTTTACAGCCCGTTCGAAACCCGAGGGCCAAGGGTTACCTCGCTGGCAGAAACAGCCACCAAATGGCTAGCCCTGCTTCTCCTAAGGTCTCACTTACCTACTACACACATGCACGCACACGCACACACACACGCGCGCGCACACTCGCCAAAGACAGACAAAGGTCGCAAGCTAACAATTACCACGTGTTCACCGCTTCCCACTCTTCCGCTGAACCCCAGCACCTCCATTAAACAGCACGGCCGTCTGGGACGCGTGAGTCAGGTCGCCAGGGCAGGGGACGGGCGCAGACGGCGCCGGCTCCCACAGGGCTCAGCACTCGATCTGGGAGCTGGGTGCCCGCCGCATGTTCAGCGCGTGCCGGTGGATCTCCTGCATCTGCCGGATGCGGTCCTTCTGCCACATCAGGTTCTGGGGCATGGGGTACCTCTGTGAGCCGTGCAGGTAGCGGTAGGGGATGCGCACGTGGCAGGCGGTGGCCCGGCAGCGCGGCTGGGGCATGGGCGGCAGCAGCAGCCAGCGCTTCCTCTCGGCGCAGTAGCGGTAGGCCTCCTTGCGGTACTGCTTGTCCACGTCGTCGCTGTTCTTCCAGCCCCCGATGATGAACACGTCATCCCGGTGGTAGCACACGGCGGCGCCCTCGGTGCTCAGGACCTCGGGCGGCAGGCTCTCCAGGATCTCGTCCGACGCGTGGCTGGCGATCTTGCGCACAGCCTCCGCGTTCTCCATGGCGTAGCTCCTGGGGCAGCACGACGCCGTCTGGTAGAAGCTGGAGCTGGCCACGGCCGCCTGGAAGCAGCAGTAGCTGTCGATGAGAGGCAGCGAGGCCACATCCTGCCACTGCCGCGTCTCGGTGTCGTAGCAGGTGATCACGGCCCTCAGCCCGTCCTCCGTGTCGCGGTCCACCGGCGTGCGCGCGGCAAGGTACACGAAGCGGTCCTCCACGGCCAGCGCCTTGACGTCACGCAGGATCTTGGGCGCCGACTCCAGGCTGAGCCACTTGTCCAGCTCGGGGTTGTAGACGGCCACGTCCTTGAAGCCGGGGCTGAAGTTGCCGTGGCCGCCGATGCTGTAGAGCTTGCCCCGGACCTCGGCGAGCCCGAAGGAGTGCTTCCGGGTCACAAGGCTGCACACGTGCTCCCACGTGTTCAGGCTGGGGTTGTAGCGCTCCACAGTCTTGGCGAAGCCCGGCTCCATGGAGCCCGCCACGTACACGTAGGACTCGGTCACGGCCACGGCGTGCCCGTCCAGGTGGTTGTGGATGTGGGGCAGGTTCACCCAGCGGTCCTCGTCCACGAAGTAGCCCACGCACTCGCTCAGGTAGTCCCCGCCCTCCGACACGCCGCCGACCACCATGATCACATCCATGTTCTGCC
>NW_022900925.1:37781095-37782222 GCF_012274545.1 Fukomys damarensis
CCACGGCGTCGGCCACCAGCCTCGCACACACCTCGTTGCCGGCCACCAGCCGCTCGGGCTTGACGTGCCGCGTGAGGTAGGTGGGCTTCATCTGCGACAGCCGCAGCAGCTTGAAGAGCTCCTCGAAGTACCTCTCGCGCTCCTCGGTGTTGCGCTGCACCCACTTGAGCACCGTCTCGAACAGCACCTCCTCTGAGTCCACCGTGATCTCCAGGTCCGACAGCCAGTCCCGGATGAGGTGGAAGGGCAGCGTGTAGAACTCCTCGTCCTGGATGACCTTGTGGAAGTTCCTGCGGATCATGTCAGCGGCCTTCAGGGCCAGCTGGCTCAGGGTGTACATGTGGGCCAGGCTGTGGATGGCCACGCAGTTGGACAGGTGCAGCTTCTTCTTCAGAAATTCACCGCAGAACTCTTTCAGACGGATTAACAGGAACCTAGGGGCAAGCACAAAGGGAGAGCCGGACGCTCATGGCTGCGCTCTGAAGGCCCCCGAGCCACCCGTCCCAGCGGCGGGCACGGCGTGTGCCGAAGGAAACCCAAGAGACCTGTCTCAAATAAAGGACTGGGGGTGCAGCTCAGGGGCAGAGCACCCCCGGGTTTGAGTCCCAGTATCACAAAAAGGAAAAACAAAACAAAACGTGTGAAATTGTCTTCATATAAAATAATTTGGGGGGGGGGAGGCAGTCTTGTGCTGGGCCTGGTGCTGCATACCAGTGATTCCAGCACTGAGGAGGCTGAGGTAGGAGGAACAGCGACAGTCTAAGGTCAGGCTGGGCTACCCAGGGAGTTCAAGGCCAGTCTGAAATGCACAGTGAGACTCTTGTCTCCAAAAAAACCCAACCAACCAACCAACAACAAACAAACAAGAGAAAGGGTCTTCCTGTGTAGTCCAGGCTGGCCTTGAACTCGCTATGACTTCAAACTTGTGGCAATCTTCCTACTTCAGCCTCCCAACTGCCAGCATTACAGGTGGCACCATCATGCCCAGATTACTAAGTTTTTATCTTATGAAGTTTATGTACAGTTCTTATCCATAACATTATAAAAGTTTTATTATACAAGGTTTTCTGGGCTATATCCTTCAATAAAGTACAGTACTTCCTTTTTTTTTTTTTTTTTTGTTCTGG
>NW_022900925.1:37782376-37784185 GCF_012274545.1 Fukomys damarensis
GGAATCAAATTCAGGTCCATGCGTTCGTGAAACAGGTGCCGGACCCACTGAGCTGAATCCCCAGCCCAAGTATTTTTATTATGTTTGCAGTACTGGAGACTGAACCCAGGGCCTTCGTGCTGAGCTTTTTAAGAATATTTCATTTTGAGGAAGAGTCTCACCAAGTCCCTAAGTTGACCAGGCTGGGCTCAAACTTGCCGCGCTCCTGTGTCAGCCTCCCTTAGTCCTGGGATCACAGGTGTGTGGCACACTTTATTTTCTCTGTAATTCATCCTCAGCACAAGTGAACTGTAGCCTGGACTTGTCCCTGCCGACCCTTCCAGTCCCGCATCCACCGTGGGCCTTCTCTTCAGGGACGGGGCAGGCAAGGCCCACAGCAATTGTCAGGTGGGAGCTGCGTCCTCCCGGGAGCCGGCATGGTTAGGAGCAGCAGAGGCAGTGGCAGAGGCACAGCAGAGCCCATGCTGCTCGGGGGCTACACCCTGGATGGGGCCGTAGGGAAACCGAGCTCCAGAGAACCAGAAACACTGCAGAGCACAGTGGAAAACAAGGGTGGGCCGGACCAGGCTGAAACAGCAGGAGCCGGGGCTCAGCAGGATGCTGCTGCCCACCTGGGTTTAATTAAAGGCCCCTCAAAGTTTTAGCCAAATGCACAAATCCAGCAGGTTTCAGTCCAAGGGCAGACAGCTGGAAACCTGTGTGTTAAAGTAAGTTAAGGCCCCAGAGACGAGAATATTAAATGCTGACTGAGGTGTGATCAAAAAGACAGCAAGTGTGGAAACAGCCCATGGCCTTTTGGGGGCCTTGGGACTGAGGAGCCCAGGCAGCCGGCAGCCTTCACCATATTTCTGATTACGCGTGCTTTAGAAAGCGGCACAGAGGATGAGGGAGCACTCGGGGTGCAGGGGGAGGACTAGGCGCACCTTCTTCGGAGCCATGGGCACCGCATCCTGCTCAGCTGGGTGGGCAGACTGCACCTCAGAGACAGGGCCAAGTGGAGGAGTGGAGCGGCTGGGTCTGGCCACCTACCCGGGGCTGCTGAGCCCTGGGGTGCCGCTCTGTGAACACTGGGTCCCTTCGATGAGGGGTGAAGGTGGCCTTGCCTGCGCCCCACCACCACCCCGCCCGCCAAACAGATAGGAGAAGCTGGAATTCTAAGTCGCGTCTCAGAGCCTAGCCCAACTCCAGGCTGGGACAGAAGAGCAAGCTCACAGGCCACACCCGCACTTGTCCCTCACCTCGGCCCCGCTCCATCCCGACCTGGACCCACGTGTGTTCCGGCTGTCTGTAACCTGTCTGTAACCGACCACACACAGCACCCAGCCAGTGCATGCAGCTTCCTTCTGGCTTCCACAGGACTGGGCTCTCTGCTCACGCCCCTGCCACCCGGAGACAGCAAGGGCGCAGTTCAGCTACCCCTCACCGCAGCCATCTGTTCCTCCAGGTGCTCGGTTTTCTTTTTTTTTTTTTGGTTTTTTAAAATAGTCTCACTATATAGTTAAGACTGACCTGTAGCCCAGGCTGGTCTCCAACTCACAGTGATCCTCCTGCCTCAGCCTCCCGAGTGCTGGGATTACAGGCGTGCACCCCCACGCCTGGCTGCTCGTTTTTAATATAAAGATTGTGAGCAGTGGGTGCTAAGAGTGAATCTGGGGCCAGTGTGGTGGCGCACACCTGTAATCCCAGCACTTGGGAGGTTGAGGCAGGACGATGTCTGCGAGTTTGAGATCAGCCTGGACTACATAGTGAGTTCCAGGTCAGTCTCAACTACATAGTGAGACCCTGTCTCCAAAAAACCAAAAAAAAAAA
>NW_022900925.1:37784221-37786293 GCF_012274545.1 Fukomys damarensis
GTCTCAAAAATAAGTAAAATAAAAATAAAAAACAGAAAGCTCCACCCAGCCCAGGCAACTCAGTGAGACCCTGTCTCAAAATAGGAAAAAACAAAAAGGCATGGTGGCGCACAACTGTTATCCCAGCACTCAGGAGGCTGAGGCAGGAGAACCACCTCCAGCTCAAGACCAGCCTAGACTAAGAGTTCAAAGTAAGCCTGAACTACATACAAGAATCTGCTTCAAAGGAGAAAAAAAAAAAAGGCTGTAGCTCAGTGCAAAGACCCTGGGTTCAGTTTCAGCATCACAGTGCTATGTGCCTATAATTCCATCATGGAGGGAGGCTGAAACAGGAAGATCCCAAGTTCAAGTCACCTGGATAACTCCTGAGGCCCTGTCTCAAAAGTATTTTTAAGACCTGCACCTGCAGCTCGGTAATAAGGCACCCAGGTGCCATTTCCAATAACCTCCCCTCCCCACAAAAATCACTAATCTCAGTGTTCAATGAGCTATCCCTGTCCAGCAGACCCCACTACGCTGCTTCCCCAAGTTCCTCGGTTTTTCCAAAACCCAGCAGAGACCCAGTGTTTTTCTATCCAACCACCTGTCCAGACCTCCTGACCAAACCAACTGGCCGCTGCCAGAACTGCTTCTCTGCAATATTCCACTCCCACGAGCCGCATCCAGCAGGGGCTCGGGTCAGAAACTTGCAGACCCACAGTCGCATCCCCCTTCTCCGCATCCCCGCCTTCCCCGCTGGCCCTAAAGGCAGCCAAGCCTCCATTCCAGGTCAGCTCCCGTCCTCCGGGATCCGGAGCACAGGATCCAGGCTCACCTGCGCCCGCCCGAGGTCCTGGGTTCCCTTGAGCTCTGCACCAGTCTCTACTGACCTCCTTTTCTCTCGTCTGCCCCCAGCTCCTTTCCCTCAGGGGCTCTGTGCTTCCCCTGGCCTCACAATCACCCCACCGGCCACCTGAGGGACGGACTTCTGCGCCGGTGCTCCCGTGCTCCCGCAGGGTCTCAGCACCTGGAGCCCAGGGCCTGGCTGCTTCCCCAGGCGTTCACAAGGTGTTTGCTGCCAAACCTCCACCGTGCACCCAGCAGCCTCTGCAGCTCCTTCCCTGCCCTCCTCTCCTTGCAGCAGCAGCCCAGAAGGGTTACTTCCAGACAAACTGTTCGGATCACATTGTTTTTCTACCCACTTCTCAACACACTCACCATGAAATCTGTGCACCCCTACACCCTTCTTCTCTGCACCCACCAAATCCAGCCACACTGGATTTCTTTTTCTTTTCTTTTCTTTTTTTGAGGCAGGGTCTCCCTATGTAACCCAGGCTGGCCTTGAAATCACAGTGATCTTCCTGCCTCTGCCTCCTGAGTCCTGGGATTTACGGGCATGTGTTATCAGGACCAGTTTGGATGTTCCTTTTTCTTTGTTTTCTTTTGTTTGAGACAAGGTCTCACGCTGTAATTCCAGCCGGCCTCCAGTTCCCTGAAATCCTGCCTCAGCCTCCCCGGTGCTGGGATTACAGAACTGAGCCAGCACGCACAGCCAGGATTTTCCTTTTCAAAGGTTCCTTTGCTGCGCCTAAACGGATGTTGCCTGGGGCCTTTGTGCTTCCCCGACCTCATCCCCTATCTTTGCACAACCAGTTTTCTTGCCTTTTAGATCAGTTTAAAGGCCAAACTCCTCAGAAAGGTCTTTCCTTACCTGATAGCTTTTCGCTTTTGAACCCTGGGCGCTCTAACACTCGGTTACATCCCCAGCCCTTTACCTTCTGACACAGGATCTCAGTCGCTAAACCGCCCAGGCTGAGATTGAATTCCATCCTCCCGCCTCAGCCTCCCACAGCGCTGCAAGGCGCTGTGATTGCAGCGCGCAATTCTGTTTAACCCGTTGAGACGAGCTCTCGGCTGGGCTGGAACTCGCGATCCTCCTGCCTCAGCCTCTCCGAATCTGCAAGGTGAACAGCACTCAGGGCCCCCGCGCACCTGTCGGCCAGCTCCAGCACCTCGTGCACGCTGCCGGTGCTGACGCGGATGCGCCCGGTGTACATGTACTCGATGACAGCCTCCACCGTGTCGGGCTCGGG
>NW_022900925.1:37786887-37791547 GCF_012274545.1 Fukomys damarensis
GGGCGCAGGAGCCACGCATGCGTCCCCGCGCCGCGCTGTCAGTCGGCCAGAGGTCGGCGCCTTCCCTTCCATCCGCCGAGCAAGGTGTTCGCGCCGACTGAAGTTCAGGCCGTCCTTTGCTCACCCATTGTTCGGAAGTGATGTGCGTTTTCTACTTACGACACCTTTGGAACACCGGGCGTGGTGGCGCACGCCTGTAATTCCAGCACTCGGGAGGCTGAAGCGGGAGGATCACTGCGAGTTCGAGGCCAAGTCCCTGTCTCAAAAAAAATCTTTGGACTTCGATTCCCAGCACAAGAAATAAAACGGCCTTAAAGAAAGTCTTCTTATAAAAAGAAAGACTGAGCCCCAGCCAAGTGGATGAGGGTTTGAGAAACTTAAAACGCAGACACCAAAACACAACAAAACGAGGTCATCTACGGAGATGACCTGCTAGGACTGAGTGAGCCTATGCAGGGCAGAGCGTTCTGCCTGGGGTGAGGTTCAAAGCACAGCTTTCTAAGTGTTAACAAGACGGTACTGAAAACCCACTTGGATGGGGCTCAGAACCTCGCGCTTGGGAGCCAGGTGTGGAAACCACTGAGCCAAACCCCGGCCCCCAATTTCGGGGTTTAAGCGAGAGTAGCTCTATTTCCAGTGCTTTTAAAACACCACCCGGTCCACGTGGAGAAGGGGTCACCAGGCCTTGTAACAGACAGCAGAGGCCCGGGTGATAATCCACTTCCCGTCAGGGCACAGGGGTGGACGCTGGGCACTGTTCCCCACGAAAAGGGGAGCCGAGATTGAGGAGACGCTGGGCTTTTCTGTTTTTTCAATGTGTTTTCAAGAGACGGACGAGCATTTTAAAAACGACCTGTACTCAAACTCTCAGAAAGCATAACTCAGAGGCACATGCACAGATGACAGAGACTGCAGTGGGCGTCCTGTTACTATACAGTTTATTTAAACCAAACTATGATAATACAGAGGATGGAGGTGCAGCGGCCCATCTCTGGGTTGCAGCAGCAGGGAGGCTGGGAGGAGCCCTGGGACCTGTGTCTCATTCAGTCACAGGCCGGCCAGCCGCAGCAAGACGACCTACAGGACGATTCACAGCTTTCTGCGCTGCACTTCCGTCTAGGCGTGGTGCGTGACAACTTTACATCTCAAACTACTCCTCCGAGTTGTGCAGCGGCTGAGGGTGCCATGGTCCCGCCCACCTGACAGCAGCAGATTCTGCTCTGAATACGTCGGTGGGATGCTGAGTAAATCCAAAACACGTAACATACAGGAAGGTCCTTAAAAGTGAGAGTGATACTATATTCTTCATGTTAGATCAGAAGGAAGAAAGCACAGTGAAAACACAGGACATCGGGTACTTTCTGTGTCGTATCTTGGAGTGTGAACCTTCCATTCCCTTCCTCCACCGAGGGGAAAACATTTCACAGACAGAAAAAAGGAAGCGACATTCTAACGCCCTGGGAGGAGGAGGAGGAGGAGGAGGAGGAGGAGGAACAAAGCTTGGGTCCACACCTCCCTACAATAAATACAGCAGGGGCAGAGCAAACGTCACACATTCAGGCTTGATTTTAACATCTACGCTTACAAAAAAGAGACTGAGCTGCTCTGAGCGGACCACATGGGTGCCGGTATGGGTCCCGCCTCACAGCCACCGCCGTCTTCACGCTGTTTCCAGGAGTCTGGGCTTAGCCGAGGCTCGTGCGGCTACATGCTCATGTGTTCCGGAAGGACGTAGGAGATGTCATCCCACGGGTGTCGGTACAACCCCTGCTTCAGCCTCTTCTGATCCAGGTAGTGCCCTGAAATGGGGGCGGCTCTGCTTCAGGGCTGTGCAGTGGCTCGGGGCAGGGGACGAGGGAGGGAGAGGGGTCCGCCTTGTATATGCAAGGGAGCCAGCAGGATGGGGCGCTTGTCACGCCAGCACCCAGGAGGCTGAGGCAGGAGGACTGCCCTGTGTCTGAGGCCCGCTTGGGCTACACAGCGAGACCCCATCTTAGAAGGGAAAAAAAGATAAAACAGACAGAGAAGTGGGCAGGACGTCTAGCTTGGTCCAGACTTGGCAGAAGGAACCCAGATGTCCCTCCATTCCCTGGGCCTGCCGTGAAGTCGGTCCCCACGTAGGGACCAGGTAAAGGTAAGCTGGGACACAGGAGGGCAGGCTGGGCCCAGGCGGGCGGGGGACCTACCTATGAAGCCCATGCTTCGGCCCAGCACGAAGATGCCATTGAGGGCCCCGATGTCGATGTACTCGTCAGCCTCCTCCCTGCAACACAGAGCGGCTGGAGCGGCCTCCCTCCAGCAGGGGGCGCCAGGTTCATGGAGCCCAGCTCTGGGTGCAAGGACTGGGGCGGCTCGGCTCTTCCATGGGGAGCCTAGGGGTGCAAAGGCCCAGCGCCCAGGTCCTGTGGATTCGAGAACCCCAGGCTACTTTGCTGGGGAAGGGGCAGTGTGGGCTCACCGAGTGAAGGAGCCGCAGTTCCTGAGCATGTCCACAAACGCCACCCCGATGAGGCCGTCGACATTCAGGATCAGATTTGGCTTCTGGGAAAGCAGGGGATTCAAAGCTCTTTTTTTTTTTTTTTTTTTTTTTTTTTTAGGTGATTTTTTGAGACAGGGTCTCACTACGCAGTTGAGACTGACCTGGAACTCACTATGTAGCCCAGGCTGGTCTCGAACTCACAGCCATCCTCCTGCCTCAGCCTCCTGAGCGCTGGGATTACAGGCATGCGCCAGCCACCACCACACCCAGCCACCATTTCACTTTTTGTTCTTTGAAGTATTTCGTGTTCCTAATCCTTCTGCCTCAGCCTCCGAGGGCTAGGATCTCGGCATGCACCCCATGCCCTGCTATTTCTTGTGACTACATTCAAAACACTCCCACCCAGCTGACTGCAACCCTGCATGTGGCACAGGGCTCCGCAGCTGCCGGCTCAGCTCAGGAACAGGAAGTCCCACTGGCAGCCCCTGCCCACCACTGCAGGCCCCGAGCTGCCAGGCGTGGGCAGTACCTTGGAGGTAGTGATCTTCTCCACCTGCAGGGCGTAGTCCAGCAGCGGCGTGGCGGGAAAGTGCTGCCGCACGTAGTCCTTGAGGATCTGCACCCGCATGTCAGGGTTGTTGATCTGGAATCAGCCAAGTTACAGGACCCCACTGAGCCGCCGGCCGCTCCCACATCGCCCAGGACCCCGGCCAAGTGTGTGGTGCCGGGGAGGCTTCGGGGACCAAGTCCTAGGGAAGACCCCACTGTTGGGGGGCAGCGGATGCAGGCACACAGCGCACCCCAGTCCCGGGGCCATCTCCTTCGGCCTCCAGAGCGGAGGTGCTGGCTCTGGGGTGGTGCAGTGTCCGCCGCCTTCCCGGCTGCCCCTGCCAAGGCCTCGCCCTCTCCCGGCGGCCTGGACATCTACCCTGACCTCACCGCGTCGTGCCTTTGGATGCCTGACTGGGGGTCCTGAAGCACACACAGGACCTTCCTTTGGGCTTTGTTGTCGGCCTAGGAGACAGGTGTTCACTGTCCAGCCCAGGCTGGCCTCTAACTCAGAATCCTCCTGCCTCAGCCACCTGCGCGATGGGAGGACAGGTGTGCACGAGCCACCCCACTTAGCGCACACGTGACCCTGTGTCAACGAGAGTCACACCCGTGCCCGGAGCTAAGAGGTTTCTGTGGCTATCAAACCAAGCGGCCCAGAGTGAGGAGTGAGGGAGCCGCAACTCTCAACTCCACTCTCCGCCCGACCTGCAGGCGCGAAAAGCTACCAGGCGCAGGGAGTTGGGCCTGCCCCGCTGAGGGAAAGTTCTCTGAGCCTGCCGATGCCCTTCATCCTCGTCCTGGACGCTGAGGTCCAAGGCTCACAAGTCTGAGCCCAGACTGGGAACTCACTGAGGCCTTACCTCAAAAAAAGGCTGTGTGTGAAAGTTTCAGTGGTTCCGACACCTGCCTCGCAAGCGCAAGGACCCAAGTTTGATCCCCAGTTCCACAATAAATAAATAAAAATAAAAGCCCAGTTTCAGCCCCAATGCACCCCCGCCAAACCCCAAATTTCACCTCCCCGCCTGTCAGGAAGCTGGCATCGCCGCCATCGCCCGTGCACTCCCCACGGCCTGCTGCAGCGTGGCAGAGGCAGAGCCTGTACCTGGCTCCTGTACGCAGCCCAGAGGCAACAGCTCTGGGTCCCTGATGCCCCATCCCCGACTTGCCGACTTCACGCGGTGGCCGATGCCCATGATCAGCTTCCCTTCCTTCTTCATCTTATTCACGAACTCCATGGGGATCATGCCGCTGTCAAAGGCTTTGCTGAACATCTTGGCAGCCGCGTCCAAGGCACCCCCGAAGCGATCCCCCTGGGAGGAGCAGTGCCGTGGCTCAGCCTGTGGGCGGATCCAGGGCCCCTCCTGCCCGCGTCCCCGCGTCGCAGGGCCTTACAATGGTGAGCAGCCCCGACGTGAGGCTGGAGACCAGGTCCTTCCCGGCACGGGCGCAGATGATGGTGTTGTGGGCCCCGGACACGGCGGGCCCATGGTCGGCCGTCACCATCAGGCACATCTCGATGAACTGGCAGGAGTACTTGGGTAGCCTGCAGGGCCGGGGCCGGGGCCGGGGTGAGATGCGGGCAGCCACCACCCAGGTCCTCCCCACCTGGGGCCAGCCCGAGCCCAGCAG
>NW_022900925.1:37791632-37801950 GCF_012274545.1 Fukomys damarensis
CTGGGGTGGAGGGCCGTCTGCTGCCAGTGCAGCCCGGACAGCCGCGGGCGGCGCCCACACTCGGATTGGCAGAGCAAAGCTGCACCGCTTTCCAAGCTCCCGTGTCCCAGGAGCTGCGACACCAAGTTTACTCCGTTGCTGCCTTAAAGGCCTGGGGACGGGCCACCCCAGACCCCGGAGGTCACTGCTCTCCTCTCAGGTCCAGCGGCCCCGCCACCCCCCAGAGCCGGGGGGTCCCTGGTGCCCAGCCCACCTTCTCTGGAACCAGAGCAGGCCGAGGACACCGCCGATGCCCAGCTCCTCCCGGAAGACCTCAGTGATGGGCATGCCTGCGTAGATGAGCTCCTGGCCACGCTCGTCACAGATGCTGGTCATGAACGACGCGGGCTTGCGGATGAGACCCAGCTCCTGCGCAGACACAGGTCAGGGCTGCGGGGACCACAGCACGCCCGGAACACTGGCAGACCCCAGCCCGGCTTCTCCAGAGAAGGAAGTACAGACCAGAAGTACCATGTCCGTGGTGCCACTTGGTTACCAAAGAGCAAACAAAACCCCCCATGATCTACTGATAATTCCACTGACAATATCAACTGGTAAGAATTCTGGGAGTCGGGTGTGGAGGTACATGCCTATAATCCCAGCACTCAGGAGGCTGAAGCAGGAGGATCCCTCCCAAATTCAGTCAGTCTGGGCTACGTAGTATCTTCAAGGCTAGCCTGAACTACATGGCAAGATTCTGCCTCAAAAAACAAAAAGTTCTGGAGCCTGGGGATTTAGCTGAGTGGCACCATACCTGCCTTGAAAGTTTACAAGGTCCCGAGTTTGATCCCCAGTACCAAAAAAAAAAAAAAAAAAAAAATTCTGAAAACATTCCTTTGTGTCACGAGAGCCTTTCTGAGAGGCAGCAGTCTGCACACAGAATGCCCAGCCACGCAACTTGTGCGCGTCACTGACATCTGGGAACGCGTGTGAGTCACTCTCCCACCAGCGGATGTTTTATTTCAGTCCCTTTTACACTAAGTGTGACGAACCAGTTTCTCGTGAGGCCACTTCCTTCACTTCTAATTGCTCACTGGGTCTTTGGGCTTTGATTTTTGTGTGTGTGAGACAGTCATGCAAAGTTGCCCTGGATGACCCCAAACTCTGACCCTCTGCCTTGGCCTCCCGAGTGCTGGGATGATGGGGCGCCATAGCCCCACAGCTTAACCCCAGTTCCCCAAACCCTTGCAGGACAAGGACGATGGCTACCGATCAGCTCTTCTCTGAGGCCCATGGCCTGTCAGGCAGAGGCCCCCGCACGTCGGCCTGAAACCCTCCACCGAAGCGGCCCAGGACCCTGCCTGTCCCGGCCCTGTCCCACCCGCCGGGCCCCACTGGGCCTGCTCTGCGCAGGTGAGCTGTACCGGGCCGCCACCTACCCTGGCCCAGGAGTAGTCCATGGGTACCGTGGGCGGCGGCACCTCCTGTGCCGGCTCGATGGCGCCTCTGGCCACGAGGTCCTCATACACCGACCTGGAGAGGCAGAGCAGCGGTCGCACGCGTGGCACCAGCCCGTGCCAGAGACCCAGGAGCCAGGGCGGCGCCGACCAGGCACTCACTGGATGACCTCGCCCAGCTCGTCAAAGCTGCGCGGCACGAATGCACCCGCCTCCTTTAAGGCCTGGTTCTTGGCGACCGCGGTTTCCGATGCCTGGTTGGCGCAGGCCCCGGCGTGGCCAAACTGGACCTGTGGGCAAGGACAGCCAGTCCCAGGGTGCCCCACGCAAACCCCTCCTCTGCTGGGTCTGGGGAAACCGAGGCAGGTGCTTGGGAGGCCACTTGTCACAATCGCACAGCGAGGGCACGACAGCCCAGCGCAAAGCCTGGTGGCCGAGGACCAACAGGTGGGACATGCCTGTTATCCTGGCATTCGGCTGAGACAGGAGGGTGCCTAGAGCTCTAGGCCACCCTAGGCAATAGGGTAAGACCTTATCTCCAGGGAAAAATCGTCCAGGGATGTAGGTCAGTGCAAAGACCCTGGGGTTACAAAAAAAAAAAAAAAAAAAAAAAAGGCAGTACCTGTCTTTACTGAGGGGGGTATTGGGCAAACCTGAGCAAACACAGGAGCCCTGACCGAGGCTGGGGTGTGGGGAGTGAACAGAGTCAGGTCTGAGTTATTTACTCAACCTCATCCAATTACATTTTTGTTTGTTTGTTTGAGACAGGTCCCACTATACAGTTGAGACTGACCTGTAACTCACTATGTAGCCCAGGCTGGTCTCACAGTGATCCTCCTGCCTCAGCCTCCTGAATGCTGGGATTACAGGTGTGCGCCACCAGGCCCGGCAAAGTACTTTTTAAATTCTGAGGCAAGGTCTGGCTAAGTCATTAAATTGCTTGGGCTGGGCCTGATCATGTGATCCTCCTGCCTCAGCCTCCCAAATGCCCAGAGGACAGGTGTGTGTGTGTGTGTGCACCCCAGGCTGGCTCCACTGCAGCACTTTCTACTCTCAGTATCCCCTGTTCCTTAGAGGAGCTGTGGGGCCCGGAGGAAGGGTACGGTATCAGAACCCAGGGAGCGGCCGCCTCTGCTCCCAGACAGGAAGGAGAAAGGCAGAGCCATGGGGCACAGGAGGTCAGGCTCCGTGAATGCCTGGTGGGGCCTCTTCGCAGCACCTCGGAGGAGAACATGGTGGCGCAGGTCCCGATGCACCAGCAGACCACGGGCTTGGTGAGGCGGCCCTCCTTGATGCCACGGCAGATCTTGTACTCCTCAGTGCCCCCAATCTGTGGGGAGAGACAGGAGCAGGGTCCACAGAGCCGCCCTGAGGACTCTAGGTCACCCGGGCCTGGCATGGACACGGGGACAGCGGTCTCCTCGGGGAGCCTGGACACCTGCCACTGGGGACTCAGGACCAGCCCCACTCCAGGGAAAGCCAGGGACGGAGCTGGGAGATGCCCACAAAACTCACGAAGAACCTTTGTGACGTGCGCTGGCCAAGGGCTGGGCCACAGTGGCCAGGACAGAGCCAAGGTCTCCTGTGCCGGGCAGTGAGACCCGTCCAGGGGCAGGGACGGAGGGGAAAACAGCACCCTCCTCGGGCTGAGGCTCAGCATGGTGTCCCGGGGACGATGTCTGAGTTGCGTGAATCCCGAGTGCTCCGATTCCCTGCTACTCTCTCGGCACAGGGGCCCCCGCCCCGCACAGCTCCCTCACCTCTCCCAGCACCACGATCATCCTGACGCCTGGAGTGTCCTGGTACCGCAACACATGGTCCATGAAGGTGGAGCCGGGGTACCTAGGGGGCGCGGGAGGGGAGGGAGGTGGCGTGGCATGGCGGAGACCAAAAGGAGCAGGCAGAGGAGGCCAGACAGGCTCCTCCACAGCAGGGCACACCCCGGAAGCACGCGTGTGGTGCTTTCCAGTACGTCCGCAAATTGGTCCAATTGTATTTGAGGCAGGGTCTCCTAAGGAGCCCAGGCTGGCCTCAAAACAGTGATCCTCCTGCCTCAACCTCCCCAGTGCTGGATTCAGGCGTGGCAGCACCACGCCTGGCAGAAAGGTGGAGTCTGTAGTCTCTCCTTTTGAACACAGCCGGGGGACACCTACGCAGCCCACAGGGAGCCCTGCCAGCATCCATCTGTTGGCCACAGCACCGAGCCTCTCCCTGACCTGGCCCAAGAGCAAATGCTTACTGAAAGACACTGGGCACAAGGGTTTTTCCTCCCATAGCACCAGGTAAGGGACACAGGTGCGAAGCCAGCTCCAGGCAGAGCCACAACAGGGCCAGAGCTGCTGCATGTGACAACAATGCAGGGCTCTGGCAGGGACAGGTGGGCCTTCCTCTCCCAGCCGGGCAGCTGTGTCTATCCCAGACTTGCTAAATGCTGGGCATTAGGGTTAGGGACCCAACCACCACTCCCACTGAAGAAAATAACACTTGAGTGGGGACTGGTGACACACGCCTGTGATCCCAGCACTCAGGAGGCTGAGGCAGGAGAATCTCCGTGAGTTCAAGGCCAGCCCAAAATACACAAGACCCTGTCTCAAAAAAGACCCAAAAATGAAAACAGGACAGTGACACCCCACCCCCGCCCAGTGGTTCAGGCCTGGGTCAAGTGCAGGCACCTTACACAGAGGACACGCTCAGCCCTCTGGGCTCTGCGGCGATGCCGACTCCAACCCTGGGACATGGGTGGGCACCATGCCGGTCCACAGGGGCCCAGGCCGTGTGCCCCTCTGGTTTCCCCCAGCTGCGTCCCTACGTGCCGCTCTGCAGCCTCCTAGGCGCCCGGTGTGGCCAGCAGCAGGTCTCGGGTGTGCCCAGCCTCACCTGTCTCCACCGATAGCCACGCCCTCAAAGACGCCGTCCGTAGTGCGGGAGATGATGTTGTTGAGCTCGTTGGACATGCCACCCGACCGCGACACGTAGGCCACGCTGCCCGGCCGGTACAGCTTGGAGGCCAGGATGTTGTCCAGCATGCCGCCCGTGTTTCCGATCTTGAAGCAGCCAGGCTTGATGCCACCCACCTGCAGCAGGAGTCGGCTCAAGAGGGCTCCTCCTGCCCAGCCCTGCCCCTGCTGGCCAGCTCCTCCCCTCTACTAAGGGACCTTACAGCAGCCTCCCATCAGGAGCTCAGGTCTCAGCCCCACCCTCGCTCCCAGGCAGCAAAGAGCCCTTGCTTGTGTGTTCACAATTCCTAGTTTGAGCCAGACGTGGGGGGTTCATGCCCATAATCCCAGCACCTGAGAGGCTGAGGCAGGAAGATCACTTCAAATTCGAGGCCTGCCTGGTCTACACAGTGAGTTCAAGACCAGCCTGGGCTGCACACTGAGACCCTATCTCAAAAAAAAAAAAAAAAAAAAAGGGAAATCCTAGCTTGGATTGTTTCGTTTTAAACTTTTTAAAAACTGAACAATTCAGTGAAGATGTATACATTGAGCATTGAGTAATGCTGCCCTAACCTAGCTTGGAATTTTTAATGTGACAACCTAGGAAAAATAAACAAACCAGTTGCACACCTGTAATCCCAGTGCATGGAAGGCTGAGGCAGGAGGGTCACCATCAGTTTAGGATCAGCCTAGACTACATAAGGATACCATGTCTCAAAAAACAGCATAAATACACACCAGGGATTTTGCTCAGTGGCACCACACCTACCTCGCAAATGCAAGGTCTGGGAGTTTAATCCCCAGTACCAAAAAAAAACCCAAAAAAACTCCAACAACATAAATACTCAGAGCAATTTCTTCTCAAGTGAAGGCCTTTACGCCAAAAATAAAATCTGAGGGCTGGGGATTTAGCTCAGTGGTGCCACTGCCTGCCTCTCAAGTGCAAGATCCTCAGTTCAATCCCCGGTACCAAAAAATAAAAATAAGATAAAAAACTTAGATCTGCAGCTTTCTCTGGTTTACCGTTAAAGGGAAAATGCAAGGCGGAGAAATACCAAGGCCCCCAAACACTTCCCTTCACTCCTGAAACCCTACAGGTGCTGGACAACAGGCTCGCCCCACGTCTCCCCAGAGGAGGCACAGGAGAAGGGGGCGCGGCCGCGTCAGGGACACTCACGGTGGCGGGTCCGATGATGGTCACCCCCTTCCGGTCTGCCGTCTTGATCAGCTTGCGCGTGAGGGCCTCAGGGATGCCTTCCGCGATGATGGCAATGGTGCGGATCTAGGACAAGGCCCCTGTGAAACTGCAGCCTCTGCCAGACCGAGAGGAGCTCACACCACAGGGCGGGGCCAGCTCCTGCTGCCCTGCCGTGCCCTCTCCCACCTCACCCCAGTCCTGTGCTGGCTGTTTATGCAGCCACTTGCGGAGTCCCCACCTCACACACTAAGTAAATGAATGGCTGCATTTCCACAAAAAACCGTATTCACAGCCAAGCGTGGTGGTGGCACGCCTGTAATCCCAGCTACTCAGGGGGCTGAGGCAGGAGGATCACCAAAAATTTGAGGCCAACCTGAGCAACTCAGTTAGGTCCTGATTTAAAAAACAATTAAAGGGCTGGGAATGTAGCTCAGCGGTGGTACATTTGATTAGCATGTGAGGTTCCAGGTATGGAACTGGCAGTGAAACAGACTCTCAGACCAGGAAGGAGAGGAACAGAACTGGGCCCGCACGACTGAGCTGTCTGATTGTGGACCGAGGGCCCGAAGGCACACGTGGGGGCGGCCCCGTACACATGGTACTGGGAGAAGGAGAAGCTCGGCCCTGGCTCTCCCTGCACAGAAACCAACTGAAGCACGAAAGACCGGGGCCCAAGACCTGAAGCTTCCCAACCACGGAAAGAAAACATCAGGGAAACCCTGGGGGCCATAGGCCCAGCAAAGCCTCCAGTGCAGGACTCCGGCGGCCCAGGACCTCATCCCTCTTCAGCCTCTGCACAGCAGGGAAAGGAGCCACACACCGAACGCAGGATGGCCGTGCCGTGGGCGGAAACTCTGGCACTGGGATACAGAAGACACCGGAAGGGATGAGCCTCACAGATCAGTGCGCAGAAAAAGGAACGGACACTTCTCCAAAGAGGTACAGACAGACGGTCGGAGAGGAAACGCTCATCCTCCCCAGCCCTCGGAACTGCGCCCAACCCACCCTGCACTTCTCCCTTTCCCCAGCCAAGGGCTCTCAGCAGACACAGGAAGAACTGGCGGGACGGGGCAGGGCAGGTCACGCTGCTGCCGGAAATGACATGATTTAATTAACAAGCCACTGGGGAAACCAGTGCAGAAGTTCGACAAACTCAAAACAGCCGGGTGTAACCCCTGTAATTGAGGAGGCTGAGGCAGGAAGATCCCTGCAAGTTCAAAACTAGCCTGGACTACAATGAGTTCAAGGCCAGCGTGAGCTATATAGCAAAGACCCTGTCTCAAAAACAAAACAAACAGGGCCAGGGCTTTAGCTCTTTAGTGCTTTGCAAGTGCAAGGTCCAGAAATCAAACCCCAGTACCAAAAAACAAGAAAGCAAGCCCCAAAAGCCTCAGGTTAAGAGCTACTGTTCGATCCAGCTACCCCACTCCCTGGCCTACGCCGCAGCAGTTCAAGGCCAGTGTGCCAGCAAGACCCTGCACACACACACAGACTCACACACACACACACTGCAGCTCACGGGACCGGCCTCAGGGCACCAGGGATGCACAGGGGAAGTGTGGTGTGTGCAAACATTTCTGTGACGCATGTGTGTGCACAGCCTGTCAGACAGGACCAGCCAGCCTCAGAGATACCACCTCTGGCATGGGGACAGGAGGAGGGAGACAGCCACCAGGTGGCGCGGGCACGGGCGGCAGTATGGAGGACACAAGGTCTCGGGCACGAGGCGCCTGCCCAGGTGACGCCAGCCACCCGTGCAGCCCAGGTGCACTGGGCAAGCGGACACGGGGCACAGACAGCACCTGCTTCCTTTCCTTCTCACCTTAACAAGGATGGAAACATCTCGGTGCTCTCCAGCCAAGAATGAGAAGCCCACCCAGGTTCAGACAGTAAAAGAATCAGTTCCACAAACTACAGGAGGCTTTTACCTATCAGTAACCAACCAGGAACAGCAAAGAAAAATGGGAGTCGGAGCCGGGCACAGTGGCACAGGCCTCTAATCCCAGCCCTCAGGAGGCTGAGTCAGGAGGATCACACAGGCTCAAAAGTGCCAGACTATGCAGTATGGGCAACACAGTGAGACCAGTCTCAGAAAAAGAACAAAGTAAAAGGTGCGCCGCGGCACACAGATGAACAATGAGTGTTTTCTTTTGTTTTTTCGGTATAAGGGATCGAACTCAGGACCTTGTGCTTGCAAGCCAGGCATGGTGCCACTGAACTAAATCCCCTGCCCAACAATGAGCGTTTTCAAAGGTGCACCTCAGTCTTAGTTAAAAACCAAGGGCAGACGTGGCAGCGCACACCTGAAATCTCAGCACTCAGGAGGCTGAGGCAAGAGCACAGCCTAGGGGTTCAGATATTGTCTCACTTAAAACTAAACAAAAACCAAAAGACAGTGAGCCCTGGGTCTGCCCAGGACGGGTGGGTGCAGACTAACAGAGCACTCAGGCATCTGGCAAACCCCGGGCACTGAGGCCACACATGGGACAGAGTAGTCTCTGTCACTGCCCTGGCTGCAACGCTGAGCCAGTGGCATTCCGAGGCGCATGGCCTGACGCAGCGCCAGCCTGCAGGACGCAACACCCGCCGAGGCCTGTCCGCGACGCTCATCCCAGTGTGGAAAGGCAGAGATGCCCGGCGTAAACGCACCGGCACCTGTGAGCGCAGTGCTCCCAGAGGCTGAGCCCTGAAGACCGCAACTTAGCAGACCTTGTCTTGAAATAAAAAGGTCTCAACGGGCTGGGGGTTTCACTCACTGGTGCCACCGTCTGCCTTGCAAACACAAGGACCTAAATTCGATCCCCAGTACCGAAAATAAATAAAAAAGAAAGAGGGAAGCAAAGAAAGGGAAGGGGAGGGGAGGGGGGGCACGGGAGGGATGGAGGAGCCCCACGGCACCCACCTGCGCGTAGTTCATGGTCTCCATGGTGCTGTCGTAGGCGGAACGCAGGGAGGCAAAGTTGATGAGCACGTCCACCTCAGGGTGCTTCTGCATGGCATCCGCCATGTTCTTGAAGACGGGGATCAGGATCTCCTTGTGTCCCCAGTAGAACTTCTGCTTGTGGTCCCCCCTGGGGGGCAGCAGGGGACAGTCAGGCCCTGGCCCGCCGGGCTAGGAGGACGCGGGCCCGGTCGAGCAGCGCCTGGCACTCACGTGAAGGGGTACACCATGGCGGCCACCGAGGGCTGGTCGCGGGAGCACACGTAGTCGAAGTCCAGCATGCCCTGCACGGCGCGGGTCTGCATGCCCCATACCAGGGCCTTGGTGTGGCGGCTGAAGAGGGTGGTGCTCTTCCCTGGTGGGCAAAGACACAGCGGGTGCACCCAGGATCCACAGCCAGGGCCGTGGGGACCGGGGAGGGGGAGAGGGGGCACCTGCGTCCAGAACGGCGGCTTCAAGACAGAAAAGGATGTTAGAGGGCCGGGTATTTGGCTCAATGGTTCCACCACCTGCCTGGCAAGTGCAAGGGCCCAAGTTCCATCCCCAGTACCAAAAAAACAGAAAAGGACGTCAGAGAGGAATTCAGGGACCTGGGCGCGGAGGGGCCTTGGTTTTCTGGAAGGGGGTGGCAGGGAAACCAGCTCCGCAGCAGGGACACAGCAGTACGCGGAGAGGACTCGGTGCGGAGCCTGGGTCTGCTCCGCAGCACGGGAAGGAGGCCCAAGTGTGCCCTAAAGTCCCCCTGGCTCTTTTGTGGTGTTGGAGACAGAAACCAGGCCCTGGGTGTGCTAGCAAGCTCCCCGAGCACTTGTCAGGGTGTCTGGGGACCAGGCCTTGCTCAGAGCCCTGGGAGGCCTCAGACCTCGGCTCTGCGCAGCAGCTGGAGTGGGCGCGTGCTGCCGTCCACTCAGCAGCCCCAGGACAGTGCCCAGCACTGCACATCGCTGTCCATCCAAGTGGACAGGCCCTGGGCAAAGGACAGCACCAAGGGAGCTGGCAGGAGGGCAGGAAGAGGAGCGGAGCGGAGCAGGGCGGGGCAGGGCAGGGCAGGGCCAAGCACCCAGGAGAACTGCGTGAGCCAGGGTACCAGGTCTACCGCGTGCTTGCGGGCACAGCGGGCCCAGGGCGAGGCCTGGCTCTGGCCCTCGGAGCTGCCCACGGCGCTCACCCCAGGTGGGAGGACACAGGGCACCCTGCACGAGGGGTGCCCCCAGCCCACCACGTCCTCTGCTGCCTGCCCTGCATAGCCACGCATGGAGAGGCCAGCGACAGCCCTCCAGCCATGTCTCAACGGGGGAGCAGCTCTGCAGCACTGAGGAGGATGGGTCCATGTGTCACCCATGGGACCAGGACGGAGCCTGCACCCCACAGACCTCGAGTACTGTTCTCCCGGCACAGGGGAGCACCACGGCCACCAGCAGCACAGGGCCTGGGGAGGCTGTCACCCCGGAGCTCGGGGACCCAAAGGCACAAGGACCCATCTGCTGCCTTCAGGGTACAACAGCAGACCGCACAGGGGTCCAAGCACTGGACTAGGGCTGCCCGCCACCCTCACACCACCCCCGGCATGGAGGCCACCGCCCCACGGTGCCTGACCACCGTGCTGAGTGTGTCACTGGGCTGAGCGTTAGTGAGAGCACACACGCGTGCCTGCACTGAGCGGCCTGCTCCCGTCCCCTGGAGGGGTTGCACCAGACGGCGTCGGGGCTCGGGCCAGGCCGGCGTGACAGCTGGGAGATGTGGGAGGGGTCCCGGGAAGGCCGGCTGGGCCTGGGCAGGCGGGGACAGGAGATGTGGCCAACACTGC
>NW_022900925.1:37802163-37805545 GCF_012274545.1 Fukomys damarensis
GGAGGCCCAGAGGCTGTGACGGAAGCAGGGAAAAAGGGGAGGGTGGCGTGGACGGGCCCTGTGTCCCCCAGCGGCGGGCGTGGTGGCGGCAGCAAGGGGAAGGCTCTGCCCAGGCGGCACACGGGCCAGACACGCGCCAAGAACCCAGGCACAGACAGCGGCGGGACAACCCTCCTCCCCTGAGACACGATGGAGGCTGAGGGACCCAACCCTGGTACCCTGTACCCCAGGACAAAGAAGGGGCCCCTGCTTCCCGAGACGCCTGAAGCCCTGCCCCACACGGGCACCTAGAGGCCCAGAGCAGGTGGAGTGGACAGGGAGGACCCTGACCTCAGGAGAGCCAGGAGGGCTGTGCCACTTCCTCCCGGCTCCCTTCCACCTCAGCCCCAGCCCACGGCGGCAGCGGAGCCCAAGCTGCTCCACCAGGGCCTGGAGGGGGGGAGGAGAGAGGAGGGAGAGGAGGAAGGAAGACATAGGAGGAGGACGGAGGAGGGAGAGGAGGAAGAGCAGGAAGAGGAGGAAGAGAAGGAGGAGGAGGAGGAGGAGGAACTCACCTTGGGGCACCGCTGGCTTGGCCTTCTTTGCAGGTGCCACTTCGTCAGCCCTGGACTCAGAAAAAGACGCCGTCCTGCTCGGGGCAGGGGTCTGGGGGTGGAGAGCAGGGTGAGAGCCCAGGCATGCGTGGCCCCAGGCGCGAGGACATGAACTGGCTAAGGTTGTCAGAAGCACAAGCTGAATGCCCAGGCCGGGACAGCAGCACAGTTCAGGGCTGTGTGGGCCGATCACCACCCAGGTGTGCTCCCGGCAAGAGGGTCTGACGTGAGTGAGCTCAGCTCTAGCCTTATTTACTATTCTCTTTGAGACAATGTCCTGCTATTAGCCCAGGCTGGCCTTAAACTCTCGGTGATCCTCCTGCCTCAGCCTCCCGAGGGCCGGGATTATAGTGGGCGCCACCACCCCGGCCTGCACTCAGCTCATTTTAAAGCCTGAGCCTGCCCATTATTCTACACCGTGACCAGGCCCGGAATCCAGGCGCTGACTGTGTTTCCCCGGGTGGCAAAGGAGGGGTCGGGTCGGGGCACCACCTACCGACGTGCTCCCGCTGGCGTTGAGCAGGAAGTTGGCGGTGTGGGCCGCCGTGGGGGGCTGGTTGGGGATGGGCCGGTGGCCCAGGGCCATTCCCACGATGGCCGTCATGTGGGTCTCGGTGCCGAAGACATGGATGGGGATGCCTGTGGTCTTCCCTGTGAGGCAGGAAAAGGAGCGGTGACTGGCGTCGGACCGGGGCCCCTGCGCCCAGGACACCAGGAACGTCTGCAGCAGCCGAGCTCCAGGCCGGGACTGGGCTCGACGGTCAGCACTGCAGGCTCGGCACCCTTCCCGGGCCCTGCTGACCAGTGGGACACAGCCTGCAAGAGCAGCGAGGCGAGGACCGACGTGGGTGGTGGGAGGCCCCGGCCTGGCTCAGCCAGACTCGCAGGAGCCTGGGATCAGAGCCGGCCCAGGCCGGGCGCACGGTGAGGCCAGGGCCGGCATGACGCCGCCCGCTGTCGGAGGACGGCTGTTCGCCCTCTTCGCTCTATCCACGGACCACGTGGCAAGATGGAGGCCGGGAGGCGCCTGCAGACCCTCGCTGCTGCAGACCGCAATGCCTCCCGAGCCACTGCTGACTGAGGCCAGCTGGCCCTGTCCTCGGTGCCCCCAGTCCGAACTCCTCTGCGGCCGTGTCCCTCCCTTGGTGGCCTCAGGCCTCTGCCCCCCGGCTACAGATTCCTAGCTGGCAGCGTCCTCTCCATCCCGTCCTCCTCTGGCAGAACTCGGGTCTGAACCACACCCCCGGCACCTTTGGACTCTTTTATCTTAGTTTGACACAGGATCTCAAGAAGTCAGTAAGCTGCCCAGGCTGGACTGGAACTTGTGATCCTCCTGCCTCAGCCTCCTGAGTGGGATCAGAGGCTCAGACATGATTCCTGACATCATCCACTCTTCCCCTTGATGAAAGTTCTGACTGTGGGTGCTGTGCCCACCCCAGGCCTGGCCCACAGCAGGCAAGTGAAAAGCAGCACTTGGCACGGCTTCAAGGGATCCAGGGGTGTGATACTTGGCAGACACCACGTGGGAGGAGGAAGTCTGTCCCTCCACAGGGGGTGCTCACTTGTCCATCTATCCCCCCTGGAGCATCACAGGCAGCATCTTAGCAACAAGGGCTCCTCTTTAAAGCCACAGCCACCAGCCGGGCACGTTGGAGCACACCTCATCCCAGGAGGCAGAGGCAGGAGGGTCCCAGCAAGTCCCATGGTTCCGCTCCTTGGCCCTCCACTGCTGCCTCAGATTCTCCAGGCCCAGGCTCAAATGTTGCCTCTGGTCCTCCCCTTTGCCTGCTTCCTTCCCTCACTAGCAGCCCCCAACATCCAGGTAGCATTCAGAGCTCCCGAAGGCTGCCACAGGCCGAGTTTGTAAGCTTGAGGGCTGGCACCCAGGAACAGCCATGTGGCTCAGTGGTGAGCGCTCTGAACACACACAAGACCTGCGTTCGATCACAGTATCACAAAGAAACCCAATAAAGCCCAGCCCACAGGGCACCCAACACAGAGCAGCCGTTCTACGGGTGTTCTTGTTTCTTTCCTTTTTCTTCTTTTTTGCATGACCAGGAACTAAACCCAGGCTCTTCATACTGAGCCACATCTCCAAGTCCCTTTTAATTTTTTATCTGGGGACAAAGTCCCACTGTGTCACTCTAGCCCAACACAGCCTTGAACTTGTGCTCCTCCTGCCGCAGCCTCCCGGAGTGCAGGGTCACAGGCGCACATCACCACGCCTGGCTGTCTCCTGAACGCTTTCCAGTCACGCTCAGGTTGTGACAGTCCTCTGTCGGGGGGTGGCAGAGAGTGCAGGCAGAACACAGCTGCATATCCATGGGAGGCGGAAGCAGGAGGATCACACATTCAAGCCCAGCCTGGGCAACTTAGCAAGGTGCTGTCTCAAAGTTTAAAAACAGAGAAAGGCTTTGGGATATAGCTCAGTGCAAAGACCCTGGGGCTCAATCCCCAACAGTGCCCAAAAAAAATTGAAAGAAGAGAGATAGGCAAGGGCAAGAAGAGCCCGGAGATGGAGGCCAGCGCATCTTACCGACTTCGCCCATCACGCGCAAGCCCTCCTGGTAGTTGGGGCCACCTCTCCGGACAAAGATGGTGACCTCGTGCTCCTTCAGGGGACCCTGGTAATCTCGAATGGCTCGCACGATACCCTGCAGGTGCCAAGGGACAACAGAGACTCGTGACTACACCAAGTGGCTGCAGTCACTCACGATGCTGGACTCGGAGCGTCAGCTGTGGGCAGCGGGCAGCAGGACCAGAGGGGCCGGAGGGGCCGGGCCCTTCCT
>NW_022900925.1:37805711-37817814 GCF_012274545.1 Fukomys damarensis
CCAGGGAAAGGGCCAGGGCCGCGAAATGAAGGCCGGGCAGGCACAGCCCAGCGCCTCAGGACCAGGCCAGTGGGGAGGTGAATCTCGGCCTCCCTCAGCCTGGGCGGGAGGCTGTAGTACAGGGCGCAGCACTGCCAGCCCACAGCCCCCGCCCAGGGCCCAGCCCCGACACGAGGGAGTGGCCCAGGGCGAGGCTACCCACGCTGGGCTCCGGCCTCACTGTCCCGCTCACCTTAAAGGTGGCAGCCACGTTGGTGAAGTTGGCGATGCTGCCGCCGATGATGAGGATTTTGCCTGCATTTAGAGGAAAGTCAGGAAATGCTCAGAACAGGGCACTGCAGCCGCCCCGGGGCCCCACGCCGGGCAGCAAGAGGGACCAGGCAGTGTCCCCGGAACCATGCAGCCCCCTAGACACCCGGGGGAGTGCACCGCAGACCCCACTGCAGCGGACACCGCCTGACCATGTGCGTAGGGTAGCCGGCCCCGGACACGGCCTCAGTGATCCCTGGCACCAAGCTCTTCCTGCTGGCACACGTGGCCGCCGGGGAGGAGCAGAGCACAGTGCATGGGTGCGGGTCTGGGTCACACACGTGTCTCACCATCCGGGTGCTTCTCGCGTGTCATGAGTGACAGGATGGTCTTGGCGTAGTCGTAGGTCTGCTGCTCACTGGGCGCGCCCGAGTACTCCCCATAGTTGGCCAGCTCACTGACGCCCCCCAGGTCACAGATGGTGTCACTGCAGGAGATGCACCGCTCAGTCCCGGGCCGCCGGGTGGCTCGAGGTGGGGTAGGGCAGTGGCCAGCATGGGCAGCAGCCACCGCACTTCCAGACGAGCTGCCGACGGCTGCCTTCACTGAAGGTGAAGGGTGCAGAGTGCAACCCCACTGGTTCTGTAAACTATGAGCATCTCAGCCAGACGCCTCGGGAGGCTGAGGCAGGAGGATCACTGGGAGTTTGAGGCCAGCCTGGACTACACAGGGAAACTTTGTTTCGAAAAAGCAAAACAAGCCAGGCGTGGTGGCAAACGCCTGTAATCCCAGCACTCGGAGGCTGAGGCAGGAAGATCGCTGTGAGTTCGAGACCAGCCTAGGATACACAGTGAGTTCCAGGTCAGTCTCAACTACATAGTGAGACCCTAACTCAAAAACCAAAAAAAAAAAAAGCAAAAAAGCAACCTGCACTCCTCCTCTAGCAGCCCCAAGACACTTTCCTTGTCTCCGGCACACAGAAGGTCCCGGCCTCAGTGAGGCGCTGCCCAGGTGAGGTGGAAAGGAAATGGGACCGGAACCAGGTGTGACCCTCTCTCTGGACCAGAGGAGGCTTCCACGTGGCCCGGGGAGAGGGTCCCCTCGTGGCCGGGCTGTGACTGCTGCCCGGGTGCTGCCCAGGGCGTGTGCCGGTCTGATGGGTGGATCTTCTGTTGTGTTGATGTTCCCTTCTTAATTTATAGAATTTTTTAATGTAAAAATTGCACTGAACTATAAACGTAAATGCTGCTTTTTGTAGCTCATATAAAAAGGTTCCCTATTTGTAGGATACTGCAATATTTTTTACATCCAGCTCTTTAAGTGACCCTGGTTCTGGTGTCTTTGTGTAAATATGTTCATCCTAGTTGAATTAAGAAACTTTAAGGGTTGCCGGGCATGGTGGCGCACTCCCGTAATCCCAGCACTCGGGAGGCTGAGGCAGGAGGATCACTTGAGTTTGAGACCAGCCTGGGCTAAATGAACAAGGTCCCTGAGTGTGACAGCAGTGATGAAGGGCCCTTGAGGAGACCACCTCGAAGGGGACAACTTGGGGATGACTATCAGCCATGCTGAGTGGCTCTCAGCTTCCTTTTTCTTTTTTTTGCCAATACCGAGACAGAGCCCAGGACCTTCACACCAAGCTACACCCCCAGCCCTTTTTTAAATTTTCAGTCAGGTTCTCACAGAGCTGCTAAGTAGCCCAGGCTGGGCCGGAACTCTCGATCCTCCCGCCCGAGCCTCCTGAGTGCTGGGATGGCAGGCCTGCGCGCCTCACCGCGCTCTCTCATCTTCCTTACACCCCGACCCACGCCCAGGACCCAGGTGGGGTGAGCAGGAGCCGCAGGTCATCACAGTCCCCCTCCTGTCCTCCAGGGAAAGGGCCAGGGCCGCGAAATGAAGGCCGGGCAGGCACAGCCCAGCGCCTCAGGACCAGGCCAGTGGGGAGGTGAATCTCGGCCTCCCTCAGCCTGGGCGGGAGGCTGTAGTACAGGGCGCAGCACTGCCAGCCCACAGCCCCCGCCCAGGGCCCAGCCCCGACACGAGGGAGTGGCCCAGGGCGAGGCTACCCACGCTGGGCTCCGGCCTCACTGTCCCGCTCACCTTAAAGGTGGCAGCCACGTTGGTGAAGTTGGCGATGCTGCCGCCGATGATGAGGATTTTGCCTGCATTTAGAGGAAAGTCAGGAAATGCTCAGAACAGGGCACTGCAGCCGCCCCGGGGCCCCACGCCGGGCAGCAAGAGGGACCAGGCAGTGTCCCCGGAACCATGCAGCCCCCTAGACACCCGGGGGAGTGCACCGCAGACCCCACTGCAGCGGACACCGCCTGACCATGTGCGTAGGGGAGCCGGCCCCGGACACGGCCTCAGTGATCCCTGGCACCAAGCTCTTCCTGCTGGCACACGTGGCCGCCGGGGAGGAGCAGAGCACAGTGCATGGGTGCGGGTCTGGGTCACACACGTGTCTCACCATCCGGGTGCTTCTCGCGTGTCATGAGTGACAGGATGGTCTTGGCGTAGTCGTAGGTCTGCTGCTCACTGGGCGCGCCCGAGTACTCCCCATAGTTGGCCAGCTCACTGACGCCCCCCAGGTCACAGATGGTGTCACTGCAGGAGATGCACCGCTCAGTCCCGGGCCGCCGGGCGGCTCGAGGTGGGGTAGGGCAGTGGCCAGCATGGGCAGCAGCCACCGCACTTCCAGACGAGCTGCCGACGGCTGCCTTCACTGAAGGTGAAGGGTGCAGAGTGCAACCCCACTGGTTCTGTAAACTATGAGCATCTCAGCCAGACGCCTCGGGAGGCTGAGGCAGGAGGATCACTGGGAGTTTGAGGCCAGCCTGGACCACACAGGGAAACTTTGTTTCGAAAAAGCAAAACAAGCCAGGCGTGGTGGCAAACGCCTGTAATCCCAGCACTCGGAGGCTGAGGCAGGAAGATCGCTGTGAGTTCGAGACCAGCCTAGGATACACAGTGAGTTCCAGGTCAGTCTCAACTACATAGTGAGACCCTAACTCAAAAACCAAAAAAAAAAAAAGCAAAAAAGCAACCTGCACTCCTCCTCTAGCAGCCCCAAGACACTTTCCTTGTCTCCGGCACACAGAAGGTCCCGGCCTCAGTGAGGCGCTGCCCAGGTGAGGTGGAAAGGAAATGGGACCGGAACCAGGTGTGACCCTCTCCCTGGACCAGAGGAGGCTTCCACGTGGCCCGGGGAGAGGGTCCCCTCGTGGCCGGGCTGTGACTGCTGCCCGGGTGCTGCCCAGGGCGTGTGCCGGTCTGATGGGTGGATCTTCTGTTGTGTTGATGTTCCCTTCTTAATTTATAGAATTTTTTAATGTAAAAATTGCACTGAACTATAAACGTAAATGCTGCTTTTTGTAGCTCATATAAAAAGGTTCCCTATTTGTAGGATACTGCAATATTTTTTACATCCAGCTCTTTAAGTGACCCTGGTTCTGGTGTCTTTGTGTAAATATGTTCATCCTAGTTGAATTAAGAAACTTTAAGGGTTGCCGGGCATGGTGGCGCACTCCCGTAATCCCAGCACTCGGGAGGCTGAGGCAGGAGGATCACTTGAGTTTGAGACCAGCCTGGGCTACATAGTGAGTACCAGAGCAGTCTGAACTACATAGTGAGACCATGACTCAAAAAGAAAAGAAAAAAAGAAAGAAACTTTAAGGGTTGTAAAATGAAAGTAAAAAAATAAAGTACTTGTTTTCTGCTAGATACAAAAAAAAAAGGTGGGGCCAGGGATTTAGCTCAGTGGTTCCACTGCCTGCTTTGCAAGTGCAAGGTCCTGAGTTCGATCCTCGGTACCAAAAAATAAAAGAAAGAAACAAAACCCAAACAAATGGCCTCGCCAGCCTGGGAGGACAGAGCAGTATAAAACACCAGGCCAGGGCACCTGTCGGGCAAAGCAGGGAGACACCAGGCAGCTCTCATCACTGGTTGACTTCCTGCCCGTCACACCTCTGCAGGACGCTCACATTTCGAACTCCAGCACTCAGAAGGACAAACAAAAGTTCAGGGCTGGCAGGACATGCGGGAGGCTGGGGCAGGGGGACCATAGAGAAGCTCAGGCCCAGCCTGGACAACTCAGCAACTCAGTGAGACCCTGGCTGAAAATAAAAAATGTTTTAATTTTTTGTTCAGTGCAAAGGTCCTGGGTCCCAAGTCCCATCTTTTCCAAGCAGACCCTGGCTGCAAAGGAAGCCATGTG
Organism: Fukomys damarensis; assembly: GCF_012274545.1. Lineage (NCBI taxonomy): Eukaryota > Metazoa > Chordata > Mammalia > Rodentia > Bathyergidae > Fukomys > Fukomys damarensis. Next base: position 37,810,174 of record NW_022900925.1, read on the forward strand.
GTGGCCCCTGCACCTGTCCCTCGAGGTCCCGGCCTGCAGAAGGGTGGGCGCCTGGAGCCGCAGCCACAGTGGTCCTGTGCTCACCTGTACACCACAGAGGCTCCGCCCCCGGCCACCATGGTCCAGATCCGCCCCTTGGGGTTCAGCAGGGTCAGCTTCAGGCTTGCCCCGCTCTTGGCGTCCAGGTCTGCGATGTAGGCTTCCTGGGGAGCACTGACAGGTAGCCTTGGGGAGGCCCCTCCAGGGCCCAGACCCCTCCCCATGCCTGGGACACAAGGTGACCTCAAGTCCCACACCCCCCAGGCCACTGTCACCGCAGCGCACCATGACGCAGCACCATACACCCCACCCCAGCCCCTGCCTGCTGGGCACAGGCCCCCCTCGTCCCCAGTCAAAGCAGGCTGCAGGAGCACGTCTGGAGCACGCCCTTCCGAGCAGCCGGCAGGGACCGCCTGTAATTATCACTGAAGGGCTGAGATCCAGCAGCCCGAGCCCTGGGAGGCTGATTGCGGCCGGGCTAAGAGGCTTTCTGGCTGGGGTTCAGAGCCTGGCTCGGCCGCCCCCACCCAACTGGGATTTTAAGCAAATTAAATGCTTCTGGCACAGCCTCTCCCGGCCAAGCGCCCTGCAGGGAGGGGCCGGGTGTCTCATGAGTCACTGTCCCCAGCCAGCCCGCGTCCAGCCCGCTGACCTCGGGGTAGGCCTCACGCCCGAACGGGGGCGGGAACTCGATGTCTCCCCATTTCACTTTGCAGATGTAGTCGGCCGTGGCGTCCACCTTGGCTGCCAGGTCAAGGACGTAGACGCCATCTTTGGTCACAACTACAAGACAAGCAAAGGCATCCGACGCTGGCCACCGGCCGAGGCAACCAGCAACTCCCAAAGCCTCCACCGGATACCCCATGGGGTCCTTCATGGGCCAGGGATTTCCCAGTCTCGGCCAGAACCAGAGTGGCCTCCAGAGACAAAGCACGACAAAGAGAGACAACTTCTAGGCCGGGTGTGGCGGCACACACCTGCAATTCCAGCTCTCTGGGAGGCTGAGACAGGAGGACTGCATATCCAAGCCCAGCCTGAGTACCTTAAATAAACCCTGTCATAAAGTAAATTTAAGAAGGGCCGGGGTACAGTGTACCCCAAAGGTCCTGACTTCAATTCCTAGTGCCACCAATGGAAAAAAATTCTCTAAGACGATTCCCTACTCCCTGATCTTTTCCTAATAGGACAGGGAGGTCTGTGTTAGTTGACAAGGCAATTTTCATACATCTTACAAAATGCAGTGCCAGGGCTGGTAGCATACACCCGTAGTCCTACCACTCAGGAGGCTGAGACAGGAGAAATGCCGCAAGTTCAAGGCCAGCCTGAGCTACATAGCAAAACCCTATCTAAAAATAGAAAAGCCATTTTTAAAAATACTATATTCTTTGCCTTAAATATTTAATCATTCACCCATCCACAGCCCTGCCATTTAAAAGTATCTGCTAGAGGGCTGGGGATTTAGCTCAGCAGTACCATGCCTGCCTCACAAGCAGAAGGTCCCGAGTTTGATCCCCAGTACCAAAAAAGAAGTACCTGACAGAGGTGTGCTCAGAGTATGCTCCTCAGCATGCCTGGGGCCCTGGGTTCAATTCCCAGCACCAAAACTCAGTTAATAAAATGCAAACTAAAGTTAAAGCTGGGCATGGTGGTGCACGCCTGTAATCCTGCACTCAGGAGGCTGAGGCAGGAGAATCACTGTGAGTTCACAACCAGCCTGTGCTACACAGTGAGCTCCAGGTCAGCCTCAACTACATAGTGAGACATTGTCTCAAAACGCAAACAAACAAACAAAAACTGGAGTTAGGTATGATGGCCCATGCCTGTGGTCCAAGTACTCGGGAGGCTGAGGCAGGAGGACTGCCATAAGCTCAAGGCCAGCCAGAACTACATAGTGAGATCCTATCTCAATATAAGACAAAACAAAACAACAATAATATTAAAGATTAAGAAATGAGGGCCAGGGATTTAGCTCAGTGGTTCCGCCACCTGCCTTGCAAGCACAAGGTCCCAAGTTCGATCCCAGATACAAAAAAAAAAAAAAAAAAAAAAAAGGCCAGACATGATAATGCACACTTCTAATCCCAGCACTTAGGAGGCTGAGGTAGGAGGATCACTGAGTTTGAGAAGAGCCTGGGCTACACAGTGAGTTCCAGGAAAGTCTGACCCACATAGCACGACTGTCTCAAAAAAGAAAAAAAAAACAACAAAAAAGAGGGCTGGGGATTTAGCTCAGTGGTATCCCTTGTACCAAAAAAGAAAAGAAAAGAAAAAGAAATGAATTACAGGTCCAGAGATCTAGATAGTGGTTCCACCACCTGTCTTGCAAGCACAAGGTACCAAGTTCGATCCCCGTACCAAAAAGGAAAAGAAATGAATTAGAAGTGTTTAAGGAGCACACAGCTGGCAGAAGCCCTAGGCCTATCTGCCTGGACTCCTGGCGAGCAGCCGGGAGCCTCAGGCCAGGTAGGGAAAAACTGTGCGTGCTGCTGGCCAGCAGGCCCTGTGCCTGCCACCTCCAGGGACACTACGCTTCCCCTCCCGGCCTCTTAGCTAATTAAATCAGCACAAAGCCATCTGCCCGCAGCCCGAGCGCCGCCTTCCCCTGCTCGGCCTGGACTTTGCCCTGCTTGGCCTGGCCAGCACCAGCTGCCACCTTCACAGCCGGGAGGCCCACGCTCTGGCAGGGGCAGTGACTGCGCGGTGTGGGCAGGGGCGAGGCCACGTGGACAAGAGGACCAGCCGAGGTTGCAGGCGAGTGTGGGTGCGGCACCTGCGTGCTGCCTCTCAGGGTCCTGGGCAGCGAGGTCCCCTTGGTCCTGGGTCACCTCAGGCCCCTTGCCTGCCGCACCCAGCGACAGCCTTACCCAGGGGGTTGATCTCGAGGTAGGTGAAATACAAGTCCTCGTAGAAGTTGAAGAGGCCGGAGATGAAGCTGGCCAGGACCCTGCAGCACGGGAAAGGCCATGAGCCCAAGGGCCCGGGCCCAACAGATGCCCCCACCCAGTCCTCCGACCCCCACGCCCCGGACGTCACTCTTGGCCACTGAGGCAGAACGGAGCTGTCAGACGTGCAGCAGAGGCGGCAGACGGCGGGCGGGCGAGGCCAGGCCAACTCTGACTCGCGCCCTGTTGCCTGCGCCTCCTTCCTCCCCACGTCACTCAACTCTTTCTTATCTGCAGGCGCGTGGACCAGCAGGTGTTCCCTGGTGTCCTCAGGGCACAGCTTCTCGTCCACACCGACCAGCAGCTTCTGGGCTTTGGCGTCCACGTCACCCACGTCCACACCGCCCTCGTGGTGGAAGAGGACACAGTCTCCATCGCGGGTGGCGTAGATGCACACGTAGAATTCCTCCGCCTGCAGGGTGGGACGCGGGGCTGGTGAAGCCAGGACAGAACCGGCTGAGATCGGGCCCTGCCCCGGCCCCACAGGCAGGTCCTGCCTTAGTCCCTCTCACCCCAGCAGGAGGGGCCCCATGCCCTGCCCTGACTGTCCCAGGGACTCTTGCCTCAGCTCCTTGGCGCAGCTCCGAGCCCGGGTGCCCTGGGCCTCTCCTGGCAGCCCCTCCTCTGTCCTCATCTCAGTGGGACAGAAGGGAGGGAGAGGCCCAGCCTGGCACCCCGCACGTACCTGACTGTGTGGCACAAAGGGCTCAATCAGGAAGTTCTTGAGGAAGCCCCTGGCCTTGCCCACCTAGGGAGAAAGGAGAGCAACGAATCTCAAATGGGTGGCATCTCCTGCTCCCAGAGGAGAAGATGTGGCACAAACACTGCCCCCAAACACCGGGCAGTTTCCAGAAGCCAGGGCAATGGGGCCACAGATCCCTCAACTCAAGGAGCTCTCAGGAGAGCCGAGAGCGGTGGGGCACGCCTGTCATCCCAGCACTGGGACAGGCCTTGGGAGGCTGAGGCAGGAGGACTGCCCTGAACAAGGCCAGCCTGGACTACATAGCAAGACCCTGCCTCAAAAGTGAATAAGCAGGAAGGGCCTGGGATTTAGCTTACTGGTTCTGCCGCCTGCCTTGCAAGCACAATCCCTGGTACCCAAAAAAGAATAAAGTAAATAAATGGAGCACAGGCTCAGAAAGTACCTCCCCCCTCCCAGCCAGGCCACGAAGTACCCCAGAGCACAGGCTGGAAAGGGGTGCGTGGAGGCAGGGGCTGAGAAGGAGCCTCAGAGTCCAGCTGCGAGGCCGGCGGCCTGCAGAGCAACCGGGCCGAGTGTGGGTCTGGCTGCAGCGCAGGCTAGACTGCCGCGTCCCCAGTGACCCCGCTGTCTGTGCGTCACTGTGGATGAGTCAGGGACGAGACGGCCATCAGTCAGAGCAATGAGCCGCTGCCGCCAGCAAGGCTGGTCCCTGAGCCCCTCCCGAGGCCGAGGAGCAGCAGCAGCAGCAGCAGTGCCAACCAGCTGCATCGCGCTCTCTGCTCTCTGGGAACTGGACACCAGGCCCCTCTGTCCCCAGACCCTTGCGACCAGGCACTGTAGGCAGGCCAGCCTGCCATCGAAGGGGCCCCGATACACATTAAACCCGAGCAGGGATGGGGACGTCACTCGGCGGCAGGCACGAGACCTAGGCCCGAGCCCCAGCACCTCCACCCCGGCAAGACCCCACCATGGAGGCGGAGAGGGGCGATGCCTCCGCCACGGGCTCCCAGCACCAGCGCTGGTGTGCACGTCCCACAGGCCACTGCAACCTCGTGCCATCTCCGCAACGCAGCCCAGGGACACCTTCACAGATGGCTGCTCTGGGATCCTGGCACTCACCATGGCCTCCTGGCCCAGCCGGGGCTTCAGCCAGGATTTGACACCATCAAGACTGAGGTTGACCCCGACCAGGCCCAGCTTCCCCCGCCGCTTGATCAGCTGGTCGGGCTTGACCACCAGGCTCTGGAAGGAGAGGGATTTGCGCTGGGTGTGAGCAGAGGGGCTGGGGACAGGTCAGGACACTCCCTCCCTGCCTGACTCCCCTGACCAGGCCGGCCAGGCAGGGCTGGGCCTCAGGAAACGCCCACAGATGCTCAGCACCTTCCTGTGCCCCATGGGACCCCCTGGGACAGGCCAGCCTCGATCCCCCAGGGAGGATGGACACCTGGGGGATGGACACGGCCCTGGAGAGAGGACGTGGCCCACTGTCCCCACACCTGAGTCTCAGCCCTCGGGACAGGCCCCGCTCAGGCGCCAGAATCTCACTGGCCCTTGGGCGCAGGCCCTGCGGGTCTGCAGGCTGCAGCATCTGTCGGGGCTGAGTCCTCGGCCACCCACACCTCGCAGACAAGGTCACCCTTCCAGATGCCCAGACGGAGTGTGGCTGGCCGCCCCATGCCAGGCAGCCCAGCAAGCGCTCCACAGGCTCATCTTCCCGCTCATGCGGTCCGCCCGCTGGCAGACGGGATCTAAAGCTCAGAGCTCGTCACAGTTTGCCAGGCACAGGGTAAACAGATTCCAGCCCTAAGGCCGGGCCAGGGATCTGCACGCACATCACCCCTGGGCCGGGCTCACCTGGGTCAGCAGCCAGGGGTGGTCCTGCAGCAGGCGGGCCCAGTCAGTGTCCGGGGTGACCCGCGCGTAGCAGAAGCGGTTCTGCAGGGCCGAGGTGGTACAGATGTACTTATACAGCAGCTCCTTGCCCGTCTGCTCTGAGATGGCCTTGGCAGACATGGCTGCAGAGGGACCTGCTCTCCCTGCGGGAGGAGCATGAGGTCAGGGGGACAGCAGCAAGCAGGCTGGGCCGTCCCAGCGGCCCTGAGCACCATTCACGGCTTCTCTCAGGGGACAAAGGGTCACCCTGCAGGACGGATGGAGGCACAGAGGCACTGACTCAGACCCCCCTTCCCTGACCTGGCAGGAGGCATGGCCTGGCCTTGCCCGCCCCACCCCAACACACCCTCAGGCCAGCAGGCCAGCAGGGTTGCCCAGGGTCCAGCAGAACCCCACAGGGATGGCCTGGGTGATTCCAGCTCGCCCCCTCCCAAAGCAAACCCCAGCCTCCCTGCGCCCACCCCAGCTAATTCTCCTTGACAAGCAGAGTCTGGGGCAGAAGCCCAGCAAGTGCAGGGCTGTGAGTGACCTCAGGCACACCCCACCCGCTGCCAGTGAGTCAGCCCCTGCCGTTAGGAGCTCCTGCAGCCCTCCCTGGGGACCACCAGCCAGCCAGTCACTTCTCACTGGGCACAAGCAGCCACCCCGTCACGTGTGTGCGGGGAGCCTGGGCCATGGCTGGGGGCAGGGCACTTGCCCAGCGTGTGCCAGGCCCTGGGTCTGGTCCCCAGACTGAGGTACAGAGTCACAGCCCATTTCTTAGATGAAGAGCCAGCGCCCGATAATCAACAGGACTTGAACCCCAACTCACCCCAAGGCCCCCAAGGCTGGCAGGAAGGGACTCAGCACAGAGCACCCCTGAGGTTCCAAGCAGTCACCCCACTCCTCCACCCCACCCACTCCACGGCCATTTCCCAACCTCTTGACTCAGACCAGAAAAACTGGTCCTGAAATCGAATGGTGCACCCCACCCCACACCCAAACGGAGGGTAGATGGGGCTGAGAGGAGAGGCATAGGCATAGGCATGGCAGGCCGGATGAGTGGGTGGGTGGGTCGGGGGGACACCACAGAAGCCAGTGCCCAGCCTCTTGCCAGTGGGCTTGGGAAAGAAATGCAACCTTTGGCAGCAAAAGAAATCACAATTTCCCATGCCCCAGAGAAGACGTAGGACTGCAGTTTGCCAAAACCGTCGGTCACGAGCGCTTGGCTTGGATGGGGGTACACAGGGCTCTCGGAGAGAAGGAGCCTGACTGTGTGCTCACCCCAGCAACAGGATCAGGGACCAGCAGCATGGGGAGGGGCTCCAGGTCTCCCCAGCTCTGGTCTTGCCCTCTCTAGTGTGTGAGGAAAACGTGTGGCCCGCACCACACAGCATTTGCTTCTGGTGACAACAGGTCACAGTGTATATCAATGTGGTTTTGTTTGGGGGCCCCCAGGTTGAGGCTGCATCCCCCACAGCTGAATTGTTAAACTTGGGGGAGACGGCTTTGGGACAGAGCGTGGGCCCCAGGACTGTCACCTGGTAACAGGTAAATGCATGAACCACTATAGGTGAGACGTCTCGGGTGCAGTGGGGATAAGCGCTGAGGTCGGGAGTAGGGAGCTGAACAGGGTGCTTTCTGCGGACGGGGTGAGCCCGGGCTGAGTTCCCCCAGCCGCAGCCACGGAAGCTGAATGAAAGGAGCCCAAGCTCCGGCTCCCCGGATGCGGCCAGGCCGGGAAGGGGTGAGGGTGCTCTGAGGGTCTCCCAGGAGGAGAGCAGGGATATGCAGGCTTTGGGCTTACTGGAGCGGACGGGAAAAAAGGCAGAACGACAGGGGCACTATCTGCCTGGCAGAGTCAGAGGCGCCAGCTGCCCACCGTCTGGGGGCTCCGTCCTCACCGCCCCCGTGGCTGTTTGGAGGCTAAGGGGTGCAAGGTCCCCCTCTGGGCAGCTGGGGTCCGCCGGCTGTCCCCCAACCCATGCTCTCGCTGAGGCGTGGACAGAGCAGGCGGGTGGGTAAGCGCGCTGCGCACCCCAACCGCCCTCCCAGCAGACCCCGGCCGCACGGCACAGAGCCCGC
>NW_022900925.1:37818467-37824278 GCF_012274545.1 Fukomys damarensis
TGGGACTTGTAGTCTCGAGTCCTCCGCGGGCTCTGGGAGGCCGGGTGTGGGCGGGCTCTCGGGTGGGGAGATGGGCTGGTCTGCCGCGAGCTGAGTACGCTCGGCGGGTTTCTCTGTGTGGCCTGATCGCTGCGGGGCTGGGCCGCCCGGCGGTTAGTGTCGGGCACCGAGTGGGGGGGCCGCCTGCGAGGCCGCAGAGCTGCTTGGGGGCCCTGGCTGCCTTTTTATTTTTGGCACTGGGAATTGAACCCAGAGCCATCCCCTGACGTCTTTATTTTGTATTTTGAGACAGAATTTCCCTAAATTATTAAATTGCCCAGGCGGGGCTCGAGCTTGTGATCCTCCTGCCTCATCCTCCTAGGGTGCTGGGACGACTGTGTTCGTCAGCCGTGGCAGACAGCTCTCCAGTTCCCACATGGTCCTGCTGCTGCGCCCCTGATGGACCGTCAGAGGTGGGACTAGGTGGCCAGAGTCACGCAGCAGGCCCTGTCACCTGCTTGCCTCCGTGGCCTGGGCTGAGCTGAGGCCCCCACTGGAGGTTCCTGCATGCTGGACCCCTGCAGTCGGCTCTTGGCCCACCCAAGCTGGGACAAGGTGGCTGGATACTGCCGCCACCCTCCCTGCTCCCTGCAGAGGCAGACTGGCTTCCAGCGCGTCCTGCAGGCCCCGGCACTGCCGGCATCTGCCGCCCATAGCTGCAGGCAGGGAGCCAGCGCTGTGTGCGGCTCAGGTGATGGGGTTTTCCCACAGCCCGGGTCAGCAGCTGGCACCTGCCCAGCACTCCAGGCACACGCACCCAGCAACAGCTTTGCGACACTTGTGGGCAGACCTCCCTGTGTCCTCGCGTGCCCTGCTCCGATTCCTGCGGTCTCATTCGACCTTTACAAACAGCAGCTTCAGCCCAGCACCGTGGCCCACACCTGTCGCTCCATACTTGGGAGGCTGAGACAGGAGGGTTGTCGGCCGTTCTCAAGGCCATCTGGACTACATGGCAAGACCGTGTCTCAAAATAACAGAAACAAACAAGGCGCAGCTCCTCACTTGTGCTGACCTCTTGCTGCTGAAAGAGGGGGGACCCAGAAGAGCCCCGCACCTCTGCAGGGGTCGAGTCCCTCCCCAGACAGCACAATCTCCCTGAGGAGCGAGCTGTGTCCTAGTGTCGGTGCCCTGGGCCAGCTCTGGGGAGCAGCAGTGCGGGGTCCTTGAGCAGGGCTCAGTGACAGGAGGCTCAGTGATGCCCAGGTGACATGGTGCGTGCCTGGGAGGACACCAACACGATCAGGGAAAACAGGCTGTCCCTGTGTCGCTGTTTGCCACAGTAGCGAGGCCTGTAACTGTAGAGGGGCACTTGCTGTTTAATCCAGCAATGGCATTTTTTTTCTTCTTTTTTTGAGTCGGGCCCCCTCTCTGTAGTCCAGGCTGGCCTTGAACTCACGGTGTAGCCCAGGCTGGCCTCCAGTTCCCTGCAATCCTCCTGCCTCAGCCTCCCTGGTGCTGGGATGGCCAATGTGCAACACCACATCCGGTGGAAGCTGCACCTTGTAAAGCAGTTTGTCCTTCAGGGTGCGACACAGGTGCCCAAGGCTGAGTCTGTGTGCTTTGGACACTGCTGTGAAGAGGGCCTGGTGCAAAGTACGCACACAATAAACACCCAGCTCGCTGCCAGTTCAGTCCCCTGACAGATGTCCCACCTTGGCTGCACTGGGGCGGGGCATCAGGAAGTAAATGTTGGAGGGGTAAGGGTGGAGAGGTGCTGGCCGGAGGCCCAGGAGCCCACCCCCAACCCAGAGCGACTCGTTATCCACCAGCCCCTCCGAGCGTCCTCTGCCCCCAGCTTCTTGCCATCCTACTGTCAGTTCTGTTGTGCCTCCTCGGGACTGGGCTGGAGGTCAGTTTCACTGTGTGGCAGACAAAGGGCAGGCCAGGCCAGGCGCGCTGGTGCGTGCCACTCAGGAGGCTGAGGCAGGGGGATCACCATGAGTTTGAGGCCAGCCTGGACTATAAAGCAAGACTCTGTCTCAAAAAAAAACAAAAGGATCAGCCAGCCAGGCGCAGTGGCACACACCTGTGATCCCAGCGTGTGCTGATGCCTGCCTCGCAAGCACAAGGTCCTGAGTTCGGTCCCTGATATTAAAAAAAAAAAAAAAAAAAGTTACAGTAATCCTCCTGCCTCAGCCTCCCAGGTGCTGGGATGACAGGTGAGAGTCACCACACCAAGCTCAGCCACCTCTGTCCCTAGACAGCTGGAGACAGACAGGGCTCCCAGGAGATTAGCCTCACATCACACCCCCAGGACCCTTCAGGATGCCCTGGGCTGCAGCCTCCCTTCTGGGGATGCGGGATTAGGGCTTAGTATGCAGCCTGCCTTCTGCCCTCCACGCATGTGGACGCCCTCGGCCAGTCCACACGACCCACTCAGCCTTTCTGTGCACAGCTTTCTTATTTCTGCTTATTATTGATCTATTATTTCTGCTCCTTATCTCTCCAGCCAGGTTCCAGGTTTGGAAACTCCCTCCGAGCCAGGCGGGATCAGCGGCAACCATGCCCGCCTGACCAACGTGTCCACACCTGACACCAATCTGAAGGTGTCTGAGCCGGGGACATGTGGGGCCATCAGTCGCAGGAACACCCAACCCGCCAGGCCAGGCATGGGGGCCGCACCTGTCATCCCAGTTTGGGAGACTGGAGCACAAGGATCGCCGCAGTTCCAGGCCGCTGGGCTACACAGTGTAACCCTGTTTCAAAAAACAACAAATAAAACCCCAGAAGTAGATGAGAAAACAGCCAGGCAGAGTGAGCAGGGCTGTCACCCAACCCTGTGCCCTTGCCTTTGCCAAGGTGCCCGAGGCCTTGGCCTTTTTAAAAAAAACGGCCCCGCTCACCTGGGGCCTGGTGCTATGCCCCAGGGCCCTGTGTGTCACCAGCTGAGTGTTTTACAGTGAGACCAGAACGGGGCTCCTGTCAGCACTTACACCCGCGGGGAGCAGAGTCACTGTGAAGGGCGGCACTGCGCTTTTTAACCCGACTTTATTGAGATGCAATTAGCGTCCCATAAACTGCACGCACGCGGTGCTGAGCACATGTGCGACCGTTACCGCCGTCAGGAGACCCGGCCTCGCTCTCACAGGTGTCCTAGCCCTCTCGGCCCTGGCCTAGTCCCCAGGCAGCCATCACGGTATTTTACATTCAGGCTGTTTAAATTAGCCTGCCTTTTTTTTTTGAGACAGGGTCTCACTATGTAGTTGAGACTGACCTGGAACTCACTATGCAGCCCAGGCTGGTCTCGAACTCACAGCGATCCTCCTGCCTCAGCCTCCCGAGTGCTGGAATTACAAGTATGGGCCGCCACTCCGGCTAGTCTACTTTTTCTTCTTTCTTCTTCCTCTTCCTCTTCTTCTTCAGTGCTGGGGATTGAACCCAGGGTTTTCACACAGAGCTGCACCCCCAGCCCTTTTTAAATTTTTTTATTTTGAGACAGGGTCTCACTAAGTTGCTCAGGCTGGCCTACAACTGGTGATCCTCCTGCCTGAGCCTCCCAGAGTGTTGGAATTACAGGGGTGCCCCACTCCACTTTTCTAAAGGCTCTTTACATTCAGCATTGTTACTTTGCCTGTTTTCTTATAGGTCATCTCAACTCTGACCCATTGGAACCACACACTGGTGACAGTGACAAATTAATACATATTTAGAATTTTCAGTAGTGGATGGTGGTGCACGCCTGTAATCCCAGCACTCTGGGAGGCTGAGGCAGGAGGATGCAAGTTCAAGCCGAGAAAGGACTGGGACTGCAGCTCAGTGCAAAGGCTCTCTCTTGATTGTCTCCAGAACCAACAACAACAAAAAAGAATAAAGAAGAATTTTCTTTGTAGCTATAAATGGAAATCTTGGTTTCATGCTCAATGGTTTTGTTTTGTTTGGGGAATTGAACTGGGGACCTTGCACTTTCAAGGCAGGCGGCAGAACCACTGAGCTCAATTCCCAGCCCACTTAATGGCTTTTACAAGAGACAGTTTTGCTGAACTACTTATAGGTGAACAGCACCATGAGTTTCATACACAGAAGAGATACAAATCTCATTGTCTTTATTTTTCAAACAGGGCCTCACTATGTAATCCAGCCTGGCCTCAAACTCTCAGCAACCCTCCCTGCTCAGCCTCCCAAGTGCTTGCATTACACGTGGCAGCTCTCAGATTTCTCTTGTTAACACACCGTCATGACGAGGGTCAGTACACCACAGCGAACCCTAACCCCTTCTGTTTCTTCTTTCCCCTCCTCTTCCTCCATCCCTAGATCCCTTTCCCATCTCCAAAAGGCCGACTTCCAGGTTCTTATCCTTCCACTTTTCACAGAAGAGTAGCTACGTCACAAGTGACTTCTGTGTCTGACTCACTCACTTGGCGATGTCGTCCCAGGGCCCGCATTTTCCTCGGGACAGCTACCAGGGCTGTGGCGCCAGAGGCCCTGGCCTGCCGTGGAGGTGAGGAGGCCCTGTCAAAGAGCCGCGTTAAACCGGCCACTCGCTGGTGTTCACTGACTGCGGAATCTGAAGCCGTTTCCTACTGCAAGCTCCGACTGGAGGTTTCAGCGATAACTCCCACCCAGTCCCAGGGGTCCTAACAGGCCGGGTGCGGCCTCAAAACCCCAATCAAGGAGGCAGCATCCCGAGAGCAGCTTTTATCAGCCTGGCCACTCTGAGAGGGACAGAGATTCAAGACTTCAAGACTGGTCTTTGCGGGGCTGGCGCAAACTTTGTTTTTTGTTTTTCCAGTACCAGGGATCAAACTCAAGACCTTGCACTTGCCAAGCAGGCGGAGCCACTGAGTTAAATCCCCAGCTCAAGCCTTTATTTTTTGTTTTTTGATTGTGAGGCAGTGTTGTCTGCTATGTAGCCCAGGCTGCCCTCCAACTCACAGCGACCCTCCTGCCTCGGCCTGAACAATGTACCACCACACAGGGCAGCTTTAGGGTTTTATAGAAAAGGGGAGCAAAGGCACTGGCTACAAGGTGCAGACCTGGCAGGGAAATAATCCTGTCTAGCTTGGTCTACTTGATCGGTACAGCAGGACTGGTTCTGCGAGGTTCCGGCACAGCCAGCTTCATTTGTGCACCATATGGCTACAATCTCAGCATTCAGGAGGCTGAGGCAGGACTGTTGCAGATTAGAGGCCTTATCTCTGGGGGTGGGGGGAGGAATCTGACCCAAAGTTTAAGGCAATAAAGGAGACAAATACAAAAGTGAAAACTGAGGGCCAGGGATTCAGCTCAGTGGTTCTGCTGCCTGTCTCAAAAGTGCAAAGTTGTGAGTTCAATCCCCAGTTTCAAACAACAAACAGAAAAAAAAGGTGAAAACTGAGCCAGGTTTGGTGGCAGACACTGGTAAGCCCAGCACACTGGGAGGCTGAGGCAGGAGGATTGTAGGCTGAAGCTCAGACTGGGCTATAGAGATTATTTTTCAAAATGTAAACAGGGTGAGGGTGGAGGATTTAGCTCAGTGGTTCCATCACCTGCCTCCCAAACGCAAGGACCCGAGTTCGAGCCCCAGTACCAAAAATAAGTAAATAAATAAATAAATAAAAACAAAATGTTAAAAGGGGTGGAGGGTGTAGCTCAGTGCAAAGGCCCTGTGTTCAATACCGAGGACAGAAAATAGCTGAGATGATGCTAAGGTTCACCGCAGTTACCCACTTCGCATCTGCAAGCCCAGCCTCTAAGTGCCCCGTCCTTCCTTGGAACTCGGCCTCCACCCCTCTGGTTCTCGGGGCTGCCTCGCTCCGGATGCGGCCGAAGTGGCCGAGCCAGGCGGCCAGCGCC
>NW_022900925.1:37824331-37828188 GCF_012274545.1 Fukomys damarensis
GGGAGGGTGTGAGCGCATGCGCCTGCCGTGGGGGCGTGGCCAGGGCGGAAGGACGCTCCGGCCGGGCGGAGGTTACCCCGCGTCTCTCGGTTGCTAGGAGCCGGGCTTCCACCAGCCGGGCAGAAGTTCTGCGGCTTCTTCTTCGCCTCGCTTTCTCCGCTCCTGCTGCTCCCGGCCGAGCCGTGATGGCGGACCCGGAGGCTGAGGTCCTGCGCAGCACCTTTCCCTCCTACATGGCGGAGGGCGAGAGGCTCTATCTGTGCGGAGAGTTCGCGAAGGCCGCCCAGAGCTTCAGCAACGTGAGTTTGGCCTTGGGCCTCTCCATCCGCTTCAGCCTGGACTCCCGGGACGCCTGTGCCTGATTCCTTGGGATCCCCGCCGGGTCAGAGAAGCCCGGGCCTGGGGCGCCCTACCCTCCGCCCTGGGGATCGCACCTGGGCCTTCTCGCTGAGCAGCATCCTGGGCCCCCACGTTTTTTGTTTTTTGGGTTTTTTTTGAGCTAGGCTCTTCCTAAATCACTAAGTCACCTAGGCTGGGCTCCAGCCTGAGATCCTCCTGCCTCAGCCTGCCAGGGTGCTGGGATGACAGTTGTGCCCACCACATGGGACGCTTGGTCATTTTCTCTCAATTTCTACTTGGTCCTTCATTCTCCAAATTAGCAGTGACCTCTCCCTCTACTCCTATGTAAATGTTTTGCGACTTCCGCTTTCAGAGAACAGCCTCGATTTCCAGGCACCAGCTGGGCGCTGCGTGTAGTCTGCCAAATCTCTGGTGCAGTTGCTTATGGGTAGGTGGTCAGTAAACAGTCAGCACCATTAAGACAAGCTTAAAAATGAGGGCTGGAGCTCGGCATCACCACACCTTGAGAGCGGCTGAATGCTGTTTCAGGCCACCAGACGCACTGATACACACAGCCCGCGGCTGGGAACCGGGAGGATTCCCGCTGTCGGCTGTGGTGGTGGGTGTCACGCTCACCTGCGGGCACTGGCACACGCCAGCGCCGCGCCCTGATGGTTTCTCCTTCTCTCCCGGTTGAGGCGCTGTCTTGCTCCGTTTTACAGAGGAGGAAACTCAGTGATGAGCGGTGTGCCCAGAGGTCTGTGGCAGGGGCAGATCCAGCCCAGGCCTCAGGAAGGAAGCCGACCACAGGCTGTGGTCAGGATGTTGTAAGGAGAGAGGGGCCACCCCTCGCTGGGGGTTTGTTTGTTTTCCCAGTTCTGATCCTGAAATGCCGGCAGCTCTCCATTAGCTACAAGCCAGGCACAGCAGGGCCTACCTGTCACCCCAGCTACTCTGGAAAATGAGGGAGGAGGCCTGACATCTGAGGCCAGCCTGGACAACATAGCAAGACCTCCTCTCTCTCCGGAAAAAGCCAGGAGTGATAGCAGTGCCTGTCGTCTCAGCCTTGGCCAGACTGGGCTACAGAGTGAGACCTTGTGTCAAAACAAAACAAAACAACAAACAAACAAAATACACGGGGGATTTAGCTCAGTGATGCCATCGCCTGCCTCACAAGTGCAAGGGGTCCTGAGTTCAATCCCTGGGGAAAAAAAAAAAAAAAAAAGAGTGAAAGCTAGGACAGGCATGTAGCATAGCGATACCATGGTTGCCTAGCATGCTTGGGGCCCTGCGTTCTGTTCCATCCCCAAAATACAAAAAGGCAAAAGCAAGAAAGAAAAGGTTAGTAGTGTGGATAACTCTACCTGCAGATTGTCCCAGAGTCTCTTTTGCTTTCCTTAGCATTTGAGATTTATTCTGAAGAGCCGTGTGCATGGTGGTGCGCACCTGTAATCCCATCATTTGGGAAGCTGAGGCAGGAGGACTGCTGTGAGTTCAAGGCCAGTCTGGGATACATGAGGAGACCCTATCTCAAAAAAAAAAAAGAAAAAAAAGTCGCCTGAGGCCTGGTGTTCCTGGCCACCAAGGGAGGCGGGGCCACCCTTCCGGAAGTCCAACCTCCTGGGCCCTGCCGAGTGCATGGTCCTCCTGCAGGCTCTTCACCTTCAGACGGGAGACAAAAACTGCCTGGTGGCCCGCTCCAAGTGCTACCTAAAGATGGGGGACCTGGGGAATTCCCTGAAGGATGCTGAGGCCTCACTCCAGGGTGACCCGACTTTCTGCAAGGTGGGAGGATGCAGCCCCGCTGACCCTGCCGCTGTATCCCTGGTGACCGCAGCTGAGGAGCCAGTGGGCTACCTGGTTCTGACTTTCTGTCACCACAGGGCATCTTGCAAAAGGCGGAGACGCTGTACACTATGGGGGATTTCGAGTTCGCCCTGGTCTTCTACCATCGAGGCTACAAGCTGCGGCCCGACCGGGAATTCAAAGTGGGGATTCAAAAAGCGCAGGAAGCCATCAACAACTCAGTGGGAAGTGAGTACGGTGGGCCGTGCCCGGGGCAGGAGGGCTCTGGAGTCACCAGGTTAGCGAGGCAGAGACACAGCAGGGGCTGGCAGCAGCCTCTTCATCAGGGTGGCTGTTGCTGATTTTTTCTGTGTTCCTTTGTGCTTGGGACAGGGTCTCACTCTGTAGCGCAGGCTGGCCTTGAACTTGTGATGATTCTGCCTCAGCCTCCCAAGGGCTGGGAACAGGAGTGTGCGTCCGAGGCCAGTGTGAAGCACGGTCTCAGAGGCTAGGAACTACCTGCTTTCCCTCCCGGGGCCCTGAAGGGCTGCTTCGGAGTAGTCTCTGCCTGGAGTTGCAGGGTGGATGGAACCTCTCCCAGCATCCCGGCCCTGGCTCCCTCCCTTCTCCCAGGGGACCCAGGGCTGGTTTCACCAGCAGCTCCTTAGCGAGGGAGCAGGAGGCAAAGGGCACCGCAGACAGGGTTTGTTTGGAAACCCAGCTGCCTTGGCTTTTGCCTGTGGCCGCCCCAGGCCTGGCCCGGCATTGTTGGCACACGCAGAGGGGGGACTGGTCATTCCTAGGACACTGGGCAGCTCAGCCACACCTGTCCCTGCAGGTCCTTCCTCAGTTAAGCTGGAGAACAGAGGCGACCTTGCTTTCCTGAGCAAGCAGGCAGAGGTAGGGCGACATCTTCAGGCCCTCCTGGTGGGCCATGGTTCTGGGCAGGGTCTTGGGGGCACAGTATGTGGTGCGAGGCGGTCCTGGTGCTCCTGGTCCAGCCTGGTGTCCCTGCCCCAGAGCCTGAAAGCCCAGCAGCAGCCCCAGCCCAGGAAGCAGGCGCTGCACCACGTGCAGAGGGAGGCGAAGCCGAAGGGCTCACTCAAGAGCGAGAAGACAGTGCGCCAGCTGCTGGGCGAGCTCTACGTGGACAGGGACTACCTGGAGAAGCTGCTGCTGGACGAAGGTGCAGGCCTTGGTGCCGGGCGGGCACGGGCAGACCCGGCTGGACCTGCCGCCTAGCTTGGCTGCGGGTCCTGGTGGACAGGTTCTTGGAGACAGGGTCCCACTAGGTAGCCCAGGCTGGCCTAGAACTCAAGGCGATCCTCCTGCCTCAGCCTCCCGAATGCTGGGGCTACAGGCGTGCGCCAACACGCCCGGCTTAGACGGGACTTCTCTGACGGTGCTGCGGGACAGAGCAGACCCCCAAGACCACCCGGCACCCCAGCTGACGACCCGGGCCGTCCCCACCCGCAGACCTCATCCGGGGCACCATCCGGAGCGGCGTGACGGTGGAGGACCTCATCCTGACCGGCATCAACTACCTGGACACCCGCAGCAGCTTCTGGCAGCAGCAGAAGCCGATCTACGCCCGCGAGCGCGACCGGAAGCTGATGAGGGACCGGTGGCTGCGAGACCGCGGGCGGACCCCAGCGCAGACCGCGCACTACGTGCTCAAGAGCCTGGAGGACATCGACATGCGTTCGTGGGCGGGGCGAAGGGGCGGGGGCGGG
>NW_022900925.1:37828205-37833187 GCF_012274545.1 Fukomys damarensis
GCGGGCACGGGGCGGGACCCGAGCCTCGGCCCCGCCCTCCCCCAGTGCTGAGCAGCGGCAGCGCCGAGAGCAGCCTGCAAAAGGCGGAGAAAGTGCTGAAGAAGGTGCTGGACTGGGGCCGCGACGAGGTGCCCAACAGGGATGAGCTGCTGGGCAGCCTGCACAGCTGCATCGGGAATGCGCAGCTGGAGCTGGGGCACACGGTGGCCGCGCTGCAGAGCCACCGCCGCGACCTGGAGATCGCTCAGGAGCAGTGAGTCCCCAGCCCTTTTTAGGATTTTTTTTTTGTTTTTTTGGTCCCGGGGATTGAACTCGGGTCCTTGCGCTTGCGAGGCAGGCCACCGAACCGCTGAGCTAAATCCCCAGCCCCCTTTTTAGTTTTAAAAAAAGTTTTCTTTCCTTGTCCGGTACTGGGGATTGAACTCAGGATCTTGCTCTTGCAAGACTACTGTGGTGCCACTGAACTAAATCCGGGACCCAAGTTTTTTAAATTTTGAGGGAGAAAAAAAAATTTTTTTTTTGAGACAGGGTCTCACTTTGTAGTCAGGCTGACCCTGAACTCATGGCAATCCTCCTGCCTTAGCCTCTTGAGTTCCGGGATTACAGTCGTGAACCACCATGCCTGGCAAAAATTTTTTTTGATTGTGTTGCTAAGTTGCCCAAGCTGGGCTCAGACTTGAGGTCCTCCTGTCTCAGCCTCCCAGCCCAGTATTTTTATTCTTGCGTGATCTCAACAAGCATGCAGCACCAGACATGCTAGCTCCTGCCAGCATAGGGGACACAGCAGTGACCAGACACTGAGTCAGTTCCCAGCAGATGTCAACCCAAAGCTCCTGCAGTGGATCACGGGGACTGAGAGAGGCTTTCCGGGCCTGGAGGTGGCTTCAAGGTGGCACTGAGTGGGTGGGGGACCAGGTCCCATAAGCACTGTGACACTTCTGTCATCACAGCCCTCGGGAGGCTGAGGCAGGAGGTTTGCAAGTCCAAACCCAGCCTGGGCAGCTTAGGAACTTAGCAAGATCCTGTCTGTAAAAAATAAAAAGTGCCGGAGATGTAGCTTAGCTCACAGGCCCTGGGTTCAATCTCCAGTACAAATAACAATGAACAAATAAAAACAAATGACCAAAACCTGACAGCATCCAGCCCAGGTGGAAGGGACACTGATCCCAAGGTTGTGGGCAAGAACCGGGGACAGCGGGCTACACCCCCAGCATGGCGTAGGGGCCTGGGGACAGCATGCAGTGGAACCAGGACCTGCTTAGCAACCCAGTAGCACTGGGCCTCCCAGGGGCTGTGGTTTCCGGGACACTGCCTCTCCCGACCCCACCTCCCCAGTCCCACTGTCCCTGCAGCCCCTAGGGAGGACACGCTGCCCCCCAGCCTGAATTTCGGGTGACCCTCCATGGGGTCTCTGGCTCTGCCCTCCCGGGCTCAGCTTTGGCCTCTGTTGAGTGGGACAGAGACCCTGGGCCAAGATAGCGGAGCAGATGCGGAGGCTGTGGGTCTCAGTTTCCAGTCTCCTGAGCTGAGCAGATCTAGGCTGTGTGATGCTGCCTCGGGCCACAAGGACCCGGCTCTTCAGCCCTGCAGCTCAGGGTCCCTGCTCTCCTGCCCACCCCAGCTCTCCACCCCTGCAGGGACACTGGTCAGAAGCCCACTCCCCTCCCTCCCTGCCGCCCACCTGCTCCCCTTGTGTGCCTCTGGGTCCTCAGGGACAACTGGGTCACCGCGTCTCCCAGGACAGGCCCTGAGCTGAGGCCAAGGGAAGGATAAGCCCAGGCCGGGGAGAGCCTGTGCCGAGCCAAGCCCTCCAGTGCCCGCCCTGGACAGTGATGCCTGCCCTCCCCCTGCCCAGCTGCCTCCTGCCCCTGGCCAGACCTGGGGCACATACTGTGACCTCTGCACAGACACTTGGGAGGCTGAGGCAGGAGGATCACTGGGAGGGAGTCTGCAAACCACAGCCTTCTTGGCCTGGGCCCATCCTCCTCCAGCTCAGGCCCAAGTCCTGAGGCCCAGGGTTTGTTTTTTGTTTGTTTTTTTGTTGAGACAGGCTCTCACTGTGTAGTTCAGGCTGGCCTCAAATGAACAGTGATCCTCCTGCCTCAGCCTCCCAGGTGACAGGCATGCGCCACCACTCAGAGGCCAGGGTTTTGTCTCCTCTGCTTTCCCTGTGCAGAGGCGCAGATTCCCGCTGAGTGGCTTGCTCCTCCGCTCCCACAGCAACCTCCCTGACGCAAAATCCAGGGCCCTGGACAACATCGGCAGGGTCTTCGCCCGCATCGGGAAATTCCAGCAGGCTATCGACACGTGAGTGAGGGGACGGGGCAGCCCCTGTGCCTGGCGCTCTGGCCCTGCCAGCCCTGGACGCCACTTTATTCTCAGCCTCAGCTAAGCGAGATGAGGTGACAGAATGAGGGTTTCCTTGGGTTTCCCAGCAGCCGGCCGGGGTGGTCCACGCCTGTAATGGGATCACCAGTCTCACAGAAGTCAGCCGAACTCCCTGTGTCCTCTAAGGGCGATCTGGCCTCTTTTCTCCCTGGGGATTGGAACTGCAGCTTCGGAGTTGGTTTTTGCCAACACAGGACCCTTAGGCTGTTGCCCCCAGGGAGATGCGTGACTCTGGTCAGGTGGACAGGGTCCGCTTGGCCCTGGGGAACCTTGGAGCCCTGGGCTTCCTGGGGAGATGCTGTCCTGGCCGCTGTGGCCCTGTGTGACCTGCTTTCCCGTCTCAGTGTCTGTGTGCATTCACCCTTAGTAGCTCCTTACCCAAAACTGCTTCACAATACTGATGTGTGTGCTGTCTAAATGCCAATCTGAGATACAGAAGAGGGGTGGCAGAGCTGGGTGAGTTGGCAAGCACCCGAGTCCCAGCACTCCGGGATGCTGAGACAGGAGGGTCACAAGTTCAAGCCCAGGCTGGACAACTTTGGCACGGTCCTACCTCAGCATGAATTAAGAGGCTGGAGATGGAGCTCAGTGTGAAGGGTCTGAGTTCAGTCCCCAGGGCTGAAGAAAGAAAGAAAGAAGAAAAGTAGCAGAATAAAGTAGTACTGCTATTTAAAGACAAGTAGTAAGTCTACTCTTTTGTTGATAGTTTTGTTTTTCCTTCTAAGGTTTTTCCTCCCTCGATTTTTCTCTCTTAACTACACACACACACACACACACACACACACACACACATCTGTATATCTATATCTATATATATTTTTTTGAGACAAAGTCTCCCTGTGTAGTCCAGGCTGGCCTTGAACTCACTGTGTAGCTCAAGCTGGCCTCATACTCACAGAGAGCCTCCTGCCTCAGCCTCCTAGAGTGCTGGGATTGAAGGCCTATGCCACCACGCCCAGCACTTTGGTTGTTTTGCTCTACGTTCATGCTGCCCGCTTGCCCTGGCCTGGCGCTGCAGCAGCTTCCCTTCTGCCCCTGGGCTGGGCAGGAGTGGGGGAAGCGCTGACTTGGTTTCCCCCAGGTGGGAGGAGAAGATCCCCCTGGCCAAGACTGCGCTGGAGAAGACCTGGCTGCTGCACGAGATCGGGCGCTGCTACCTGGAGCTGGACCAGGCCCTGCAGGCCCAGTACTATGGCGAGAGGTCACTGCAGTATGCTGAGGAGGAGGGCGACGTCGAGTGGCAGCTGAACGCCAGTGTCCTGGTGGCGCAGGCGCAAGGTAGCTCAGAGCTGTTCAAGCTCCAGCAGGGTAGAGCAGAGCACCTCTGTGGGCCTAGCTGCTGAGGACGCTGAGGCAGGAGGATCTCTTAAGTGCAGGAGTTCCAGGCCAGCCAGACTGAGTCTCAGAACATAAGTGCAAAACACAAATAAATCATCAGAGTTACTCTTCCTGTAAGGTGGGAACAGGGAAGTGGCACGGAAAACTGCTAGTTACTCTCTGCATAAAGACCGAGGGAGAGGAATGTGCGTAGTTTGGCCAGTGGCAGTTGGGGTTGGGAAATGAGGCTGTTATCTGTCTACTTCCATCCTGCTAAGGTCAGATCAGCAGTGGGGACCACTGCAGTGACACAGGACGTTAGTGTCAGTGACTCCACTTGGACAGGCTGGCCTTGAACTGAAAGCGATCCTCCTGCCTCAGCCTCCCGAGTGCTGGGATGACAGGTGTGCGCCTCCATGCCTGACTCGGCTCTGCATTTGAGCTGGTCTGGTTGGGGCATAGTGGGAGCTCAGTCCTAAAGGTGGCCCGTCATCATTTTTATGGAACATGTTCCCCTCCCTGATACCAGGGTTGGATCCCTGGCCCTGGTACACACTAAGTAAACGCTCTGCCAACGAGCCACACCCCTTAGCCCTTTTAAAATTTTGACAGGGTCGTACTAAGTTAACCCATGCTGACCTCAGACTTGAGGTCCTCCTGCCTCAGCCTCCTGAGCGGCCCTGGCAGGTTGCCAGCGTCTGTGCTAGCCTCCCTAGGTATGCAGCCAGCAGCCCTAGGGTGTCAGGCAGTGTAGAGGAGCCGGGTGTGACAGTCGTGTGTAATCAGGACCGGGCCGGACAATGGTGCTCCGAGGTCCGCCGGTCCTTGTGTGTGGGAGGACGTGTCTGAGCCCCGCATTGTGACCTCGGTTTCAGATTCCGACTCAGTCCCTCTCCTTTTTAAGTTGACTTAGGAACACAGCCTTCAAAGGAATAGCTGGGAGGAGTGGAATGTTTTTAACTTTTGTTTTTTGAGATTGAACCTGGGGCTTTCGCACTGAGCCGCACACGGGCCTTTTCCTTTTTTTATTTAGAGTCAGGGTCTTGGTAAGGTGCAAGATGCCCATGAGGGGCTGAACTCGGCACCCTCCTTCCCTCAGCCTCCCCAGTAGCTGGGATCCCAGCCGGGCCCCCCACACCTCTCTGGTTTTGAAATTGCGGGATGAGCATTACGGAGCAGGGGTTTCCCAACCTTGGGAACCCGAGAGCTGACCTGGGCCTGCGCTGGGGACCCAGGCCGGGCCAGACCCCGCCATGGCGGCGCGGGGCGGGGCTGGG
>NW_022900925.1:37833596-37836055 GCF_012274545.1 Fukomys damarensis
ACGCGGGGGCGGGGCCAGCCTTCTCGGCCCTGCAAGGCCCTAGCAGTTTTATCTGGATCTGACAGGTTCGCTTGGACGCTTATTTAAAATGAACAACAAACATTTTACATAGTTACCTTCATAGCTATTATCCTGATATTTCCGATTATCTTCTGTGTTTGTCTTGGGCAGTGGGGATTGAACTCAGGGCCTTTGTGCTGGGCTACATCCCGGGCACTCTTTTTTAAAAAAGCTTTTGGGGTTCTAGGTTGCCCGGCTTTACTTCAAACTCCTGGGCTTAGAAGTCCTCCTGCTCTGGCCCTCACGTAGCTGGGATTCCCACTGTGGATAGCCCCACCTGGCTTTCCGTTTGCCTTAATGGGGACTGTGGCCTAATAAACTAGTGTTAGGACTTGCGGTTTGGAGAACCCCACCTCCTTGTCTTGCTCAGTCCTTTGCTGTTTCCCTTCTGTGTCTGAGCTTTCCCTGTTTTCCTGGCCTCACCAGGCCAGTCCCCACCAGGCCCAGGTCCCAAGCCACCTCCTTCTGCCAGCTCCACAGGGCAACTCTGCCAGCAATCCCCAGCCCCAAACGTCCCTAGGAAGGCCACATCGCTCTATTAGCATTGCCTAGGACCTCGCTGGGAGCAAAGCTCATGCCTCTCATCCAAGCACTCTGGGAGGCTGAGGCAGGAGCGTTGCTGTAAGCTCAAGGCTGTCTCAGAAAACCAAAGGGGGAAGAGGTTCCTGAGCCTGAGTCAGTGCTGGGTCTGGCTGGGTTCTGGAGCCCAGTGTCAGCAGGAAGGTTGGGACAGGACCCCACGGACGACAGAGCACAGCCTCCTGGGAGGGGTGGGGTTACCTTGAAGAGCTGACAGCAGAGACGAGGCACCTGCTGGCCCTCGGTGACTCCCCACGGGACAGGTCCCCAGTCCCTCACCTCCCAGCCTGGCAGCTCCAGGCAGGAAGCCTCCAGGGACCATGCAAGAGACCGGCCGGGTATGTAGGCGACACTTGTGGCTGATGCTGTGACTGAGATGAAGAGGTGGAACTTGCCCTCAGGACCTGGCAGCACCTCAGGAGGCTGAGGCAGGAGGGTTGCATAGGGCCACAAAGCCAGCATAGTGAGGCCCTGCCTTAAAAATAAAAGGCCCACAGGCTGTGCTTCAGGCCCCTGGGAAGCCATTCTGAAGGGGCTGGTCCCTCTGCTGTCCCCTCCTTGGCCTTCCAGTGTTCAGGAGGCCAAGAGCAAGCAGAGGCCTCCCCTGTCCACAACCTGTACCCACGCCTGTCACTGCCACCACCCACAGGCACTTAGGGGGCCCATGGCTCAGGGCCACCCTAGCCCCACCAAACAAAACACCGTGACCCAGAAATAAATGCTTGTCACTGAGCCTCAGGGCCTGGGTCCTCAGTGGCAGAAGGGAAGAAGGGACAAGTCACATCCCATCTGGGCCTTTGAGACAAAGGAATAGGGCCTAGTGGGAAGCAGGAGGCACAGGTGCCAAACAGGTGGAGAGAGTTCACCAAGGCCCACACGGTGGCATGCTTGCCACCCGAGCATTCTGGGAGGCTGAGGCAGGAGGATCACAAGTTTGGTCCCCAGCACTGAAGAAAAAAGGAAGAGCTCACCAGTTCCTCTGCCTGCCCGCAGGCCTTGGATGATGCCAACAAGGGCGTCATTGAAGAGCTGAAGAAAACCAGCTTCAGGGAGACATTAAAAGACACAGGTGAGGTCCTGGACCAAGAGGGACAGTGAAGCCGCCTTCTCTCCTGCAGTGCTGGCCAGAGGACACTGCCCACTGAGCCGCTCTCTGCCACCTCTTCCTCCAGTTTTTGTTTTTGTTTTTTTAGACAAGGCCTTGCCATGTAGCCCAGGCTGGCCTTGAACTTGTGGTGATCCTCTTGCCTCAGCCTCCCGAGTGCTGGGACCACAGGCGTACACCCCTGTGCCTGGCCTCCTCCTCTTTTTGAGGTACTGGGGATAGAACCCAGAGTCTTTGCACTGAGTTCCATCCCCAGCCCTTTATGTATTTATTTTTTAAGACCGGGTCTCGCTGAGTTGCCCAGGCTGGGCTTGAACTTGGGGCTCCTTTAGTTTTTCAAGGTATTTATTAAGTAGCCACACCCGTCATCCCAGCACTTGGGAGGCTGAAGCAGGAGTGTCTCAAGTGGGAGGCTGTGGTTCCCTCTTGGAGGCTGTGGTCTGCCGGTTACGGCCAGGGAGGTGGCACCAGCGGTGGGACAACAGCGGCCACTCTCCTGGGATGGGCCAGCTGCTGTGCCTCTGCCTCCTTTCTCAGGACCTGGGGGGGGGTGTCACTGCCTGGGAGGCTGAGACAGGAGGATCCCAGGAAAGGGCAGGAAGGTTGCAGAGGGGGTGGGTTCCGGCACCTGGGCCAGGGGCCCAGGCTGTCCCCACGGAGGCCACACGGGGGCCACACGCCGCCCAGGAGGCGCACTTCCCGCTTTCACCAGCAG
>NW_022900925.1:37836401-37837924 GCF_012274545.1 Fukomys damarensis
CGGCAGAGGACCCCGGAGCCGGCGGGCAGTAGTGGGGTCCCGACGGGGGCGGAGGGGGGCCGTCGCTGTTTGCCCATTAAATATGATCTCTCACTTCACAGGCCAGTCTTAGCGCGTTTTCCTCCCCCCCATACTGGGGCTCGAACCCAGGGCCTTCACGCGAGCTCCAGGCCAGCCAGGGTTCCGCTAAGTTGCTAAGTCACTAAGTGCAGGCTGGGTTTGGATGTGCGAACCTCCTGCCTCAGCCTCCCACAGTGCTACGATGACAGCTGCGACCCACGCCGGGCTTTCCCACACCATTCTGGGAAGAGAAGAAATGAGAAAGTGTGAGGAAGTCTCGGCGCTGAAGAAGCAGGACCGGGCCGAGAACTCGAAGTTGAAGGGCAGGAAAGAGCCGTGGCTGTGACCTGTGGCGCTGCGGAAGTGACCTGCACCCCCACCGGGGGGGAAGGAAGTGCATGCAGGGTCCCCAGGCGCGGCTGGGGGTGGTGCGGGCCCTGCCACTTCCGGGGGGCGCCTGGGATGCAGCTTCCAACTCAACTCGCGTTTACTGCGTTGCCTAAAGCTCAGCGAGCGAGCGCCGGAGAGGAGGCCAAGGCCACCTGCACAGCACTGAGCCACAGGCCCAGCCCTGAGAGGAAAACGTCCGGGAGGCGGGCCGTGGTGGCGCACACCTGTAATCCCAGCGCTCAGGAAGCTGAGCCAGATCTGTTAGTTCGCAGCCTAAACTACATAGAAGCTGTCTCAAAAGAAAAGTGCGTGTGTGTGTGTGTGTGTGTGTGTGTGTTCAGGAAAAGTGTAAAAATGCAAAAGGAGATGATGAATAAAATATCAATGGTTTTCTTATGGAGGTAGAGTTTAGTCTCAGAGCCTTCGCATTCAGCTGTATCCCCAGCCTTTTTAAAGTTACTTTGAGACAAGTCTGGCTAAGTCGCCA
This sequence comes from Fukomys damarensis, assembly GCF_012274545.1. NCBI lineage: Eukaryota > Metazoa > Chordata > Mammalia > Rodentia > Bathyergidae > Fukomys > Fukomys damarensis. Next base: position 37,837,339 of record NW_022900925.1, read on the forward strand.
AATTGCCCTGGCTGTGCTCCAAATTGCAGTCCTCCTGCCTCAGCCTCTTGGAGTGCTGGGAGCCAAAATGAAATACCGAAATGTGAGTCAGGCCCGGCCTCGCGAGGCCCCACCCACCTGTTGCATCCTGTCCCTATTTCAAGAATGAAACATTAACTCCTAGGAGGCAGACGTGCCCCCCTGCGTGGTGGTCACACCAACACAATCCCAGCACCCCGCCAAGGACCACAAGTGCGAGCTGGAACGCAGCCTGGGAAACTTAGTGAGACTCCGCCTCAAAATTGAAGAAGACTGCGTTGGTGGTAGTGCGCACAGCTGTCTTTAAAATTTAAGAGAAGGGCTCAGGATGTAGCTCAGGGTAAAGGCCCTGGGTTTAAGCCCCAGTACGGCCAGAAAAAAAGGTGCAGATCTACCGCTCCTTCCAACGACAAAGCCCCATCCCTCCCAAATCAATTTCGATTTCCTGCCAGAGGCGCCTGCGCCGGGAAGCCCCCCTCGACCGCACCCCCAACATATGACCGCAGCCGGGGTCCGCCCCCAATTTTGCCTCTCCCCGCCTCCCGGGTTATAGAAAGTCCCCGCCCAG
>NW_022900925.1:37838556-37844250 GCF_012274545.1 Fukomys damarensis
CGGGGCAGGCACAGAGCGCGGCCTTGTGGGGGCCAGGAGAGGGTGCAGAGGAGGTGGCCGCGCTCAATGAGGCCCTTTGTCCCCTGCCCTCCCGCCCTGCCCCCAGCAGCCTTCTGTTGGGCCATTGTCCCCCCTCCGGGACAAGAGAGTATTCTCTGCCGTCGCGCTGCCATTGCTGGGGGAGGGGCGGTCTTTGGGCCGCCGCCTGCACCCCGTCGCCCCTGCCCCTCAGCCTGGGCAGAGCCCATCTCCAGAGAGGACGTCACCCGAGGTGCCAAGGGCGGCAAGGCAGGCCGAGGACCCAACAGAGCACCCGCTCGCCCATTGTCCCCCCTCCGGGACAAGAGAGTATTCTCTGCCGTCGCGCTGCCATTGCTGGGGGAGGGGCGGTCTTTGGGCCGCCGCCTGCACCCCGTCGCCCCTGCCCCTCAGCCTGGGCAGAGCCCATCTCCAGAGAGGACGTCACCCGAGGTGCCAAGGGCGGCAAGGCAGGCCGAGGACCCAACAGAGCACCCGCTCGCGCAAGAGCCAGGCCAGGGCCGGGAGGGAGCAGGGCTGACATCCTCTCCTCTCACAGAGCAGAGGCTTCTCCCGAAAGAGCCACACGTTCCTGCCCAAGGTCTTCCTCCGCAAGATGTCATCTGCGGGCGCCAGGGACAAGCCCGAGCTGCAGTTCCCATTCTTCCAGGACGAGGCCACGGTGGCCACGCTGCACGAGTGCAAGACCCTCTTCATCCTGCGCGGCCTTCCGGGCAGCGGCAAGTCCACGCTGGCACGGGCCATCGTGGACAAGTACCGCGACGGCACCAAGGTGGTGTCGGCCGACACCTACAAGATCACGCCTGGCCCGCGGGGCCCCTTCTCGGAGGAGTACAAGCGGCTGGACGAGGACCTGGCCGCCTACTGCCGCCGTGACGTCCGAGTGCTGGTGCTGGACGACACCAACCATGAGCCCGAGCGGCTGCAGCAGCTCTTCGACCTGGCCGACCAATACCAGTACCAGGTGCTGCTGGTGGAGCCCAAGACGGCGTGGCGGCTGGACTGTGCCCAGCTCAAAGAGAAGAACCAGTGGCAGCTGTCAGCCGACGACCTAAAGAAGCTCAAGCCCGGCCTGGAGAAGGACTTCCTGCCGCTCTACTTTGGCTGGTTCCTGACCAGGAAGAGCTCCGAGGCGCTTCGCAAGGCTGGCCAGGCCTTCCTGGAGGAGCTGGGGAGCCACAAGGCCTTCAAGAAGGAGCTGCGACACTGTAGGTGGCTTGGGTGGGACCGAGGCTGCCCTGCTGGCTGGAGGTGGCCTTGGGCCCGGGAGCCAGGACAGAGCAGGGCCGGCGCTCTCCTCTGGCCTCCCTCCTACACCCCTCCCTGGCGGGTCCAGTTCCCCGTCATCCCCGTCGTGGGTGGCCACGCCACTCACAGCAGTGAAGGCCCTGTGACGCACAGCGCAGTGGGAGCGTCTGGCCCGGTGTTGCCAAGTGCAGTTTTAGCAGAATCGTGTTCCATACACAACACGGGATCCCAGCTGGCTGTGGTGACTTCCTGGGGACGGCAACCAAGCTGTGTGTGCGTCCCCTGCGGCACAGCATGGTCTCCAAAACCAAGTGTCACACCTAGTCGGAAACCCCCTTGCTTTCCAGATGGCAGGGAGGCCAGGCCTGAGCTGTGATGCGTGCCACCCTGCGCCAGCACTCTGGCAGTCCCGTCTTAGGTGCTGTGTGGGCCTGACACACCTGCTGCCTCTGTGGCCCTCGCCCTCCTGCAGGTGGCTCGTGTGCAGGGTCCTGGGCTCCTAAAGCTTGAACTCTGCAGCCAGCCAGCCCTGGTTCCTCTGAGAGGAAAACACAGGTGCTTTCCCGCCGGGGAGCGTGAGGGACGGGAGGACACTCACACCTGAAGGCCATCACGAGGCTGAGAGTGTCACCCACTATCCCCGGGCTGCTGTCTGTGCCCGGCCCTTCCCCGATGGACCTGCTAACTTGGCTGAGGCAATCTGTCCCACTGTCTATGGAGTAAGGGTCAGCTGCTCATCTGAGACCAAAGGGCTGGCGAGTACGGTGCTGTCCACTGTACCCCATTTCCTGCACCCCAGCTCTCGTGACTTGCTGTCCCTGTCCCTTCTGGGGCTGCCGCTGCCACCTCAGTCCTGTGCTTGCACTACTTGCTCCAGGTCCCAGGTGCCCTGAAGCCTTGGGCAATGATAGATGTAGACAGCTGTACCACCTGGGTTTCAGTTTGGGTTTGTGGTGCTAGGACCAAGCCCAGGGCCTGGTGCGTGCTAGGCAGGTGCCCTTCTGACGAGCAAAACCCCGGCAAGGAACCCTGCAGCGGGTGGGGGTCCAGAGTCCAGCTCGGCCCAGCCTGGAGTGGGGGACTGAGTCGGACTGACTCCGCTTCCCCCCGCGTTGTCCGTCCCTCTGCAGTCCTCTCGGGGGATGAGCCCCGGGAGAAGATCGACCTGCTCACCTACTTTGGGAAGAGACCCCCAGGTGTGCTGCACTGCACCACCAAGTTCTGCAACCACGGAAAGGCACCGGGTGCTGACGAGTACGCGCAGCAGGATGTGAGTGCTCCTGGCCCTGCTGGCCCTGCTCACCCTCTTGGGGGCCACAAGAGTGGTGGCCCCAGGTGCGGGTGGCCTGGGATGGAGTACAGACCCCAGCCCGCCACACATGGCACCCACGGCCCTGGCTGACCCCCAGACCCAGGCCTCCCCGCCCCAGCTCTGCTGGCTGCTGTCCCCTCTCCTGGCCGCTCCTCACGGCCTGCAGTCCTGGGTCCCCGTGCCATAGCACAGCAGGGTGATGGTGCAGGTGACGGCTGCCGTCTCCGTGAAGTGCCCATCACCGGCCTGAGAGCAAAGCTCAGCGGTGTCACAGCAGGAACTGTACTTGGTGTCACAGAGGGGCAGGGAGAGCGGAGCTGGCAGTGCTGTCGTGCCCACATCCCCACGGTGACCGTGAGGGGTGTGTCACCCCATGATGGGCTTCTGTGCAACGCCAAGGCGACAGCCAGCAGGGTCCCGTGTCCCCTGCAGGTGGTGAAGAAGTCCTACGGCAAGGCCTTCACGTTGACCATCTCCGCCCTCTTTGTGACGCCCAAGACCGTGGGAGCCCGCGTGGAGCTGGGCGAGCAGGAGCTGCAGCTGTGGCCGGGCGACGTGGACAAGCTGTCCGTCTCCGACAACCTGCCCCGCGGCAGCCGCGCCCACATCACCCTGGGCTGCGCGACCTCTGTGGAGCCATTGCAGACGGGGATCGACCTGCTGGAGATCGTGCGGCAGGAGAAGGGGGGCAGCCGGGGCGAGGAGGTGGGCGAGCTGCCCCGCGGGAAGCTCCTCTCCCTGGGCAGCGGGCGCTGGGTGCTGAGCCTGGCCAAGAAGGTGGAAGCCAGGGCCATCTTCACGGGCTACTATGGGAAGGGCGAAGCGGTACCCACGCACGGAAGCCGGAAGGGGGGCGCCCTGCAGTCCTGCACACTGCTCTGAGGGTCCCCACACCCACTCCACCTTGTGTTTCCAGACCCTTTTTTTTACTTAAAGTTAACCTACTTGTAACTTTAAACCGTGTGAAGTAACCGCAGTCCGTGCCCAGCTGCCCCCTTCCTGCTAATACTGGAGCCTCCGCAAGCCCGACCCCAGGTCCGTACCCACAGATGCTGCCACACACAGCAGGGCCTGGATGGGGCCTAGACCTGGGCCACGATCACCCTGGCCCTGCAGGGTGCAGAAGGGGTTTCCCCTCCCGCCTCATGTCTGCAGTCCGCCCCTTCCTGCGCACAAGTGGTAGCAGTTTGCTAGGCAGGGAAGGAAACGGAACCGAAAGCAGCAGCCTCGGCTGCAGTAGCCTCGGCCTCCCCCCGTGGCACCCCTGAGGCCTCCAGGTGTCCTGTGCAGGGCTGTGGCAGAAAGCACCTCGCCTACTGGGCCTAAGCCCAGGTGTGGGCCGTGGTCCCGGTAACGGGCCTTGCTAATTGCTGTCATCAGCGCAGTGCTGGGGTGCGAGTCACTGTCCCATCCTGCCGGCCTTGGCGACTTGTAGACTGACAACAAAATAAACTGTGTTAATCCCAGCTGTGTGCGGTGTGGTCTTGGCGGGTGTGCGGGGCTGGCCTTGTCCGTGGGCCCCGTCCCCTGGGCGGGCTGGGCGGGCGCTGAACAGAACCAGCTTTCAAGAACAGGAGAGGTGGATTCAGGCCTCCATGGCAGGACTGGCTGGGAGCTGGGGATGAGCGTGGTCTCCTCTCCGCATCCCTAGATCTCTGTGAGTCCAGCACGGGGACAGCAGGGCCCTGAGCCTCTTAGCTCCAAGCTGGGGCCGAAGTGGGAGAAGGAAGCAAAGGAGCTGGGGACAGACGGAACAGGAACGTGTCGTCCTGGCCGCCCGCGTGTCTGTGGGCAGAGCACGGCAGCCCAGGCCTTGTGGACCAAGACTGTGCCACCTACTTGAGCACAGGAAGCCGGTGTGGCCCTGTTTGCGGGACCAGTGTCTTGCACTGGAGCCTGTGGGGATGGCAGGATGGGCCCGTGGCAGGGTCCGCTCTTGTGTCCACCCACGCCGTGCCAGCCACCCGGCCTCGCCAGGCCCAGCTCTGCCAGACTGAGTGGGCATGAAGCAGCTGCCAGAGCCAAGGGCCAGAAACAGTCACAATGTTTTATTTTCTCCACTTTTTCCTTTTTTAATAAAGTTAAACAGTAAAACAAAGATTCACAAGCTGCCTCCCCATCTGTGGCTCGGCTCCCTCTGCCCCGCTCACACCACAGAGACAGCAACAGCAACCACACAGCCGGCTGAGGGGCAGAGCTGCGGGTACAGGGCCAGGACGGGGAGGCGCCATCCACACGAGGCGGGCAGGCGGAGACTGCGTGCAGGGCCGGCAGGGCCTTCATTAGCCAAACTGGAAGAAGAAATTCCCGGGCCCGGACGCTGGAAGGCAAACGGCTGCTCAGCCGACCTGGGCTTGGGTCTGAGGCCGCTGTCCGGGTGAGGACTTGAGCCAGACACAGAGCCCGGGGGCCCTGCCCCGCGGGATGGGACCCGCTGCGCCCTCCGACCCCCAGGAGCACCCACCTTCGAAGCTGAAGCCCCCAGGACCCCCGAAGAAAGCCTTGAAGATGTTGTTGGCGTCGAAATCTGGCCAGCAGCAGGGGAGGGGAGAGCACACGTCAGGTCTGCGGGCTTCTGCCAGCACCCGCCCTCCCGCCCGCCCCAGGACAGGGGAGGCTGAGGGGACGAAGCTTCCCCACTCCCAGCCCCGGGCCACCACGTGTGCTGTCCCTGTGCTGCTCAGAGCGTCAGGGCCGGGCTCCTGCCAGCCCCCGCCCCCCCGCCCGCCCCAGGACAGGGGAGGCTGAGGGGACGAAGCTTCCCCACTCCCAGCCCCGGGCCACCACGTGTGCTGTCCCTGTGCTGCTCAGGCTGCCACCTGTCACATTTATGCTACCGTCGACCTAGAACAAGTCCGCCTCTCCCTGCAGCTGGCCCAGTCAATGTGGCGGCCTCGCTTACGTCTGAGTTCGCGTCACTGCGCCGCTGCCTGAGCTGGGTGGGGCCGGGCCGGGCTCGATGCCCACACTGCAGCCTGTACGCCCTGGGATGGACGCCCGGTCCCTCACGCGCACGCCCGCTGCTCTGAGGCCCTGGCCACCACCTTCCCGGCACTCCTGCAGCAGGGCCCACAGCAGGCCCAGGACCCACAGCA
>NW_022900925.1:37844509-37862091 GCF_012274545.1 Fukomys damarensis
CTGGGGCAGCTGTGTGGCCACTGAGCGTCCCCGTGCAGGCTCCTGGGGCCCGGCCGACGCACCGCCCATGTTCATGCCCTCCTCGTCCAGGTCCTGCCCACTGTCGTAGCGCGTCTTCTTCTTGGGGTCCGAGAGGATGGTGAAGGCCTCACCCACCTCCTTGAACTTCTTCTCCTCCTCCTTCTGCACCTCGGCGCTGGCCCCGCTGTGCCGATCTGCAGGGAGGAAGGCAGCACTCAGGCAGGCCCTGGGGTGGGCAGGGTGAAGACACCACCCCGCCACCCACCTGGGTGGTGCATCAGGGCCCGCTTCCGGTAGGCTCTCTTGATTTCGTCCTCCGAGGCGTTCTTGTCCACCCCCAGGATCTTGTAGTAGTCTTTCCGCTTGCTCTTCTTCAGCTCCAGCTGTGCGTTCTTCAGGAGCTGTTTGTGTTCTGGGGACACGGGCAGCGGAGGACATGGCTGGCTGACTGCCTGCCCCTCAGGTCCCTGTCGCCCGCTGCCCGGAACACCGGGCTGCCAAGCTCCCCTCACCTTTCGTCTTCTCTGTCTGGTAGACCTTCTCGTAGTCCCGCACGGCCTCCTCGTACTGCTCCAGGTCCATGTAACTAGAAGGAACACAGGCGGGGCACTCAGGCTTGGGACCCTGAGGGGAAGAGGCTCGCAGCGAAGAGCTGCTTTGCCGAGCCGTAAGGACCATGGTCTGTGCTGTGCGGAGCTGCCTCACACCAGGGCGGGACAGCCACGTCTTGGGAGTAGCGGGCAGCGCAGAGGGGCCAGGAGCTGCCAGGAGGGTGCGTGAGGTGGCAGCCACTGGCAGGCATCAGGGCCCCTCCACGTGAGGTGGTGATGGGTGAGCGTGAGGAGCCATGGGCAGCGTGATGCCAAGGGGTCCTGGGCCAGGACAGAGGGCAGCCAGGGGACGGCGGGCTGGCTGGGGCGTGGTGCACCCTACAGAGGCACGGCTCCTGCCGAGGCTGGCGACACCACGGCACCGACACACCACGAGTGCCAGTCTAGCCGGCCCCCCTGCCAGCAGACACCAGTGGCCAGGCCACTGAGGCCACAGGGAGCCGGTGCTGGGGGCTGGGCGAGGGAAGAGGCTCAGGGTCTCCAGCCCAGGAACAAGCCATACTGCGCTAATTTCATGTGCCTTAAGATTCAAGGTACATTCCACCTTTTCTTTTTTCCTTTTCGTAGCACTGGGGTTTGAACCTAAGATCTTTGCAGTGAGCTATATCCCCAGTTGTCTTTTTCACACGAATACGAAGTCCTGCTAAGTTTCTAAGTTGCCTGGATGGAATTTGAGCTTGCCAACCCCTGCCTCAGTTTCCCAGATTGCTGTGAACACAGATGGGAGCTCCGTGCCCAACTTAGATTTTAAAATGTTTTGGGTTTTTTTGGGGGGGTACTGGGGCTCGAACTCAGGTCCTTACATTTGTGAGGCCGGCGCTGGAACCACTGAGCTAAATCCCCGGGCCATTTTAAAATGTTTTAAACGCCGAAGACAAGTAGCAGAGTAAGTGGGGCTTCTGGGAGCAGGGGCTCCACTCATGACAGGAGGTGTGCCCAGCATCCACAGGGCCCAGTGTGCCCTGTCCACACTTGGCCAGCCAGTGCCGGGTCCCTGAGGTGGTCACAAGGCAGAGCACCGCAAGGACCTCTGTGGCTAGCAGGGAGGAAGGAGTTGCTGACTGTGACACTCTGGATCTGTCCCTGACCAGCGTGGGCTCACGGGGGCTTGGAGGGGACTGCAGCACAGTGGTTCCCACAGCTACACTGGTCCCTGGGGTGGGAGGCACTGAAGGGTGTGAGGCTGGGAGGCGAAGTCTGGCTGGAGAGGTGCCGGGGCATGGTGTGGGCCCATTTCCTGCCCACCATGCCCTGAGCTGCTGCTCCTCTGCCCGGCCACCCTGTCTCACAGCAGCTGACAACGGACCGAAACCTCTCCTCCCCACCTGGGGGTGCTGGGCATTTGTCCCAGCAACAAGAAAGGCACCGAGATGAGACATGCTCTGCACACAGAGAAGAAGAGAACCAGCCTCTGCCCCGACTCTTCCCACCCACGCAACAACCCAGGGCTCCCTGCTGCTTCCCGCCAGACGGCGTCCTTCCCACTGGGTCGGTCACTGGCCTCCCCTTCCCACCGCCTCAGTGAGGCTGCAGCCGACCCCACAGCATTTCGTGTCTGTCGCAGCCCATCTCTGGCTGGCTCAAAGGACAGATTCTGTCCCCACAGCTACTGCGTGTATCCCCGGTGGTGAGCGAAGGCGGGCCGCGCCAAGGCCGCCTCTCAGACCACGGACTCCATGTCCTGGGATGGCTCAGCCCCCAGGTCCATCCCGAAGCTTGCACCACAACGCAGCGCCCTCCTAGCTAGTGTGACAATCGCGCCTGACATGACGGGCGGCGGTCTAGAGCTCGAACCCCTGCTTGGTGGGCAGCGGACCCGGTCCGAGCTGATGGTGTCACACAGCACGGTGCGCAAACCTGCCCTCCCAGGATGGGTCTTGCCCTCCTGCGGACACTGATCCTCCCTGAAGAGAATGCCCGGCCACGGGGCGAACTGGGCCCTGGGGCAGGCGAGACCAGGGCTCTCAGGGGGGTCCCGGCTGCTGTGCACAGAGCCAGCGAAAGTGCAGGCCTCGGCTGTGTCCAAGGGGAACCCTGTTCCTCCTCGGCCAGCGCCGGACGCCCAGCTCAGCACAGTCGCGAGTACCCACGTGCCGAGCACGGTGCCAAGGGAGGGCGAGGTGGGCCGCACACGCGCAGCTCCGAGATGCGGGGGACGCTGGGGAGGACACTTACGGAGCGCGGGCGTTAGAGCAGGCTCGGGAGCCTCCTCGCCGCACCATAAAGACGGGCTAGGCCGGAGCAGTCCCACCTAGAGCAGGGAAGGACCAAATGACCTCACGCCACGCCCGGTCTGCGGTCGTCACGGTGCCACTCCCCCGGCAGGCCGGCCGGCAGCGCCACACTCACCACTGCGCTCTCCTCAAGTAGGCCTTGATGTACGAGTCGTCGAGGGTCACGGCCCGCGTGCAGTCCCCGATCGCCTCATCCAGCTTCCTGAGCTTCAGGAGAGAGTGAGCAGTCACCGAGCGAGCGAGCGAGCCACGGCCAAGTGTGGAGACCACTGCCCAGCTAGCCTGGCTACTCCATTCTGCAAGCCAGGCAGGCACCCGAGGGGATGGCCGGATGGCCGTAGCCACCCCACGTCAGCCCGGCACAGCTGGATGGGCGCCTGGGCCTCCGCCTGCTGAGAATGACCGCAAGATCTAACTGCTGGGCTCGGGGGGGCACGGGCCTCCTCGGCCACGCTGGCGACACCAGCTACGTGGGAGGGCGCACTGCGTCTAAATCCCCCGAAGCTCCGCACGCGCCCACTGGAGGGGAGGCCCTGGGAAGAGCAGGCCCTGAACCTGAGGGTGCCACCTCCACAGGGCAGCACCCCGCCCTGTGCCCGCTGTCCCACGCCAGGGCGCGCGCTCACCTTGGAGTTGACTGTCCCCCGATTACAGTAGAGCTTGGCGTTTGTTTTGATGTTGTTGGGGTCTATGGCCAGGGCTTCTGTGTACAGTTCATGCGCTAACTTGTAGTTCCCGTCCTTAAACGCTTTATTCCCATCTTCCTTCTTTGCTTTAAGGGCTTTGGCGTTCTGCGGGGAAGAGCAAAGGGGTGGTGTGCGTCCAGGAAGCCTAGGTCCCCATCTCGCTGCAGCACAAGCCTCGGGGGCATCACTCGCTTTCTTGAGGGGGAGAAGAGAAGAAACCCAGGCCCCCAGGGAGGCATCGGAAGCACCAACAACGCGGTCCGGTCACCTCTGGGCCACAGCACTCACCCTGCAGGCCACGCAGGCCTTCTCGTGGTCGGGCGCCATCCTGAGCGCCTGCACGAAGAACTGCACGGCCTTCTCGATGCAGTCCTCGTAGTAGAGGCACAGGCCCCGCACGTACAGCGCGTCGGCGTTGGTGGAGTCCAGCCGCAGGATGTCGCTGCAACACCACACGGCAGGCTCGGCGGGGCTCAGGAGGCGCCCAGCCCGGCCCAGCCATGAGTGCAGTGCTCACGGGGTGCAAAGCAGGCTCCCGAGAAGCCCCAAACCCTACAAAGCGCGCAGCCGATGGCCCTGGCCTCCTAGGATGTCTCCTCTCCTGCGGCTCTGGTCCCAAACCCTCCGGGGCCGGGTCCACTCGGCACTGCAGGCCGCGCCTGTGCCTCACCACGCTCGCCTGCTGGGTGGGCGGCACCCACAAACCCACAAGGCAAAGCTTGCCTGCGGCTGTGCCGGGTCCTGTTTTTCTGTGGCACTGGGGGCTCCACGCTCAACTACCTCCCAGCCTTTTTTATACCAAGAGAGGGTCTCCCTGTTCTTAGGCTGCCCAGGCTGGGCTCAAACTCGTGACCGCCCTGCCTCAGCCTCCCGGAGCGCTGGGGTGAGAAGCCTGTGCCACCATGCTGGGACCGGGGAAGAGTCTTGCCCATCTTCCCATCTGAGAGGGGTGGAGGCCTCAGAGACCTCAGGGCTTCTGGCTGAGACGCCTCCCACCGCCCCCACCGCCCGAAAGCAGAGTGAAGGGCTGCAGCACAGCACAACTCAAACAGCAATACAACCCGGTCCCCACCCGGCTGGAGGGCCTGCAGAAGGCTGCACCCTGGCCAGTCCTCCATCTTGGCCTCCCAAGTAGCAGGAAGACAGGCAGACGGTCCTGCAGTCTGGCATGGCCTGGCGCTCACCTGGCCACAGACTGTGCCTCTGGGTAGCGGCCCAGCATCGCCAGGCACTCTGCTTTGAGGATCTTGAAGCGGTGGCAGGCAGGGGCGAACTCCAGGGCCCGGTCCATGCAGAAAACCACCTGTGGAAAGGACAGCGGACTAGGTTCTGGTCCCGAACCCCAGAAGTGTCTGCGCCTTCTCTAGGCCACACGAGGCTCAGAGAAGTTCTGGGCCCACTGCTGAGCAGGAGAGTGCCGAAGTCTTTTTGGGCAGTGCTGGGTACTGGACTCAGGGCCATGGGCCTCCTGAAGCAAGCACTGTACTGCGAGCCACAGCTGCCTGCCCAGTACTCGGCCCGGCAACGGCCAATGTTTACTGAGCACTTCACGGACCCATCTAACCCTCCCAACACTTTCCTAGGTCCCTTTGTTTCAGTGATGAGGAAACTAAGGCCGAGACTGACACAGTTGGTGAGGCAGAAGCAGGACTCACTGAGACACGTGGGGCCCCTGGACAAAGTGCTGGGCAGTTTTGTCCTGAGGGTGAGTGGGCCTGGTCGCTGGTGCCCAGGGCTCCCCCCAGCCCCCCAAAGGACAGCTGCAGGCAAAGGAGATCTTTGTTTCTCTCAAGTTCATCTGTTCCCTACCGGGACTATAATTCTTCATTTGTGACATCACCGTGACCACAACGGGGCGGCTGGGCTGTCGCAGACAGAAGGCTCTGTCACAGACTTGGGGTCTGGACCCGGGATGGGCAGGGGAAGACGCAGAGCCGCCTTTCGGGACAAAGCTCCAGCCTGTGTGACCTCTGAAACGTGCCAGGAGGCAGAGTCCTCTCCATGAACACCATAGACACTGCTTACTAAACTGATGGACAGGAGAGGGGTGGAGGAGTCAATCCTGGGACTACGTGAGCTGACCAAGTAATTTACCACCACATAAAGGGCCTTGAGCAGTGCATGAGTTAAGAATGATTTTGTTTTGGTTTTTGAGACAAGGTCTCACCAAGTAGTCCAGGTTGGTCTTGAACTTACTATGTAGCCCAGAGTGGCCTGGAACTTGTAGCGATCCTCCTGCCTCAGCCTCCTGAGTGCTGGGATGACAAGGTGCATGCCACTTGCCCAGCCTTGACTTGAACTTACTTTCTTCTTTTTTTTTTTTTAAACTGGGGATCAAATTTGGGACCTTGCACTTTTAAGGCAGGCGGTGGAACCACTGAGCTAAATACTAGGCCTAAACTAGAGATTCTATTTTGTGTTTGTTTTTGGTTTTGGGTACCAGGAACTGAACTCGGGACCTCATGCTTGTAAGACAGACCTTGAACTTTTGATCCTCCTGTCTCAGCCTACCAGGATGCTGGGATTGTGAATCTGCCACCATGCCTGGCTCCAACTTTTGATTTATAGGGCACATAAACAGGTTAAAATCAACTGTCTTCATCCCAGTAAAAATAGATTACTTGAACCCAATATTTAATTCCAACTGGCTTTCCCTTAGTAAGCAGCACACTTCTGGGACAGACTTTACACAGCAGCCACAGGAACAAAGCCAACAAACAACTCACTTGGCTTTTTATCATAAAGCCATATATATGTAAGCAAATTACTGTACCAGCAAAAACAAACAAACCTTCTGTTTCTTCCTAGGGTACTGTCACTGAACACAGGGCTTTTGCACTGAGACACATCCTCAGCCCTTTCATTTTTTTTTCTGGTGGAGGGGGGAGTAATGGGGATTGAGCTCCGCACCTGGTGCTTACAAGGCAGGCAGCACTACTGAGCTGTATCCGTGACCCTTTATTTTCTGAGAGAAAATCTCATGAAGTACCTAATCTGCCCAGGCTGGGTGAGTACTTTCAATCCTCCTGCCTCAGCCTCCCAGAATGCTTGGGAAAGAAAAGATTTGGGGGGCGGGTACCTGGGATTGAATTTGGGATGTTGCGCTTGCAAGGCAGGCAGAAGAAGAACCACCGAGCTAAATCCCCAGCCCAAGATTTTTGAAGATGAAAGCAAAAGGCCCAATTTACTATTAAAGTAAATTTCAAGGAAGAATTTACTATTCTAGCTCTTCTGTACCACAATGCTGACCTTGGTCACACACACGCATGCACACACAGCCCACCCTGCACTCTGCAAGAAAGGACAGATGATCTCCTCATAGTTGTACTTTACCTTCCGAAAATCTCGCTTCTCAAAATCCGTCTCTGCTATTTTCTCATATTCCATAACCGCATTAGCATTCTTGAACTATACGGAAAAATCAAATAGGTGGAAATTTTTAGTGAAGTCAGAGATTTAATAATCATAAAAACCAACAAGCCTCAATGACTGCTCTTTCAAGAAAATCATGTCTTTAGCACCCCCAAAATTAAAGAAATAAAGGAGGCGACTCTGGCCAACCAGGCTGGTACGCTTCCTTGACGGAGCCGCAGTGAGCATCACTGGCCACAGCCCTGGGCCTGGGCTCCAGCACCCGTGGCGTGTTACCGCCAGGGAGAGGCTGGGTCTCCATCCACTGCTCAATCCACGCAGGGCGATCTGCTGCAGGCACTGAGTGGGTCAGGCGGGCCCGGGGGACCCCAAGCTGTCCTGGAGCTCCGTCCAGGCCATTTGTAGTCAGCACAGCTGCTCCTGCCTCCCGTCCTCCACAACCTCGCACAGGTCCTGGGATGGACCCAGCGCCCCACTGAGCTCCAGCCCTGCCCTCTTCCCCACGAGACAGGATCTTGTGCCGTGGCCAGGCTGGGATTCCATGTGGGACTGTGCCGCCACATTCCCAGAGCGCCGCGATTACAGGCTGCACCGCGGTCCACTGACCACAGTCACAGCTTCTAAGGCCAGAAACCAATGTGATAACAGGTGGGCGGGGGTGGAGGCATCTCCGTTCAGACCCCTGGGCAGGGCCCCGCCGGCGCCCCTCACTTCTAAACCCGCACACGTGTGACACGCAGGGACCGCACCTCCTGCTGCGCCTGAGTGTTTCTGTGGTCCAGTTCCAAAGCTCTCTGGAAGCTGCGACACGCTGCCATGGCATTCCCCAGGGAGAGGTGGCACTTGCCCTCTCGCAGATGTCCCTAGAGACAGTGGCAGGAGAGAGAGCACCGTTGAGCGGTGGGACAGACAGAAGTCAGCAGCGGCATTGAAGCCCCGCAAAACCAAAACCAGCAGGGCCACCAGGGGCCAGCAGGCCTCAGTCCTGGCGTGGCGCCCTTGGTTGATCCCGCCACCGCACGCAGGGTAAATGCCCAGACGCACCCTCACGAAGCCGTCGTCCAGCCGCACAGACTGCTGCGCGTCCGCCAGTGCCTCTCGGAACCGGCCCAGCATCATCAGCGTGGCCGCCCGGTTCCCGTAGTAGCTTGCGTTTTTGGGACGCATATCTACAGGGAGGCAGAGAGAGGGGTTCAGGGCAGCTCAGGTCCTGACTGCAACCCAGTGAGGGAATGGAGCGCTTGTCGGGCCTTCAGGCTCCTGGGCTACATCCCAGTACCACGAGCAGAGCAGACAACAACAAAGGTCAGATACAGTGGTGTGCACCAGCAATCCTAGCACTGGGGAGGCTAAGGCAGGAGGATCACGGACTTGAGGCCAGTTTAGAGTACTCTGCGAGAGAATGTCTAAAAAAATAGCAAAGAGGAAAAAGGAGTGCAGACTGCTCTCTAGAAGGCCATGGCCAAATGGTCCTACCTGTGCACACGACATCAGCCACGAAACAAGCAATTCTGAGAGAAGACCAGGTACAGCTATAGCGCCCTGAACTCAATCCCGGGCACCCGCAAGACCACAGTGGGCTCAGCAAACCAGCTTCAAGCACAGCCGGGCTGGGCGGCTCAGAGCGGAAGCCCAAGCCACGCAGCACCACAGAAGCATCGGGCACCCGGGTCAGAGCGCAGCCGCTCTCCCAAAGCACTCTGCGCGACGGCCTGGCCTGCGGGCCACGAGGGAGCAGCACGGAGGGCAGTGTGTTCAGCGGGTAGGTGAAGCATGGGGACCAGGGGACCTGGCTGTGTGGACAGAGGCCATTTGCATTCCTGCTATGTTTTTCCCCAACACTGGGAATTGAACCCGGAGCCAATGCACCGAACTACAATCCCTAGCCCCTCCTGCCTCAGCTTCCCAGAGTGCTTCCCAGGGGTTACAGCCTGCGCCACCAGGCCTGGCTACAAGGCCATCTTCCAGGACAAGTCCACGAGTCACCGGGGAGAGCTCCAGGAGCCGCCAGAGACGCAGGGCTCCCTCACGGAGCTGCTCGCACCGTCCGCCGCACCGGCCCCTTACCTATGGCCTTCGTGTAGTAGTTGTAGGCCTCGTGGTAATCTTTCTTGGCATAATAAGCATTTCCTTGTTCCTTGAAGGACTCTGCTTCCCTGAGAGGAAAGAGATGGAGGCAAGTTACCGGCACCAGGGCAGGAGGCGCAACGGAGGCCCCGTCGTCACACTGCCCGGCCTGCGTGGCTCGGCCACTGTGCCAGGGACATGGGGACGGCCCGGACAACCACACGGGGTGCTGGGGGCCAGACCCGGGGCTTGCCACGTGTGTGACACTGGCCTCAGGCATTGCGGCCAGCAAGCGCTTAGCTCTGAGATGCATCTCTAGCCCTTTGTAAAAATTTCCAGACAGGGTCTTGCTAACCTGCCAGCCTGGCCTGAATCCTGCAGCTCTCTTGAATCAGCCACCCAGATAGCTGGGGTTGCAGGTGCGCTCCCCACGCGGCAGCTGAAAATTCTCTGTCCCTGTACATGCAGGAGTAGAACCCAGAGCCTCTGCACTGAGCTACATCCTGGCTCTTTTTTAAATTTTTTGAGTCAGGATCTTGCTAAGTTGCACAGGCTGTGCTGGATCTTAAGATCCTCCTGCCTCAGCCTCCCAGAGTGCTGGGATCATGGGTGTATATCATCACATTCTGCAACAAATGAATTTTTCTACCTTTTCCTTCTCAGTGCATCACAACTGCTGCCTCTTTTAGAAACTTCCAGGAAACCTCGTTACAGGCAGGGAATGAACAGTGACTCCCCACGCAAAGTGCATCTTGCCCTGAAGAGTTTTAATGACCCAGCACCCGGAAGGGCTCGGGTGTCTACCTCTGGAAGGACAAGCTGTGCAGAAGCAGGTGGCAAAGGAGCAGACGGAGCCAAGATGAGTGGCAGCAGGGACAGGGCTGCGCTGTGAGGAGGCCTGGCCTCCCAGGCCCTCAGCCCACGGCACCCACTACCCGACCTCCGTCAGGCTAGGCTCAAAGTAGCCACAACAACTAGAGTGCGGGAAACCGAACCAGTGACCTCCACCCAAGGCAGCCAAAGCACTCTCCCACCGGGCAGGGATGACGACAGGTTTACCGAGATGACTGCGGAGACACTGCTCAATCTGAGGGGTTTTAAGGGGCAGACCAGCCTGGCACACCCAGGCTCCCCGGGGCTCGGCCAGACCTGCTCGCCCCAGCCAGGTCAGGACAGACCACCCGCTCAGCCCAGAGCAGGCGCACCCTCCCCTTGTGCCGCTGACAGGGAGGTGACTCCTCCAAACCAAGGTGCAGCCACCATCTGGAGAGTGGCACAGGGGCAGGGCTCGGGCCTGCAGGAGGTGACCCAGGGCCCCGGGCTTCACCTCCCCAAGCACGCATCTCCTTTAGTAAATGGCGAAGTGGGTTCCTTTCAGGAGCCAAACAAAGCGAGCAATGTGGGCCGGCGCACCGCAGGGAACAACGGGGCTGTGTTGGCCTCCTCAGGGCGCTACCCGCGCACGCAGGGTGGCGATGCAGCAGCAGTGCCCACACGGCCCCCCATGAAAAGGGCTCGTTTCCAGGGGGCGCGGCCGGCGGACAGCTGCCTCAACAATGGCCACATGGTGCGCGTCCTCCAGGTCCCACCCCACCGTGGAGCGCCCTGGCCCAGCCTCCCACACTGCACGGCCCAGGGCCCAAGCCGTGAGGGTTACACCGCGCCAGGCCGCGCCAGGAACAAGCCCAGGGCACAGGCGGCCTGGACCAGCAGGACAGAGGACTCCCAGAGGACTCGGCTCCTCGCGTGGCCTCAGAGCTGCAGCGCTGACGGTGCATTTCAGGGAGGTGCCGTCACTGGCACAGCCCCTGTCACGCAAGGCCATGGTCTGGGGCGCATGACTGCGCGCTCACCGACCTCCGAGCTCCATCCTGCTCACCCACACCGGGAGAACCTACCGCCTCGTGCGTGTGCACACACACACACACACACACACACACACACACACACACACACAAAGGGCTCCATGGCTGGGCTGCATCCCCAACCCTTTTAAAATTTTTACTTTGAGATCGTGGTCTTGCTAAGTTGCCCAGGGTGGCTCTGAACTTGTGATCATCCCGCCTCAGCCTCCCGAGCTGCTGGGATTGCAGGTGTGCGCACCACGCCTGGCTTGATTTTAACTAACACAGTACCTGTACAGGTGCTGCGGGGAGGCCCTCGGTGTGACCTCCAGCACTGCAGAGCAGGGAAACAAACTGCCAACCGTGTGGGGCGCACCAGGGCGCCTGGCGCACAACTGCCCAACAGCCCGGGCCCCAGATCCTGCCAGTGTCAGGATTTTTAGACCAAAACTGAGCTCCTCCCCAGCTCCCCACTCGATGTGGGGAGCGAGTCCACCCTAACCCTAACCAGCAGCTTCAGGTTCCGTGAGCCAGCCGCCGGAGGGTCCCCTTTGTGGGCAGGGGTGCAGGTTTGCCCTGGGCTGTCTGGAAACGTGTTTGCATTCAGAACCCGCCGGGCCAGTCCAGAAACCAAGGCTAAGCAGCCTGCTCCTCCACACTGCTCCTAGTCTCCGGCCAGGAGCCACAAGAGGGCCGGAACCCCAGGGCGCAGCAGGACTCCCGTGGGACCTGGCCAGGCAGCCAGGTGTGAGCACAGCCACCCCACATAGCTCAGGCTCCGAAGCACCATCGCTGATGTTGCAGCGACCCTAAATAAGCGGGCTGGAAAATCCATTTCCCTCAAAACACTTCCAGGCTGAACACTCGCAAGGCTCTGCCTCAGGACAACCAGCCCAGCTTTTCAGTAAGCAGTGGTAAACCAGCCAGCTCCACTGAGACAGATGCGGGTGGGAGCGTCTAGGACGCTCTGGGCTACCCGACAGCACAGGTGCAGCTGCTACAACACCGAGAGTCAGGCTGTGGCACTCGCCTGCAACCCCAGCTACCAGGAGGCCGACGAAGGAGGATCACCAGTTCAAAACCAGGCTAGGCAACTCAGCAAGACCCTATCTCAAAGCTAAAATTACAAACAAAGCGAAAACCAGCAAAAACAGCTGCCTCAGTGGCGGAGTGCTTGTTTAGCCCACGGGAGGTCCCAGGTTCCATACCCAGGGCAAAGGGGGGAAGGGAAAAATAAATATTATAAAAACCCCAAACAATTTAGAGATGAAATGCTTCACCAAGCTGTCCACATTAAGATTTATTTCAGGGCGTGGTGGTGCACGCCTGTAAGCCCAGCACTTGGGAGGCTGAGGCAGGAGGGTCGCTGTGAGTTCGAGTCCAGCCTTGGCTATGTAGTGAGTTCCAGGTCAGTCTCAACTACATAGTGAGACCCTGTCTCAAACCCCACCCTCGCCAAAAATTTTTTTCAGAGGGGCTGGGGATTTAGCTCAGTGGCATTTCCCCTGCATTGTAAGTACAAGGTCCTGAGTTTGATCCCAGTACCCCCCGCCAAAAAAAAGATTTATTTCAGAGGGAGGAAGGGACAAGTTCACTGCAGAAGGACCAGCACAGTTTCACTACTCCGCGACACTGCAGCCCAGGAAACGTAGCTTAGATCGACTTACTGCTTTTGGTTATTTAGAGACAGGCTCTTCCATGTGGCTCAGGCTGTTCTCAAACCTGAGATCCTCCTGCCTCAGCCTCCTAAGAAGCTGTATCTGTGTGCCACTGCCCCTGGTTTAGATTGCTGCAGGACAAAACAAAAGATAACACCCTGTTTTCATTCTGAGTATCTGGTTCGAATATATATATATGTATTTTTTTTTTTGGTACCGGGGATCGAACTTAGGAACTTGTGCTCGTGAAGCAGGCGCCGGAACCACTGAGCCAAATCCCCGGCCCCTCCAACATTTTTGAAGTAGACTTAAGCTCTTTGAACAGCATTAATAATGTTTTAGGAGATGCCCCACCTGGGCAAGTTCGGGTTTTGTGTTTTGCACTCTCTCCATATAGCCTACTGTCCGAGAAATGTAGTAAAAAGCACGTCTGGTAAAATGACAACCGAGGACAGGAAGATTTGCTGTTAGGGCAGAGGCGCCCTCTGGAAGGGCCTCCTTTCCCTCTCCGGCTCTTGGCAGCACGCTTCGCGCGCCCCTCGCACGCCCACTCTGTTTACTACAACGTCGCCGCCGCGCCCTGCCACGGCTCCCTTTGTCCAGCCAACCTCCTACTGGTGCTGCCCTGAGAATGCCTCCGCCCCTCAGAATCCTCGGGCCACTGGCCGGGCTCAGAGTAGATTCCTCCTCGTCCCACGGTCCAGACCTCTGCCCCACTGGCTGGCGCATCCCCGCCATCCGTCGCTCTGACCTGCACAACCCAACACAGGACGGCAGCCCCGCTTGGCTCCTGTCCGGCTCCCACGTTCCCCTCCTTGCCTTTGAGCTTTCGACCTGGGACGGAGGCACCAGCGAGCGTCCCAGGGTCAGTGTAAGGCCAGGCCACCTGCCCCCTGCAGGCAGATGGCTCCCTGCTCACCTCACGCCCCAGGGTGGACAGACGCTGGGGCCGTGCCTGCCGAACCCAAGGGTGTAGGGAGGCACAGGGTGGTGGGCGGGGCTGAACCTTCAGCCTTCAGCCCCACTGGCCGGGCCTGCAGACCGCCCAGACCCACCTCGGCAACCCCTGATGCCCCAAGGCACATGCGGGTCCCTTGGAACCCTCCTCCTCAGCACCTCGAAGCTCCCCAGGGGACACTGGCACCTCCCAAACCTAGAACTGCGGGACAGGCCACAAACTGGGGCCAAAGCTTGGGGACGGTGTCCGGTGTGCCCCCAAAGGCCACCAGAGGAAGAGCAAGTCCACCCCCCAGCTGACAACTTGCTCCCCCACACCTCAGTCACAATCTCAGCATCAACCTGGAGCCACCCCTCACCCCATTATCCCCAAAGGCCTCAACCTCGCCCCTCCTGCCACACTTATCTGGCTGGGGAAGAAAGTACTTTGGGTGGAATTTTTTTGTTTTGTTTTTTTGAGTCCGTCTCCCTCTGCAGCCCAGGCTGGCCTTGAACTTGTGGCAACCCTCCTGCCTCAGCCTCCTGGGCTGGGATCACAGGTGTACGCCACCACACCTGGCTTTAAATTATGATTCCAATAATATGAAGGGCGCACTGGGACGGCCTGCTCCTTCTGCTCCAATTCACACAGTTCGAAAGACTACCTGGAACGACCTTTAAGTAACTTCCACATCCCAGCACCGGAGAAAGGGGGGGAGAGACAGGAGTGGACTGAGGGAGAAGCCAGTGCTCAGGGGGTCAGTGCATAGGGGGTGCAGGCACCCAGGGAGCTGCTGCCCACTGTTCTCCAGTCTTCTAAAAGTCCAGCAAGAAGGCAAAGACAAGAACCCAACACTCAGTGTTTAAAAACTTTCAAAAGACCAGCTTCAGCAACTGGCTTTCCTCATTGGCTGGGATGTTGAATAGGGTGGCCTTTCAGCCAATCAGAATCCTGGTCGTTGGGATCCCAGGTGCTAGAGCAACTGCCACTCACAGGGTACCCAACACTTCCTGAGGCTGCTGGGCTCACTAGGTGCTGGGTGTGGACCAGAAAACCCCAGCAAGAAGGAAGAGACCAAACCTCCCTCCCTCCCTCTGTGCCCCACCTCTGCACTCTGGTTAATGAGGGTTTCACAGCTTTGCTCCCAGTCAGCACCAAGATTCCAGTGATCTGCTGTTTCCGAATCGTTCCTAGGCTTCTCCTATTTTTCTGTCAGTGCCGGGGATGGAACCCAGGGCCTCTGCTCTGAGCTACAGCCCAGCCACTTTTTCATCTTTTACTTTTGCGACATGGTCTCCCCGAGTCACAAAGTTGCCCAGGCTGGGCTTGGCCTGCGACCCTCCTGCTTCAGCTTCCCAGAGCCAGGAGGGTGGAGCACACCACCTTGCCGGCTCACGCCACCCTCACGGGGCCTCACCTCAGACCTCTCCGTCTCCAAGGCAAGCTCCTCTCCCTCTCAGGGCGGGCTCCTGTAGCTTTTCAGTTCCACAGAGCAGCCGGTGCCAACACCCCAGACGCCGTCCAAACAAACAGTGAGAACAGGGCCGCAGCACAGGCATGGCTTCTGGCTCAGCCCTTCCCACGCAGTCACCCAGCGTGGACAGGGGGTAAAGGATTCAGATCCCTGGAGCTGTGGAGGGCCAGGTCAGAACTGCTCCCGCCTTTGTGTGTGGCCAGCCGCTCCAGTCCCCAGTCCCCAGTCCCCAGCTCCCCGGGCAAGCAGGTGAGACCCTCCCGACCGCAGCAAGAGCCACCTGAGAGCCACCCCAAGGCCAAAGACCACGGCGTGCTGGACACTCTGACCCCAGAGAAAAGACAGAATCCAACCGACCGAGCCCAGGCTGGGCCTCACGCGGAGGTAGGGAGGGAGCCGCCACTTTCCCTCAGTCATGGCGCAAGGAGTCTTCCAGGAGCCCTGGTCTGGCAGTGCCAATGCCAACAAGCACAGCTTTCACTCTAACGTCCTGGCTCCGAGGGAGAAAGAGAACTTTGTAGTGGACAGGCAAAAACCTGGTCTTTGTCTTCTTCCTAGAGATACCAACGCTAAGGAACAACGTGACGCGTTCAAAGTGCTGCTATCAGGCCCAGCGCCTGCGCTCCTGGTCCCGGGGAATGCACCCAGGGAGCCCAGCGGGTTCTCTGCTTTATATTCACCCCTGGGACTGAACCCAGGGCTCCACACTGAGCTACGGCCCCCAGCCCTTTTTTATTGAGAGATGGTCTGGCTAAGTCTCTAAGTGGCGCGGGCTGTGCTCAAACTCGCGATGCTCCAGGCTCCTCTGGGGTCACAGGTGTGCTGTGTCCGGACAGCACCGGCCACCTTGCTCCCGAGGGCCAAGACGATCTGGCAGCCGTGCAGCAGCAAGATGGACTCAGCCAGGACGCAAGGAGGAGACTCCTTATGGGGCTCACAACAGCCAAGGAGGGCATCCACACCTGTGGGCCTGCTTGACGGCAGTCAGGACCGTACCGAGGCCGGAACCCTGCCAAGTGCCAAGGGCATCCACAGGGCTGCCCCATCCCCACCCCAGCTGTGAGGAGTCCAGGAAACGAGAAATTCGGCCAAGCCCCTCCATGCCTGTGTCCCCCACTGTCAGCACTGGAGAACCACACACACCCACGGCCTTTCCCACCAGCACAGCCGTCTGCACTTTGGAGGTCCAGTTGTATGGCAGAGAGCCAAAGTGGTCTTTGTTTCCTTTGCACGTGTGTACAGAGACGGCACGGTGAATTTTAGTGTGACCATAAAGCCCTGTAGGCACACACACGCACAAGCCATATGTGTGCGTAAGCCCGGTGAATGCATTCCGCTTACTTAATCTACAGTTCCGTTTTCCAAGTGGCAGGTGCAGCAGCCGCGTATCTTGTAACTCCTGACACCGTGCATCGCATAAATCAGGGCAGTTCGCAGCGGCCCACACCCCCACCCATCCCGAGGTTCTGCATGTTTCCGCTCGGCAGGACCTGCCTGCCGGGGACATCTCCGCGCTCCTTTACTGTAACTTCATACTAGACTACCCGCTGCGCTGATTTTCTGTGTGGTGCCAGGGACAAAACCCAGGGTCACAAGCACAAGCACCCCTCTAGCCCTGAGCTCCACGCCAGCCTGGAAGCCATGGCTGCGGACAGGGAGCCCCGAAATGAAGCCAAATTGGGGACACTCCTTACGTCAGATTTATGCTGAGTAAGCCAAGTTCCTTAAATGACTCACAGCCAACTCCCTATTTATAGCACTAAGAACCACCGACTCTTCCCAAATACAAGCAGTAAATCCTTACACCAACTGAAGTTCTGTGCCGAGAGAAGTTTTGGTTTTGTTTTTGACAGGGTCTTGCTATGTAGTCCAGGCTGGCCTCAAACTCAAGGCAGTCCTCTGCCTCAGCCTCCTGAGTGCTGGGATTAGACACTCACCACCACACAAGTTCTTAATGACGTATATGAACCCATGATACTTAATTTTAATACTAAACAGAATGAGAAGAGCCTGGACCTCGGACCTCCTGCTCTGACCTCCTCGGAATGCTGCAGTTCCCCAGGGTCAGAAACCTGTGGCACCGGCTTGGGCTCGGGGTTCCCGCCCATGAGCTTGCAAGCTATGTGTTCCTCGTGCTGCACTGAGCACTCTATGTTTCTAACGTGGACAGTGAAACTCAGAATCCTGACTTCAAATCTCCTCCTCCACCATCTCAAATTACCCGAGCAGAGGGCAAAGCTGGCTTGGCATAAAGACATGAAGAAGGGAAGGAGCCGGAAGGCGGTACTGTCCCTCGCCCTATACAAAAGGTCCAAATTAGCCTGCAGCTGATGAGGACGGGCCCCAGTTCTGCAGAACCTTTGCATCATTCGGCTTTGGTATGGGAACATCTGCGCCTGCTCAGAACCACGCTCCAACCTCACTTCCGATAACCTGCCGGGCTGTCGCCAGCATTCAGAGTGTTCTCGAACACCACTAGCTCAGCAGCCCCCGACCGTGCCCACTGCACCCGAGCGCGGCCTCCGCCCTCTCGGAGGAGCGGGGACCCGGGAGGGGGCGACCGGGGTCCGGGGTGCAGAGCCCAAGAGCCCACTCCCCCTCCTCCTGCAGCCCCTTTGATTTCTAGGGTAGCCACGGCGGCCAGGTCCACTACGGAGACAGACACCTGGCCCCTGACT
>NW_022900925.1:37862998-37864702 GCF_012274545.1 Fukomys damarensis
CTCGTCTACCAACGAGAGGCTCCGCCTGGGGGCAGAGCGGCCTCGCGTCCCTGGAGGTCCACGGTGGTCGCGCGGGGGCGGGGGCCCAAGGACATCTCCTGTGCGTGGGGGGCGCCACTTTTCCAGCGGGAAGGTCGGGGTGCAGGAGGGTGTTGCCTCTGGAGGCTTTGGCTTTCCTCATTACCCCGAGAGCCAGGTTGCCATTGCAACTTGGAATCCTACAGGGGGTTGAATGGCTGGAACAGCCTGGGCTGTACTGGGGACCGAGGATCTGAAGGGAAAGAGCCCCACGGCTCCCTGCCCGGTGTTGGCGTGTGCCCACAGTGTCCTCCCGCGAAAGGCAAGAAGACACTGGCAACCCAGTTCCCCCAGCTTTCATCGGACCCTGAGGGCCCTGCCCAGGAAGCCAGGGGACGCAAGGCGTCCTCGCTCGCGCCTTTCATCCCTAGATCTCCAAGCAAAGGCGGGTTCATCACCCCAATGACGCTGCCCTTTGTGAGCTGCTTTCATGTCGGCCGCCGGGAGCGCAGGCTCAGCAATAAGCCCAGGGAGGCGACATGACAGGCGCCCGGCCCAGCCCGAGTTTATAAGGCAGCTCATGGGGTGAGGTCCTTGCTCCTCTGTGTCCCCCGAGCTCCCACCCCTCATAAACTCGGCTCGGCACGCTTGGCTGGCCCAGGGCAGTGTGGACGGGACTCAGAGGACGAGGCTACGGCTTAGTCACCCTGTGCAGGGCTTCCCTCACCCAAGCCAAGAGCTGGGGGGTTGAGTTAAATTAGGGCTTTTTGAGGTTAGACCAAGGGAGTGTGAAGTTCTCGTTTAAAGCTAAAGGAACTAAAACAGTTTCCTATTTTACGTGGAATTGTAAAGGGCGCTGGGAATTTTAAGGGGCGCTGGGGCTAGGGAGGTAGCTCGGGGGTAGAGCCCTTGCCTCGCAGGCAAGCGGCCCTGGGTCCTTCCCAGCGCTGCAAATCAGCAATCTACCAGGAAGACAGCGGTCGGGGCCCAGCCCTTTGTGCATGGCCTGGGCACGGACAGCGGGCGTGGGAGGGGCGAGGGCATCGGCCTTTCCGGTTTGCCCGATCCCGGTGGAGTGGGAGCCCAGCCCTTCCTGCAAGATCCAGACCTCGGTACCAGGTACAGACTGGACCTTATGTTTCAAACATGCCTGAGGCCGAACATCTGCCCTGAATTTAATCGCTCCTCACCCCTTGACATCAAACAGACACTGCTCGCTTCCCCTCCTCGATCCCGGGTCATCTCCTGCATCGCTGCCCACGGCCAGGGCGCTCCTCACCCTCACCCATCAGGTCCTGGGACCCTCGGTACCCAGCGCTGATCAGCTGTACTCACCGTGCTGCGCAGGCATCGCCGGGTTACCTCGGGGCTGCGCACCCCGGGGATGGCCACGTGGCGGCCGCTCCGCTCGTCCCAGCACGCGGTCCGAAGCCCTGGACGAGGCCGGAGGAGCAGCGCAGGGCCAGCACACTCCTGTGCACGGGCTGCAGCCCCGGCCCCACGGAAGAGGATAGGGAACATCTGGCGACTCAGGGATTGCGTGAACGAAGCGTTCCTATACGAGGGCAACCTTTGGGCCTCTGAGACCCCAAAACAGCGGCCCGCCTCCGGGAGCCTAGAACCTTCGGCGCTCGCGCCCAACCAGGCCCCTTCCCGGTTGGCATCTCCCCCGCCGGCCTCTGGGGG
>NW_022900925.1:37864949-37868444 GCF_012274545.1 Fukomys damarensis
AGGCGGCCCCAGGGGCGTGGGTCTCCTTGGTATCTCGATCGCCGGACTGGCTGTGTTGGGAGGGATCGGTGGCAGGCGCTGTTCCTGGGGGTGCTGGGGACCCGCTGTGAGAGCGATCTCTGCCGTCTTAGGGGACCTTTAGCTGGAATTCCTGGGTCCCTTCGGGGAAGGCGATTCGGACTCTGGGTCACCCTAAGTCGGGTGCTGCGGATCGTGGGACCTGGGCTCTCGGTGGAGGGAGGGCTGCTCTCTGCCTTGATCCCCTTTGCCCTCGCCTCACCCAGGTGCCTCTGTCCCTCCAGTTGGGAGGCTAAGCATGGGGAAGAGCTGCAAGGTGGTCGTGTGTGGCCAGGCGTCGGTGGGGAAAACTTCCATCCTGGAGCAGCTCCTGTACGGGAACCATGTAGTGGGTGAGTGTGGTTGGGCCTGGGGCGGCGGAAGGCTTTTCCGAATGAGGAATAGGATTGGGGCCCAGCTGCTCCAGTGGTTTTTGCGCCGGAAAGAGGGCGTGGCACGTGCCCGTCATCCCAGCAGGCTGGGAGACTGACACAGGAGGACTAAGTTCACGCCGGACCCCAGGCAACTAGTGAGGTCCTGTTTCAGATTTTTAACAGACCAGTGGCAATTGCATATACCCTGTTTTCATCCTTAGAGCTGGGGGGAAAAAAGGGATGAAACTAGTGTAACTTCCAGCTCTGCAACCTTAAACGGATCTCAGATAGGAAGGAGAAGCCCCCACATGGTGCCCCATATTAGTGTGACATCCGTGTCTGTTACCCTGACTAGTTCTGGTCCCGCTGGGTTCTGGCCCAGCCTCTCTTCAGCACCACGGCCTTTTGTCCCTCTCAGCATGACGTCCATGCTCACTTTTCCAGTCTCCCTCCCTCTTGCCCCAGGTTCTGAGATGATGGAGACCCAGGAGGACATTTACGTGGGCTCCATCGAGACGGACCGGGGCGTGAGGGAGCAGGTGCGTTTCTACGACACCCGCGGGCTCCGGGATGGGACTGAGCTGCCGAGGCACTGCTTCTCCTGCACCGATGGCTATGTCCTGGTCTACAGCACGGACAGTCGAGAGTCCTTCCAGCGCGTGGAGCTGCTGAAGAAGGAGATCGACAAATCTAAGGATAAGAAGGAGGTGTGGCCTCAGCTGGGACCAGCCCCAGGGCTCCGATCTACACTCGCTGGCCAGGAGGTGGGGTAGGAGCTGACTTGGCCAGAGGGCACTGCAGAGTCTTTGTCCCCAGAGGTGGCCATGGGGCGAGTGGCTCCCACGCAAAGCTGCCGGTCTGCACAGTGGCTCTGTGCCCTCCCCACTCGATCCCACCCACAGCCATCCCAAGGCTTCTGTCCCTCCTCCAGGTCACCATCGTGGTCCTGGGCAACAAGTGTGACCTCCAGGAGCAGCGGCGTGTGGACCCGGACGTGGCTCAGCACTGGGCCAAGTCGGAGAAGGTGAAGCTGTGGGAGGTGTCGGTGGCTGACCGCCGCTCCCTGCTGGAGCCCTTCGTCTACCTGGCCAGCAAGATGACCCAGCCCCAGAGCAAGTCAGCCTTCCCGCTCAGCCGCAAGAACAAGGGCAGTGGCTCCCTGGACGGCTGAACAGCTGCCGTCCGCCCCCTCCCAGCCCCGCTGAGCTCCTGGGGCCCTGGAGAATGGTTGGGGCGAGGGGGAAACCTTGGCCAGGCAGCTGGGCTGTCCCAGGCCATTTTGTCCCCACTCAACCCCAACAAATACGAATAGCCTTTATTAGCGCCCCTCCTCTCAGGACCCAGTACTCCCTCCCAGCTGACACCCTCCCTGTCTTCACTGTCGCCCGGACAGGAAGAGGAACTACCATACCACAAGTGCCCGATCTAGGGTCTGGGGCCTTTTTGATTTTGAGACAGGGTCTCAGGTGCCCAGGCTGGCTTCAGTCTTGGGTCCTCCTGCCTCAGCCTCCAAGTAGGTGGGATTACAGTTGAGCGCCTGGCTAGGGTCTGGGCCTCTGACTGGGTGGCCAGCCCTCTGAGCTCCTGCCAGTTACGTGCATGCAAGAGAACACACACACTCGAGGCAGCAGCCTGGACGTGAACAAGGGGTCCAGGTGTTGTGTGCAGGGTGCCAGTGTTAGGCACAGCCCCTCACCCCTCGGCTGAGCTGGCAGGAAGGAG
This sequence comes from Fukomys damarensis, assembly GCF_012274545.1. Classification (NCBI taxonomy): domain Eukaryota; kingdom Metazoa; phylum Chordata; class Mammalia; order Rodentia; family Bathyergidae; genus Fukomys; species Fukomys damarensis. The sequence goes on from NW_022900925.1 coordinate 37,867,103, forward strand.
CCAGCTCCTTTTTCCTCTGTCCCCTGTGTTCTGGTTCCTCTTCTGGCTTGGAGACCAGCCTACCTGCCAAGGCAACTGGTCTCCCAGGTCCTTTCCCCTCTGGTTGTCCAAAGCCTACCAGGGCTGCCGTCCTGTCTGTCTCCTCTCTTCACGGTGCTTGGTCCTAGCCCTGGCGGCTGGACTCAGTTCTCCTCGACCACCAGGGGGCAGCAGTGTGTCACCCTCGGTGCCCTCCCGGGTTGCTGCGGCCTGGTCTCTGGGCCAGTTTCTCTTAACCTCTGTAAACCCCTGCCCGCCCCAGTCAGGGCGGAACACGGTGCTCCCCTCGCCTCTGACCTCAGTCACCTGGACGGAAGCAGGCGAAGCAGTAACAGCTCCAGGAAGCTCATAACCACCTCTCCATGCCACTCTGGGCCTCTACCCTGCACCCAGCGTGGGAGATGTGACGGCCAGGCGTCCCCAGCCCCGCCCGTCTCCCCAGGACAGGGCAGAACCCGCCAAGCAGGAGTCAGGTCATGGATCACAGGCTCCAGCCTGATGTTCATTTATTGATGCATTCGTGGGACACAATAAAACCACAACTGCTGTTAACAAAGTCCCTGCTCCCTCTTCTTCTCATTGGAAATATCTCAAAAACACCAAAGTATGTGGGGCCTGGCCCAGTCCCATGGTGTGGAGTGGCCCTGGGGTGGGGCAGGGACCAGGCAGGGGTGGGACCTCAGTGTGCCTGCTGAGGCCACAGCCTGGGGGGACACAGGGCTCCCCAAGAGCCGGGGTTGGGGGGCTCAGTAAATGGCCACACCAGAATTCTGCCCCCAGTGCCGCCCAGCCCAGCAAGCACAGGGCCCCCCCTCAGCACTGCTGATCCAGGACCGTGGGACCTCCGGGTCCGTGGTGCCCGCAGTTACTGTGTCCTGACAGCCTGGAGCCCCTTCCAGCTGCAGACCCCACCCCTAGCCTCCAGGATCCCAGTGACTTGAGGGCAGGGGTCACAGAGCCAGCCCAGGCCGGGAGAGGAGGCCCCTATGAGGTCTTTGGTTGGGAGGAAGACAGCACCACAGGTCAGGTGGGGTTTGGCATAGACCTTGGGGAGTGGTGGTCTGGGAATGCAGGGGCACTGTGGGGGGAGCCCCGAAAGGGCAGGTGAGGAGAGGGACGCTGCCCCAGAACCAGCCTGGCTCCTCCGGGGAGGGCAGGAGGCATGGTCCGGAGTGTGCAGGCCGCCGGAAGGCTAATAGGGCATGAAGACCATGGGCCCCAGCGCAGGGCGCACACCTCCCGCAGCGCGGAACAGAGCTGGGCTCAGGAGGGGCGCGGGAAAGAGGGTGGCGGGGGCCGGCCT
>NW_022900925.1:37868515-37872931 GCF_012274545.1 Fukomys damarensis
GGGTGGGCAGTGGACTGGGCAGGAGGTGGGCGGCCAGCGTCCTGGTGAGCTGCTTCTGCAGGGCCAGCTTAGACTGCAGGGAGACAGCGGGGTCGGGCACAGCCAGAGCCCAGGGTGCCACCCGAATCCTCCTCCCTGCCCACCTTCAAACGCCACCTGTCTTCCTGCCCCAGGGAGGATGACCGTGGGTGGGGGACCGGCAGGGACGCGGTCAGCTCCCCGGAAATCAGGCCCCGTCTGCACGGTGGATACCTTGAGGACACTCACGGCCAGCGCTGCCTGCTTCTGGAGCTTGCTCTGCCAGCTGGGGGGTTTGGGGGGTTTGGGGGGCTTCCCCGCCAGGCGGTCTTTGTGCCTCCGGCTGCTCAGGTGCTGATGGGCAACGACAGACAGACTTGATGACTCCCGCCCCGCCCCGCCCCGGCCCCGCCCCCTGCTCCGGGTGCCCTCCCTGGGCCCCGGCCCGTCTCCCACCCAGCCCCACCTGCTTGAGCTGAGTCTCCGAGTTGACCTGTAGCTGACACAGCGCACACTGGAAAGGTGGCCTGGGCCCCTGCCGGCCACCCCGGACCTCCGCCACCCTGCCGGCCTTGTGCCCGGCTCCTGCCCGGGACGCTGGGTGGCCCCGGCCCCTGCGAGGAGCCCCCCGCTGACCCTCCACCGTCCACCGGTGCCTGGCCCCTGGAGGGTGGAGAACAGTCGTCAGTACCACAGGGGCCCAGGCCATGGAGACCCCAGCTGAGATAGGCAGCCCCTCCATTTAACCATCAGGGCCACCCTGCCCGGCAGTCCTGCCTTCCCGTGTGACGGAGAAGGAGCTCTCGCTGTGTAGGCCAAACTCGAACTCATGGCCTGCCTCAGCTCCGCGGTGCAGGGACGGGCATGCACCACCCCCTGGCCGTGATGACCTCCCTGCTGCTCATGATGTCTCGTCCCCCAGGTCCAGGCGCTGACCTGTGTTGTGGGCTTGCAGCTGAGAGGCTGAGTTCACAGTCACCCTGCAGGTGGGGCAGTAGAGGCGCCCCTTCTCCCGGCTGCCTTCCCCGCTCCTGCCGCTCCCTGCAGCTGCCGCAGCCGCAGGCTCAGGCCCTGGTGCCTCCCTGGCCGGCGCTGGGGAGCAGGGTGGGCAGGAGGAGGCAGTGTCCATCGAGTCCCTGTGGCCCAGCTCCTGGGATGGGGACTCCAGAGTCAGCGGTGGGTGGTACGGAAGGCCGAGGGGAGGGGATGCAGGTGCTTCTGGGGAGACAGGAGGCACTGATAAGGGAGAACCCGGGCACCTTGAGCCCACTTAGGAGACCCTCACTGCTCCAATATAGGGTGTGTCCATGGATGGAGTACTATGCAGCAGTGAAAAAACTGACAGCCACATGCAACAATCTTAGATATGTAATCAGCTAACCAACGCTGACTAGCGCTCAGGAGAGGTGAGCGATCGATCGCCTGAGACCGAATTCTATGTACCCTGACTCACCAAGGTCAGGAGACAGCAATTTACTCTGAGCAGAACCAGGATCAGAGTTACCCTGGGGTGGGGGCTGATGTAGTGGGTTGAAGTGTCTCCCCTCAAATTCACGTCTCTGTGAGCTCAGAAAGTGACCTTGCTTGGAAATGGAGTCTTTACAGGTATGATTAGGTAAGAAGAGCTGCATGCAGTGGGAGGCTGAGGCAGGAGGAGGGCGAGTTTGAGCCCAGTTGGGGCAGCTGACAGACTTGGTGAGACCCTGTCTCAAAATTTAAAAATTAGTGAAGATGAGGTCACAGGGAGGCCTGGGGAAGTTGCTCAGTGGTGCCACTGCCTGCCTTGCAAGCACAAGTTCCTAAGTTCGATTGTGGGAACCACACACACATACACACACACACACACACACACACACAAAGGTGAGGTCACAGGGTGAGACTCAGACAGTGACTGCTGTCCTTGTGAGATGCCTTGGGACCATGGGGACAGGCGGCACAGGGACAGACTGGACAGACACAGAGATGGCAGCCAAGCAGGCTGAGGCTGCCCGCGACCACGGACGACAGGAGAGGTGGGGACAGCATCCTGCAGGGTGCAGGACTGCAGTCGTTTGTCACAGCCACCCCGGCAAGCTCGTGGCTGTGAGGGGCCCTGGGCCCTGGTCCAAGCCCACCGGACACCCACGTGCACAGGGCTGCCAGACCCAGGAGGAGGGTCACACCTGGAAGCGGCTCTCCGGGGTCACCTCTGACACTGGCAGGGGTCGGGGTTGGGGACACAGCCGTCCCATCCCGGGCCAATGTCTGTGGCCTCTGCTTGCTCTTGGCGGCTTCGATGGCCTTGAGTTTCCGGGCGTGTTTATGGCCTTTGTAGTGAGCTTCGGCCTGGTTCTGCGGACAGGAGGGTGGGGGTCACTGTCCCAGCCAGGGTCCCTGTGTCCCCACCACGAGCTGAAGTTGAGCCCCAGGGACAGGCCCGAGGGACACAGGGCCCGGGCCACACACGAGGCAGAATCTTGTCACTGTCCCTACGGTAGTACGTGTGTGGCCCTGAGGTTTATAGACTGTGTGTGGGAATTTGGGGGGTGGTTTGAGACAGGGTCTTGCTATGTACTCCAGGCTGGCCTTGAACTCATGGTGACCCTCCTGCCTCAGCCTCCCGAGTACGGGGAGTCCAAAGAGAGAGGCTGAGGGGAAGACTGGACACAAGGCCCACAGGCCCCTGGCCACTGTGTCCCTGGTCAGACTGGAAGGAAGAAGCAGCCCCAGGACTCCGCTCACCGCCGAGTTGAACCTCAGGTGACAGATGTTACAGGAAATGAACAGCTTCTTCTTCAGCGGGGCGGGGACCCCAAACGTGTGGCTCACAACAGCCTTCTGCACTGGGTCCATCTGAGGGGAGCAGAGAGTACACGTCCAGGTGGGAAGGGACCAACTGAGGGGACAGACAACTAAACCCACCGGAGATGCACCCCGCCCTGCCACCGGCGGGCTGGCCTGGTCCCTGCATGGAGGCCAGGAGGGACAGCGCCACCTGCACATTCAGGGAGACAGAACAAGGCTCTGGGTTTCTTTGGCATCACCTGCTGCCTTGCTGGCTTCAGCTCTGCGGTTTTTGCCTTTTTATTATTTCCTTTGTGTTTTGTATTTTGGTCTCCATTTGTCGTTCAGGCTGGCCTTGAACTCACTATGTAGCCCTGGCTGGCCTCAAACTCCAGGAGATTCTCCTGCCTCAGCCTCTCAAGTGATGGGATGACAGGAGAGCGCAACCACACCGGGCTAGACGGGTCCCATCTTGTCAGCTCTGCTGGCCTCTCTGCTGGCAGCTAGGGTCCAGGCCTGAGGCTCCCTGGTGCCCTTGCGTCCTTGGAACATTACCTTGATGTCTTCTCTCTTTTCCTTGTTTTACTATTTTTTCGCTCCCTGTCTTCCGGGCCTGGGCTGTCTGGTTTGTCCAGAGGAACTTTCTGGGCCCCCCTCCCGGAAGGGCAGAGGCTCCAGGACGGGATGGAGACAGCAAAAGGGCGTGACGGACAGGGCCTGAGGAAGTGGCCCAGGGCCCTGAGGTGAGGACAGGGCGCATCTGTCCACCCTGGAGGGACCATGCCCTTGGACAGCGCCCATGGACATGACAGCAGGACCGGAGCTAGAGGCCCTCCAGTGTCCCAGACCCTGACACCTCGACCACCCTGGAGGGCGGGGCAGGGGACCTCGCCAGGTGACTGAGCCGGGAGGGCGGAGTTCAGCATGGTCTCCTGCAACCGTCAGATTAAAAAGGCGCGGGTGGCTCCTTCTGCTCACCGGCAACTTGACGTCAGAGGACACCTGCGCATGCGCACACACGCACACGTGCAGTCGGGAACAACACGGCACAAGTTCACACGTTTGTGCACTAGCAGAGCCTGGCAGACACACAACCCAGGCAACACAAACACACACACTCTGAAGTCAGACACACGCCAAACGCACCCAGAAGGCACAGGGACACAGGAAACCCCAGATAAGCTGGGGCACGCTTCTCAACCCAGCACTGGAGAGGCTGAGGCGGGATGGTCACCATGAGTTTGAGGCCAGCCTGGGCTACACAGTGAGTTCGAGGCCACCCTGAACTGCACGTGGAGAATCTCAAAAAAAAAAAGTGTTGATTACAAACAGGCACAAAGACTTGACTACGAGTACTCAGGACACCAACACACAAACTCACACCTACATAGAACACACAAAGACCTGCACAGGGCCTCGGCCACCCAGCAGACCCAACTACAGCAGTGGGGGTGGGGTGGGGGTGGTGACAGCGTCCGTTGCCCAGGAGACGGCGGGGCCCAGGGGGTAAAGGAGGAGGAGGAGCTCCTGCCCCTCCCTGTGCCCGCCCTGCCCACCTTACCGTGCTGAAGTTGGGGAAGAGGCTGAGCGCAGTGGCGCCCTGGAGGTGGAAGGCCAGCAAGTGCTTGAAGTCCA
>NW_022900925.1:37873064-37874287 GCF_012274545.1 Fukomys damarensis
GCCAGCAGGGGGCTGGGGGCGCTGGAGGCTGGGCCTGCTGTGGCAGGAAGGGCAGGGTGGGAAGGGGTGGGACCCTCCTCCCTCCCCGGTCACCCTCTTCCTAAGGCAGCACCCACTGCGCCCAGAATGGCAACAGGCAGCTCAACGGCCCTATTCCCAGAAGATGTCCCTCCTGGGTGGACAGAGGCAGCCTGATTGCAGGGAGGTGACAGAGGAATCAGGGCTGGGTCCCGACCACCACCACAAGGACCAGATGATGTGCCACGTGTCCACTTTTTTGCAAACTAAACCCAAACTCAGGGGTTCAGGGAAAGCCCAGCCTCTTCCCCTGTCACTCCACTGTCCCCTCACTCACTCCCTATAGATCCCCAATTATTTGTAGGAAGGGCTGACAAGAGGGTCAGGCTGGCCTTGAACTCATGGGGATCCTCCTGCCTCAGCCTCCTGAGCGCTGGGATGGCAGACAGGCGCCACCACATCTCTCAACACTGAGATTTTGCAATCTTTGGTCTCAAGGGTCAGAGATGAGGGGAAGGGAGGGCTAGGAACTTGAACAACTAGACTTGAAGGAGGAAAAAATATCACAAGTCAACCCAGTCCATTTGGGACTTTTTTGGATCCTGTCATTGCAAAACCAAAAGAAGACCTTTGGTCTCTACCCAGCCCTGTGGCAGCCTGCTGGTGGCAGAGGTTGGCACCACCCCCTCCCTGGACTTTCTGCACAGAGGTCAAAGACACACAGGTGACCCCGTCCAGGCCAAGGAGCAGGAAAAGCTTGGAAAGCAGAGCAGAGTTCTTTCCCCACAGCCCTGAGTTCCTCAGACCCGGGCTCCTTTCCTGCAATCACAGCTGAGCCTCCGCGTTTGTAGGGCCAACGTGGACAGGGTCCAGGTGAGGCAGGACCTGAGCCATCGCCACTCTGCAAAGGACAGGGACGCTAGGTCGCCCAGACCTCAGCAGTGCTGCGCTGGCCCAGGGCCCGGGGTTGGTGCCCGGGGGGCCGGGGATACAGAGCGCGCAGCTGGCAGGGGTCCCTGGCCCCAGGGCGTCCAGAGTCCTGGGGTGCCCAGCAGCCCTTCCACGATCCTGATCGCACGGCCTTTGGGTCCCCGAGTGCAGCTGGCATTGGCACCTCACCTTGCACAGGGGCCGGGCAGCCAAGTCAGAACAGCGGCCCCGCGGCCAGGAGCGCGCGCACGCTAGGCGCGCACACAGGGCGCACA
>NW_022900925.1:37874648-37884811 GCF_012274545.1 Fukomys damarensis
GGCCCCTCCCTCCCTCCCTGGCACCCCCGCTGCAGCAGGGGGTCAGGTGAGCTCCTGCACCCAGGGCAGCGCAACCAGCAGCAGGTCTGTGAAGGCCACGAAGGTGAACCTGGCACAGCACCTAGGCAGGGTGTGCACCGTGGGCCAGGCTAGCACTGCCGCCTCCAGGGTGGGCACCAGGAACGCCCAGGGTATGGGCCTTGGCCCAACCGTGTCCGCAGCTCAGGGTCCGTGTGGGTGCCAGGCCCACCACACAGGTGGGAGAGGGCATCCAGTGGGTCTGGCTGTGAGCAGGGGTCAGGCGAGCAGGGACCTGGAGCCGTTGGCCCCTGCTGCCCCCGCACTCCTGCAGGAGGCCGAGCCGCATAGGTGTGCTTAGGTGCTGAGGCAGCGAAGGCCTGCGGGACAACCAGGAGCGGCCAGCGGTGCCCTCGCTCTCTCGCTGGCCAGGAAGGTGGTGCCACTGACTAGCACGTGGGACACAGATGTGGCAAACAGGGCAGGTCCTGATCTTATCTAGCACCAGCTCAGGACGGGCAGCCTCCGTGTGCAGCCTCGCCCCAGGGCAGCGCAGGGTGGACGTGGGGACCAAGCTGGCTGTACCACCTTGGGCAGTCGCTTGGTGGCTCTGAGCATTGGACTTCAGATATGTGCGGTCAGCTCACACCTGCCCTTGCTCTTCATAAAGAGCTGTCATACCTTAGAGCGCATGACAAGAAAAAATTTAAATTAATTAAAAAAAAATTTTTTTCCTCAGTACCAGGGATCGAACTCAGGTCCTTAAGCTTGCAAGACAGGGGGTGGCACCACTGAGCTAAATCCCCAGCCCTAAATTACCTTAAATCAATTGCAAATCGTTTTTCCACACCTGCTCTTTACACGCACAAGCACTGCATGATCCACAGAGTGCTTCAGAAGGCTGGTTTTCCTGCAGCCCCGCCTGGCCTGCCTCCTGCAGGCTCTGGCTCCCGTCCAGCTCAGGACATCCTGACAGACATGGCCCTGTGCGGGGACAGGCCCCTTCGTGTGTTCCTGTGCATGGGTGGGCGCAGGCCGGAGGGCTCAGGCTCGGGGAACCCTGGCCGCCCAGGACACCGCAGCAGCCACGGAATCTCAAGGGCAGAGGCCCTTGCCCTCCGGTGGAAGCCACAAACCCAGACTCTGTCATCTCCTGAACTTTTAAGATTGGAAACTATTTCAGTGTTTCACCAATGTGGTAAAAACCCAACAAGGCGAATGTCAGGGCCAGTCACGCCCCTGTGTGCAGCTCCTGGGCGGGCAGTGCGGGGTGCCCGGGCCCTGGCGTCTCCCGCAGCAGCCCCAGCACTGGCGCACAGAGGCCATAAGGTGCGTGCCAGCCAGGGCTGCTGCTGGGCGGCTCCGCCTCCTCCGCCTTGGGCCTGTGCCCCTGGCGGCCACCCAACTGCACGTCCCTCACACTCCTGGCACCTGGCACAGGTGAGCCTGTGCAGCTCAGGCAGTGCGGGCAACATTTGTCTGGCACATCCTCCACCACGCGGTGCAGGCTGCCTTGGCCGGGTCCCTCCAGCTCGGCTCCCTGGTGAGGGCACGGGGTCCTCTGCCGTGCGTTGGTCCCAAAAGACAAGCAGCGCACGCGGCGGGCACCGAGACAGCAAGGTGCAGCTGGGTACGGCGCTGGAAGGTGTCAGCGCCTGTGGTGAAGGCGCCCTCGCCTTGGCCTAACGTCAGTCAGCTGAGCTCCTCCCTCCAGCGGCCCAGGGGTGGCGTCTGCACTTTCCGTGGAGGTCGGATGGTCCGGGACCCCTACCCCTACGCGGGGCACTGCCCTGGACGGGACACAGATGGCTGGGAGGGACAGCCCAGGGGGGAAGGGGCCGCTTGCCTGCCTAGCCGAGCCCACGGCTCACTCCGCCCTGCCAGCCAGTGGCTGCAGACGAGGGGACAGCGAGAGCGACCGGGGGCCACGGGCCAGGCCTGCGTGAGGGAGGGGGCCCCGCGGCTCCCTCCAAGCCTCCTTCTGCCCAGCACAGGGATAAATTAGTAGCTTTGACTGCGGCAGCAGAACTGGGCATTCACACTGAGCTACATCCCCAGACCCATTTTTAATATTTTAATTAATTAATTAATTAATCTTTTTGGTACCAGGGATCGAACTCAGGACCTTGCACTTGCGAGGCAGGTGGTGGTACCACTGAGCTAAACCCCTGGCCCTTTAACCCTATTTATTCTTTATTTTGATTAGGGCCTCCCTAAATCCCCCAGGCTGGCCTCCAACTCTCCCGACCCTCCTGCCTCAGCTTCCGAGTGTGCTAGATTTACAGGTGTGCACCACACCCCTGGTGACAACCACCTTTTATTGGAAGCGTCCATCAGGGCCCAGGCAGGCTCACAACGCAGAGCTGCTCCCTCTGGCCACTTGCTTTCTCAGACACTCGCATCTCCACACCCGTGCGGGCGCACACTCGCACACCCCCGCTGGCAGTGTGGCCCCAAAAGGCACCGCTCACAGTGGTGAGCAGCTGAGGCTCCATGACAGCGCCCATCCGAGGCTTAGCGGCAGGACGAGCGCTCTGGTCCCTGTGTGACCCAGGGTACCGTGGCCCAGCCCGGTGTGAACCCTGTGTCCTCTGGGGGCCACACTTGCCCTCCCCAGCGGCCCAGGACGTCATGGGCACGCACGCGCATGCACACACACGTGTCTCGCCAGGAGTCCCCAGCGCTCCCGTCCGCCCAGCCAGCCTGGAAGGGGCCATGCCGGGCACACACGGAGGTCCTGCCTTTGTCCTCAAAGCTGGTACTTCCGGTCCCTTTCCCTGCCCCTTCCGTTCATTTCTTTCTGCTTTTTCTGTTTCTGGTCCTGCAACTTGAACCTGCGGCCCCCACACTGAGGTGAGTACAGTCCCAGCCCAGGCAGGGCTCAAACTCACAACCCTCCTGCCTCAGTCTCCCAGAGGGCTGGGATTACAGGCCTGCACCACCCGACCTGGCTTCTCATTCCTTTCTCAGGAGAGCCGGGTCCCGAGCCCCCAGCTCGAGGGCATCTGCCCTCACTTCTTAGAAGGCCAAGGCCGCGCCTGTGAGCAGTTACCTCCAGGCCCTGCTCAGGGCCGGGCTCGCACACACCCTCGGTGAAAGTCGCTTGTTCCTGTCCTGCTCTGAGGAAGAGCTTCTGTCCCTCCGGCACCGATTAGACAACTCTGGACTCTGAGGTGGTGTGGGTGACCATCTTGTCTGTGGTCGGGTGGGCCCAGACCGTCTTGGGGAGCAGGAGCAGAGTTCAAGGGGTAGCTGGGCTGGGGCCAGGCATCAGTCCTCTTCCCCAGACTCCAAGTCCTGTGTGCCCCAGTGGCATTTGATGCTGCTCACCATGCGTGCCCCACGGAATGCTCTTTTCTCTTGCCTCCCACAGTCCTGCAGCTCCTGGTTTTCATACCTGCTGAAACTTGAGATCCTCCTGCCTCAGCCTCCCAGAGTGCTGGGATTATAGGTGTGCACCACTGTGCCCAGCTGTATGGAAATCCTGAGCAGTCCTTACCAATAGGCTCCTCTCCGAGCCATCCTCTTCCTAGGGCCTTCCTCATCTTTCCAGGGGCTCTGGCCGGAAATGTACCCTTCTGTTCCAGACTCTCCCAAACCCTGGACCCGCCACCCACAGAACTTGTAGATTCCTCCTTCAGAACCCATGCAACTTGTCCCCTCTCCCCATGGCACTGCCTGATGGCCTTGTTCTAGTCACCTTCATCTCCCTCCTTTTTTTGGTACCGGGGTTTGAAATCAGGACCATTCGCTTGCCAGGCAGGTGGCGGCACCACTGAGCTAAATACCCGGCCCCTCACCTTCATCTCTTTCTGCTTAGACCACTCCCCAACTGAGTGTCAGGGTCCCTTTCAGGATGTCAGATTCCCCACCTTGCTGACCCCTCCATCAGCCACCACGTCTCCCACCCTGGCCAGTAACACCAGCCTCCTGTGAGATCCTCAGAGTGCCAGGTCCTCAACCCCAGGACCTTTGCACACACTGCCCTTCTAAAATGTTCCTGCTCTCCCTCTTGCCCTTTGCCTACCTAATCGGTTCACCTTCTGGCCTTAGCTGTGCCCTCTTCAGAGGAAGTGGCTCTGAATGTCCTTTCCCAGGAAGTCCTCCTTTTTCACCTCTTGTGCCCGCCCCCCCCTTACAGATCTCGGCTAGTTTCTCTGTAGCTCTGTTGTTCCACCCTTCCTTTACCTGCAAGTGGGGGTGGGGAACCTCACTCCTTCAGGTCTGACTCGAGCCAGTGCCCCCCAGGGTCTCAGTGAGAAAGCAAGGTGGGGTGTCACCGGAGAGCTCCTAGGCAGTGTCCCCCAGGTTGCTGCGATTGAGGGACCCAGGCAGGCCTCCGCAGAGGACCTCATGGGGGGAGCGGAAGGGGTCCCGGAAGTCCGCCGAGTTCCTTCTGCCCAACAGGGGCTGGCGATGCCGCCCCAATTCTGCAGGAGGGGAGGCGCGCTGAGTCTGACCTCGCCGGCGGCCCCGCCCACCTTACAGCGCCCCGCCCAGCCGCCCTGGCCCACCAATTGTGTTCTGCTCTTCTGCCGCACCCACCGCCTCGCCCCGCCCCACCTCAGGACTTCTGGGGTGCTGGGGGGCCACGGACCCAGGACCTAGGTTAGCGTAGCACGAGGGACCCTGCGAGGGACGCGTCCCCTCGGTGGCGCTTACCTGGGGAGCCCAGGCCAGGGTGGCACAGAGCCTGTGCAGGCTGTGAGGCCCCATGCTCGCCTGGCGTTGGGGCAAGAGCGCCGGGTGCCGGAGCAGCCACAGGTGTCCAGCCCCCCCCCCACGTCTCACGTCAGGGACCGTGAACTTCCACAGGGGACAAGAGCTCCTGGAGCAGCCCCCACTTCTCTAACCAGGTCATTGCCATGCACTAAAGGTTGGAAAAGTCCAGCCCCCCTAGACTCTGGGAGGCTGAGGTAGGACGGCCACAAGTTGGAGGCCAGACTGGGCAACTTAGCAATTTAGACCCCAACCAAAAATTTTTAAAGGAAGCTGGTCATGGTGGCACACACATGTGATCCCAGCACGCAGGAGGCTGAGGCAGGAGGATCGCTGAGGCAGGAGTTTGAGGCCAGCCTGGGCTACATAGTGAATTCAAGGGCAGCCTGAACTATACAGTGAGACCCTGTCTCAAAAGACAAAAAAACAAAAAACAAACATTTTTAAACGAAAAAAAGTGCTGTGTCTGATGCAGGAACGTGGGGTCTACAGGAAATGTTGGGGACCCTGACTCAGCTGGCCCGACAAGGGAGGGGTCTGAGCTGGGGGCTCTGTCCCAGGGTTTCTGCTGAGCCCCTCCTGTGGTCAGAGCCTCAGGCCAGCTCTCAGCCTGGATGGAGCTGCAGTGATGTTTAAGCTTCCCCTTCCACTCTCCTGTGATGTGGGGATGTGGGTGCTGGGGGCCCTGGGGCACAGGCACGCGCTGCAGAGGGCTGGCTGTGCTGTGGGCAGGGGGACAGTGCACTCGTGGGCCCCACTCTCCTTCCAGCTGGCGGAGCCCCCAACCGGGGCCCCCGCTGTCACCCCAGGGCCCGGGTGCAGCTGATGTGGGCTTCCGGGAGCTGTGCCCCCACCTGCACTCTGTGGCACACACGTCTGGGCACCTGGCTCGCCCTGGACACGGTGCCACCCAAGATGGCACAGGGGTCGCCGGGCCCAGACTGTGCGTGCACCCTGAAAGCATCAGGGGGGTAGGGGCTCTGGCGGCTGAGTGTCGGGGCAGCCCCTCCCCACCCGGGGTGGGCATGGTGGCTCGGCTGCCTCAGGCGGTCACACAGGACGCAGCAGGGGAGGGGACCCAGGGAAGGCACATCCTGCTGATGGGCAGACACACACACACACGCACACGCACGCACGCACGCACAGAAAAGCACAGGAGGACCCTAGGGCACGCACCCGCGTCTGCGTCTCCACACAGCTCCTGCGCGCTCCGCCTCACGCACCCAGGCACACCTGCCTCTTGGGAGCACCCGGCAGTCTCCGCACTCCTCTCAGCGCCCCCAGAGCCTTACACGTGCACCTCAGATGAAGCCGAAGCTCTGCCAAGAAGATCGGGGTGCAGTGAAAAGAAGGAGCCAAACTGGGGGAGCAGAGCCCGGAGCACCACCTGCCTCTTCCCTGGAAGGGTTCGGGTTCTCACCACAGCCAGGCCCCACCCGCCCCCACAGGCTGGGCCTCCGGCCCACTCACTGGCTCTGAGCTCTTGCTCCTGAACCTGGCTCCCCAAAACGCCCCGAGAGGATGGTGGCTGCTCCCTGCAGCCCGTGTGGGAGGTGAGCGGGGAGGCCTCAGACAAGGGGAGCACCGGTGTGGACCCCAATGCCACAGGCGTCCTCACTCCTTTCCCGGGTCTGAGCTGCGTCAGCTCCCCGGGCCCTCAGGGGCACTGAACATCCGATCTGCTACCGGGAGCCTTCGGCCCAGCCCCGGGGACGCCGTGTGCCAGTGCAGCCTGGGGCCCGGCCGGGGGCACCCAGGGCTCCCCAGCTACTGCAGCCCCCAGCTCTGTTCTTGGGGAGTACCCACCCAGCCTGGTGCTGGGGTCCCTCCCTTCCAGAGGCAGCTGACTGCAGTTCATCTGAAGATGACTTTTGGGGCCCACGGTGGCAGGAAAAGGATGGGGCTCAGGGCTGGCAGCGCCCCAGCCTCCTCACTCACCCAGCTGCATGCTCGGCCCTTCGCAGCCACCACACAGGAGACAGAAGCACGGAGCAAATGAAACCCAGCCAGAGTGGAAGGAGGGGAGGGAGCGAGGGAGGGAGGGAGGGACTCCCCGAGAGGAAGGAGCTGGCTGCTCCCTGGGCCCCTCCAGCCCTAGGCCACCCAGCCGGTCACCCTGCCCTGGGGCACAGGACTCAGGTGGGGATGGGTGGGGGGAAGACCTTGCTGCTGTCCGTCCTGCCTCAGCCTCGCCTCCTGGCCGGCTTTCCTCTCTCCCCTGCCCATGCCTTTACAGTACCTGCTTTTGCTGAGGGTAAACAGGTTCAGGTGAGCTTCTGGCCACAGAACCTTTGCCTCAGGGTGGCAGAAAGAGCCCAGGTCGAGCCTGGGACCTGCTACTTAGAATGGGGCACCCAGCACCCTGCTGAGACTCGACGCCCCTCCGCAGCCCCTCCTCCCTCCTGCTGGAAGTTACCTGCCACTCACCTGTGCACCTGGCTGGAGGGCGGGACAGGAGGCGGCCTGGCTCAGTCTGCATTCCAGACCCCAGCCCTGTCTCCGGCAGACAAAGGCCCGGAATCTCCAGACCTGACTGCCAGGCAGCCAGAAAACAGGTCTGTGAGACACGGAAGGGCTCCGGGCAGGAGAGGAAGGAAGCCCAGGCCAGAGCGCCTCACCACAGGCAGGATGGCCAGGGTCCCTTGGGGGAGGGTGACATCGGGGAGGGGGGCGCTGCTGTCACCTGCCCTTGCCAGAGCCTGAGGGGCCCAGGAGGTTCTGGAGGAACAGGGCAACCTCAGGTCAGAGTCAGCGAGGAGGAGGAAGCGGCCACCCCGGAGGTGCCCGGGCCTCTGATGGGACTGAGATTAATCCATCTGTGGTGTGTGTGCACCTGTGTGTGTGCACCTGTGTGTGTGTGTGTGTGTGTGTGTGTGTGTGCATGTGCGCGTGCGCGACTGATGCCAGTGACTCAGGTGTGAGCTGAGCGGTGGCCTTTGATCTCGGGGTGGCGGCAGGCAGAGGCTTCCAGGAACAGGAGTGGAGGGGCCGTGTGAGCAGGAGCTGGGGTGGCCCCCACTGACACTGACCCTGGCCGTCCTGGGTCTCCTATGTCCACCTGCCCTGAGCAGTTCAGTAGCCAGGGCTGAAGCCATTTCTCCCTTCCCTGGCTTTCTGAGTTTTTTGTTTTGTTTTATTTGTTTGTTGAGGCATGTTTTGCTCTGTAGCCCAGACTGGCCTCAAACTCCTGATGATCCTCCTGCCTCAGCCGCCCACCTGCTGGGATCGCAGGTGTGCACATCTGTCCTTGCCAGGGTTAGGGGTGAGACAGGGTCTCGAGTCGGATGCCAGGACCGCAGCCCACTGTGTGCCCTTGGGTAGGTGGCTGATCCTCGCTGGAGTGCAGGGTGGGGGCTGAAGTCGTCACCTGCAGGTAAGTCACAGCATCCCCAGCCACCCATGTCCCTGTACCCTGTCCAGACCCAGCTCTGCGCCAGAGGCTACAGCATGGAAACCCGGGCCAGCACCTTGGTCTCTACAGGTGTGGAAGATCCAAGCACACTTGGCCTGCACGTGTGTGTGTGTGTGTGTGTGTGTGTGTGTGTGTGTGTGTGGTGGTCAGTAGGGTCACTGGGGACAGGTGGGGTGGACGGGAAAGTGAGGGGTCCCCACAATGTTGGCAAGAGAACCCCAGAGCTGGGTCTGGCCAAGGAGCTGTCTCCATCTCTGTCCGTCTCTGTCTCCCTGTCTCTCTGGCCCTCCACGCCTCCCTCTCTCCCACCCACGAAGGGACAGGAGTGGAGAAGTTCCGCCCACCTGTGATGCCGCCCCTCTGTGTGGATGCTGCAGCCCCACAGCCCCTGATCAGTGGAACAAGCACCCTTCCTGGTGCCGCTGGAGGCTGAGGGCCCCCCTTGCTCCTGGCTTTGGCCTCCCTGGGGTGGTGTGGGGGTCCCCAGCCGGAAGCAGGGCTCAGGGGGCTGATGACCCCTGCTCCCCCTTGCCCACTCTGCCCACCATGGGGCAGTTGCTGTCTTGGGCCCCAGGGAAGGACATGGGAGAAATTCTGCACGAGAGAGTACTGGGCGTCACAGCCTGGGGGAGCCCAGACTCAACCAGGCCAGTGGCCCCAGAGCCCCAGGCTGCCCCAGGCCAGAGCTCCCATCTGCTCCCCGCTGGACTCTGGGTGCCCAGGGGCAGGCTGAGCATGGGGAGGGGCACAGGTGCCCCTGATGGACCCCAATTTAACAGGCCGGTGCCAGGCAGGGTGGCTCCTGGGAGAAGATAAGATGGTAGGCCCCAAACCAACCCAGCTGACAGGGTGTCAGCTGCCCCCTCAGCTCCCACCTGGGGCCCCACTTCCAGCCGACACTGAGCCTGCTCTGCCGGACCAGGTCCCAGAATCCACCCCTCCATGCCACCCCCTCTCTTTCCCATGCACCCCTCAGTCTCACTCCTCCCCTTTGCCAGGGATACCAGAAAACACACTACTCCTGCCCAAAATGCTCCAGTGCCCTGGCGGCACACGCCTGTGATTGGAAATAGTCAAGAGGCTGAGGCAGGAGAATTGCAACATTTGAGCCCAGCCTGGGCAACTTAGCAAGACCCTATCTCAAAATGAAAGAGGGCTGGAGTTGCGGCTCCAGGGCGGAGCTCTTATCCGGCACGTGCAAGGCTCAGAGTTCCGGCCCCAGCCCCACAAAACAGAAAAGAAAGTGCTTGGGCGCCAGGTGTGGACGGCAGTCCACCTGCACGCTGGGGCCCTGCAGACACAAGGCCCCCAGGCGCAGCCTGCACCCCATGGCCTGGCCTACATCCTCCACCCGAGTCACGTTGGGGCTGACAATCCCGTGCACACACGTGCACTCACACACACCCACGTGTGCGCGCACCCAAATGTGGCTGCATGAACTCCGGGCTCCGCCCCTCCCCCTCACCGAGCACCCCCGCTGTCCCCCCTTTCCTGCTGCCCTCACGGCACACCTGTGCTCCTCCGCCTGCCTCCGCCCCAAGTCAGACTCAGTCTGCTCAGGGGCTCCGTGACCCCGGCTGGCTGTGCTCTTGCAGGGGACGCAGTAGGTGCCCGTGAGTGTCAGCCAGAGGACACGCGGCTCCCAGGCACAGCACCAAGCTGGGCTGCGAGGGGGCACTGGGCGCTGCGGCACCGGCGTCCACTCTGCCTGTCAGCCAGCATCTCCTTCAGGCACACAGCCACCCGTTCCCCAGAAATCTGCCTGGCAGCCAGCTGCCCCTGCAGTCACCCAGCCAGGGTCAGGCGGCCAGGAGTCGGCCGCAGTGAGGGAAGAAGCCTCCCCGTCCCTCCCCAGCACCCAGCACCTGCAGACCCGGCCCTCAGAGTCCAGAGCAGGGCCCTCGAGGGGAGGCCTTGTCTGAAGGCTCACCCTGCGGGGGGCTTGGCCCTCAAGGTCCCCAGGAGACCTCCAGGCCCCACAGGGCTCGGGCCACACCCCACACACTGACCTGGC
>NW_022900925.1:37885028-37887719 GCF_012274545.1 Fukomys damarensis
TCTCACCCGGGGGACCCGGGCTCAGCGGCCGCTTCATACCTGCACAGGGACAGAGGGAGGTGGGGTGTCCGACATGGCGACACTGGGAGGTGAAGCCCGCCGGGACTGGTCCCACGGCCGAGCAAAGAGGGGACGCCAGGTGGGCACCGGGCGCAGCAGCGGGCAGAGTCCTACCTGGAACGCAACAGCCCTGGGAAAGGGGACCACGGCGCTGACTGCAAACACAGAACCTCGGGCCAGAAACCCAGCTTCCCTGTGCCCCGCACCTGGCAGGGTGACATTTACGGATGGCGGCTCTCGACCCCTGCTGTCAGCCGCCCCAGCCGAGGGAGCGCTCTGGGCAGGACAGGGCCCTGCAGCCTGGGCCAAGGAAGCTGGGCAGCTCTCCTGTCACAGACTGCACTGTGCCCCCATCTGTGCTGAGCCTCAAGCCCTGTGCCGCAGAACGTGGCTGTGTTTGAAGACAGGGTCTTGAGGAGGTGAAGGGGTGAAGATCATCACACGGTGACCCCTAACCCACGTGATTGGCATCCTCGGAGGGAGAGGAACTCTGGGCACACGGGGGGTGACTGGAAGAGATGCTGGAGGTTTAAACTTAAAAGCTCTTTAACAAGAAAACAGTGCCGGGAATGATTCAGTAAGTATGTTCAAAGCCGGCAGACTGAGGATTTGGAGAGGGCTGCACAGCAATGTGTCTTTTAAGCATTCACCTTCTTGTATGATCAGTGCTGATCAAACAGTTACAGCAATTTCCATCACATACAACCATGCCGCTGCCTGCCAGCCACCTTACTCACTGGACTGGTACCGTGCGACTTCTGGCTCCTCCCAAAGTCCAAATGACCATGGGGGAGACGTTCCGAATCCATTCAGAGCTTCGAGGCCGCCAGGACAGGGCAACTACAGACCCTCAGGAAAGAGGCCTCCAGAGCTGCTGCAGGAGGGGCAGGGACGGTGGGGTGAGTGAGTCTGAAGCAAAGGGAAGAAATCTGAGGGGATTCACGGCAACGTGTACTGTAACCAACTGTTAAAACGATTTCAACATTCTCCATATTTTTGATCCAACCTCATAGTTAGAGGGAAGATAATACACAAGGCGAAGGCAGCTTCTGCAGAGCAAGGAGAGGGGCCTTAGAGGAAACCAACCCTGCTGGTATCTTGGTTTCTTTTTTCTTTTTGGAGACAGAGTCTCATTATGTTGCCCAGGGTGGTCTTACACTCCTGCCTCAGCTTCCCAAGCAGGTAGGATCATGGTTACTTGTGACCACATTCAGCTCCTGTTGACATTTTTTTTGTTGTTGTTGTACTGGGGATCAAACTCAGGACCTTGTGCTTGCTAGGTAGGCAGAGGTGCCACTGAGCTAAATCTCCAGTTGTTTTGTTTGTTTTTGAACTGGAGACTAGAACCTTTACATTGAGCCACAGCTTGAGCCTTTTTATTATTTTGATCTTTAGAATTTTGAAACAAGGCCTTACCAAGTCCCTAAATTGCCCAGGATGGTCCCAGAGTACTCTTGCTCCTGACTCCTGCTGACTTCTTTTTGTTTGTTTGTTTGTTTTTTGAGACAAGGTCTTCTTTGTAGTTCAGGCTGGCCCTGAACTCACTGTGTAGCCCAGGCTGCCCTCAAATTCATGGCGATCCTCCTGCCTCAGCCTCCCGACTGCTGGGATCATAGGCGTGCACCACCATGCTCAGTTCCTGCTGACTTCTCAATCTCAAACATTTAGCTTCCAGAGCTTTGAGAAAGTCAATTTCTGTCTTTTTCAGCCAGAGACAGCTGGCAAAAACTACCGCTTCTCTCTAACCAGCATTTCCAGTGGCAGGGCACCCTACAGCTTGGACCAGTCAGGCGAAAGAAGTCATGATGTCCTCACAAGATCATACATCCTGGGCCGGGGATTTGGCTCGGCGGTTCCACTGCTGGCCTTGCAAGCACAAGGGCCCGAGTTCAATCCCTAGTACCAAAGCCAAACCAGAATAAATAAACAAAAAAAAGATCACACATCCTGTGCCAGGCCTGGGGTCATCCCAGCACTCAGGAGCCTGAGGCAGGAGGACCATCACGAGTTCAGGGCCAGCTAGAACTGCACAGTGAGAGCCTGTCCCAAACACACAGTGTTGAAGCGCTTCAGCGTGACCTCTGGAAACGGGGGATGGTGAAGCCATATTGGTGTAGGGCGGCCCCTAACTCAATTCCTGTGAGAATAAAAAGCAGAGGTGGCAGAGGAGGGAGGAGCAGTGTCCCACACCAGCTCCCTGCGGCAGACCTGCACCAATGAAGATTCGCAAAAAGGAAAACTAAGCAGAGATAGAGCCACGTATCTACAAGTCAGGGCGCCACGACAGCCCAGGGCCCACTGAGGCTGGGGTTGGGGTCTTCCAGGCGGGGTCTGGCTCCCAGTTCTGGCGAGCTCAGTCCGCACTGAGGCCTGAGCACCTCCGCCTCTCTGCTACAGCGCCCCCAGCGGCCGGGTCCAGGCTGGTCCCACTTGCGAGCGGGACCTGCAGACAGGTGGGGATCGGGCTGCAGTACCAGGGACAACGGCCAGGGGGCGCAGCGAGCGCCTAGGAAGGCACCCTGGCAGGGCAGCCACGCCCCGAGCCTCAGGGTCCAGTCACACCTCTTCCCGGGGGAGGCTGGACACCCCCCAGCTGGTCCCCTGCCCTTCTGGCAGGAAGCTGAGGCAGGA
>NW_022900925.1:37887786-37895857 GCF_012274545.1 Fukomys damarensis
CAGGAAGCGGGGGGTGGCCCAGGTGTTGGGACCTGGAGGAGGCCTCAGAGAAATGACGTGTTGCTGGCCGTGCCAAGGAGAGCACCGGCCCGCCAACAAGGGGACAGGGACATTTTAAGAGCTCAGTGCGATTTATGACAGGCAGGCCAGGTTCCTGGACCAAGAGCGAAGACAAATATCTGCCAGGCACTGGATAAACCTCCGTGACCAGCCTGGCCCACAGCTGCCCGGATCCCTGCCAGCACGCTGGCCCTGCCCCATCGGGCCTGCCTGACTCAGTCTGCCCAGCTGCCCACAGGAACCAGGGCTCACGGCAGAGTGGGTGGAGGGTGGGCAGCCTTGGGGCCCACACGGGCCTGCCCAACCCCAGCCCCTCAGCACCAGCCAGGCTCACCCCATGTGACCCATGCTCCCTTGACACATGGGGAAACTGAGTCCACAGTGGGGTAGGTAGACTTGTTTCAAATGGAAAACCAGAACATGAATGGATTCTAGAAGCTTCTCTGCCCCTCTCCTGCCTAGACATTTTCTTTTCTTAATTCCGTTTGTTGAGGGTGCCTTACAGTCTTGCTAAGTTGCCCAGGCTGGCTTCCAATTCAGGCTCCTCCTGCCTCAGCCTCCTGAATAGCTGAGATTACACACCTGCCCGGGGAGAGCAGCTGAGACTGGGCCTGGCCGCCTGCACTGTGTGTCTGTCCGGGTGGAGCTTGGAGACAGGCCGGGGACCCCATGTCCCCACTTCTGTGCTCCCTGGCCACTGCGGGATGCTGAGATTCCCCGCCCGCCCGCCCGAGAGGGCAGCAAGGGGCTCTGGGCCGCTGTGTGGGGCAGAAGGGTCCCTGAAGGCAGGGACAGGTCCTCCGGGGCCGGGCGGGCCTGGCAGGGAAGAAGGCCGCTCTGGCCCCTAAGGAGACCCTACACTCCAGCGCTCTCCCGCCCCGGCCAGGGTGGCCCAGCCTTTGCCTGTCTGGGCTTCGGATTCCTCCCTACACCTTTCTTTGTACCTAAGGCCATCACTCAGAGCCACTGCCCTGGCCCTTTTCTGCCTTCTATTTTGAGACAGGGTCCCACTAAGTTGCTAAATTGCCCAGGCTGGGCTTGAACTTGTAATCTTTCTGCGTCAGCCTCCCGAGTGCAGGCACGCACCACCACACCCAGCTTGGCTTTCTGTCCTCACAGAGAGGGGAGACCTCCATGTCCACTCCCATGTCCTTCCCTGGGCACTGTCACCCCGAACCCTGCTCCCTGCCTGGGCTGTCCCCCAGCCAGCATTTCCAAGCCAGCAGCCAGAGGGAGCAGGCCGGAGGCCCCGGCCTTGGGGGACAGAATCCCTGTGCCACTTCACACCAGGGAGGCAGGCTGGGCCAATGGGGCTGAGATGGCTCTGGGTTTGGCGCTGAGGTGGGGGTGCCGGGAGACATTTCTGGTCCCCAAGAGTGTGGCCCCACAGGGGTGAAGCCCACCAGGGAGAGTGGGGCAGCACTGCTGGCCGGGGGCCCTGACATCCTGTGAGGCCTGTGCCTTCTGCACAGTGAGACAGGAAGACAGCGAGAGCTACAGAAAGGGACAGATGAGACTCGAATCCACGAGCCGTGGTGCTGCCCATCCTGCCTGGTGCTGGAGTGGCCAGGTGGGTGTAAGGCCTCAGCCACCAGACAGGAAGTCCCAGGGCTCCCACACTTCCTGCGCCCCTGTGTCCCTCAGGGCCAAGGCCCCGCCCCTGTCCTTCAGCTGGGCTCCCTCCGGCTCAGCTCGCAGGCTGCACCCTGCCATGTGGACACTCACCTGTGCCCCCCGCGAGGCGGGGCCTGCGGCACGCACGCCCAGTAGAAGTCCCATAAGGGTCCTCGAAGGAAGGGATGAATGAGCTGTGTCCCTGGAGACAGAGGACTTTCCGGGCGGGGACCCTGCGGCTCTGCGGCAGCCCCAAAAGGAGCTGCTCAAAAGCATCTGCTCGAGGGACCCGGATCTCGGCCCCATCCGGCTGGGCCAGGACTCTGGGGCTCTGGGCGAAGCCGCACAGCCCACGCCTAGCGTCTGTCAGCGGAGCTGCAGTTGCTGACTTGGAAGGGATCTTAGAGGTCACCCTGGCCCTGACAAGCTGCCCTCTGTCCCCTGCTCAGTGCACCAGGTCTGGGAGCTCCCACCTCCGGGACGGCTGCCCCACGGTCGTCCAGCTGTCACCTGGGGGCTGGGCCTATCTTCTGTTTCTATAGTTTTTTGTTGTTATTTGATTTTGAGACAGGATCTTACTATGCAACCGGGTGGCCTTGAACTCACTATGCAGCTCAGGCTGGCTTTAAACTCACAGCGATCCTCCTGCCTCAACCTCCTGAGTGCTGGGATTACAGACCTGTGCCACCACACCCAGTTTTCTTCTCCAACCCCCCTCAGTTTGGGCTGCACCTGCTGACAGCCCCTAAGGATGACCCAGCCCCAGCCTGAGGACAGACCCAGTGTGTGCTACAGCCCTCCAGTCCAGTCCCACCCAGTAAGAACAGGAAATCCCTCAGCAAGACCGCAGGTGCCAGCTCGGGCCACCCACCAAGCTGTGGTGTCACCAAGATACCCCGGAAAACATGGTCCTGAATGCCAACCCCACACAGAGCCTGAGCCGCCAGAGTCCCAGACCCTTTCCCCACCCTAGCGGCTCTTCGGGTCTTGGACACCAGGCGGGAGGCTCAGGGTCGCTCACCTGACTGGCCACACGTGGGCTCCCAAGTCCCAGGGACCCAGGAATGCGGAGCTGTGGGAGGGACGGACTGGGCCCGTCCCTGCCACCCCATCCCACACCAGGGCCTGCACTGCCAGTCTCTTCTGTGCCTGTCCCAGCCCAGGGGACGAGGATGTGGCACCTACCTGTCCACTGTGGGGACAGGGAGCAGCGCAAGTCACCACCCTCCCCAGCCTCAGCTTCCTCCTGTGAGGCAGCAGTGGAGGCGTCCGTGGAGGGGGGACCTGAGAGGGCCCCATGGAGGCCCCTTGACTGCAGGGACTCTTGAGTGAGGAGGCCCTGGCCCCGCTGTCATCTCCCTGTGGGTGCCTCTGGGGGACGTGGCCACAGGGTCACCAGCAGTGCCCGGATGCAGCTGGGGCTCCCACGGGAGCACAGACAGACGCGAGGGGCCCCACCAAGGGCCTCCCCTCCCCCTCCTCCTAAAATAGCCTGGGCGCCACGCGGCCAGGCAGCTCCCCACGGCTGCAAATCCCCTGAAATCAAATCCCCACCAGTCCCAAGCAGGACAGGACCAGGACACAGGGCAGCACCACCGCCTGCCGCCTGGCTCAGCGCCGGCCAGGCACCCCTGCCCGGGGACACGGGTGTCCTTCAGGGTGACCCAGCCGTAAATCCCACCTAATGAGGGTGCGCTGGGAACACAGAATCAGACGTGGCGCTGACTGTTTGCTTGGGGCGGGGAGGAGGCAGGGGCCAGTGTGAAGGCCCCCATGTGGGCACCGGCACCGGGGAGGCTGGGGATCCACTCTTCCCTCCAGGGCCGGGAACACAGCCCACCAAGGAGCAGCCTCCTCTTCCTCATGGCTGACGCCCACTCCCAACTCCCCACGCCCCGGCAAACAGCCGAGGCCCATCGCCACGCAAGGGACAAAGTCACTGCAACAGCAGGGGTGACGGGACAGCAGGAAGAACTTCCTCACAGCTGACTGGAAACTGAGGGCACAAAAGAAGGAGGAACACAAGCAGGCCTGGGCAGGGAGCAGAGAACCTGGCCAGGATGCAGTCTTTTCTGGGCACTCGGGAGGCTGAGGCAGGACGATTGCATGTTGGAAGGCAACCTGTGACTTAGCAAGACTTGGTCTGAAAAGAAAATGTAAAGGGCCGGGGATGTAGCTCAGTGGGTCTAGTGCCTGCCTTGCAAGAGCAAGGCCTGAGTTTGATCCCTGGTACCAACAACAACAAAAATGTAAAAATAAGGCTGGGGATGTAGTGCAGTGTTTTCCCTGGGTTCAATCCCCAGTACTGCCACACACACACACATACTCTCTCCAGCAGGATGGTAATCATTTCCACCTCCTTCCCGCTTGGTGGAGCAGCACAGCCTGAGGTTCACAGGGAGGCCTGTGCAGGACCAGGGCTGGGACT
Organism: Fukomys damarensis; assembly: GCF_012274545.1. Lineage (NCBI taxonomy): Eukaryota > Metazoa > Chordata > Mammalia > Rodentia > Bathyergidae > Fukomys > Fukomys damarensis. Next base: position 37,891,889 of record NW_022900925.1, read on the forward strand.
GGGCACGGCCCCTCCTGGACTTGCCCTCAGTTGGTGGGCAGAATTTCCTGTATCTCACGGAAGGAAAGCAAAGGCCTGGACAGGGTCTTTACTGAGAAGTTTGCTCCTCTCCCTCTTTTTTTTTTTAATTTTTAGTTTTTGAGACAAAGTCTCATTCTGTAGTTCAGGCTGGCTTTGAACTCACCGTGCATCCCAGGCTGGCCTTGAACTTGCAGTGATCCTCTTGCCTCAGCCTCCCAAGTGCTGGGGTTGCAGGTGTGCGCCCCATGCCCAGCCTGAGCCTGGATTGCATGAATCTGCCCAGCAGATCCTCCCAGCTCTGTCCCCAGCCTGAGAAGGCAGCAGGCCCAGCTTCACCTCAAAAGACAGAGGCCGAGGAGGCCGGAGGCACCTGAAGATCGGGGTCACCTGGGCCAGGACAGGGACAGCTTCAAGCCTACAGGTGGCCATGACCACCTTGCTGTCTTGAGGGCAGCTGTGGCCACAACAGGCCAGGATCTGCTCAGGTCCACCCAGTTGCTTAGGGCCTGCAATGGGGTCTTTGGCCCCAGAAATGCCTGAGCATGGCCGTGCCCACGTACCCTGTGCCCCGGCCCTGGCCCAGCCCCTGGTATGGGTGTGGAGGACGAGGCCGGGCCTGCCTGGGGTGCTGGACCATGGTCGCTTACTGAACTCCTTGGATGCCTGAGGAAAACCCAGTTGCCAAACCCTCCCTGGGCCCCCATGGCCTTGGTCAGGAGCTTGGCCTGGGACTTTTAAATTCTGGCACCTTATTCTCTTTTCTTTCCCTTTAGTTCCAGACACTGAACCAGGGGCCTCTGCACAAAGGTACATCCTCAGCCCTTTGTTATTTATTCTGGGACAGGGTCCTGGTAGGTTGCTAAATTGTACAGGCTCTGCTTGAACTTGCAGTCTTCCTGCCTCAGCCTTCCAGAGTGCTAGGCTGCCTCCCAACTGATGGCTGATGGCCTGCTCAGGGTGAGAAGCCGGAGCTCACAGGTGCCCAAGGCCGGCCCGGCCCTATCACTACCCTTCGTGGTGCGCAGGGTCCCGGCGCCCCTCCCTCTCCCAGCATTGTGCTGTTTCCGGTCACACTGCCCCAGCCTCGGGTCCCCGTGCCTGTGAGGACTCTGACTGCCCTCCCTGTCCCCCTGACACTGTCCGGTCTAAGACCCCCATGCAGGGGCAGTTCTGTCCCTGCAGTGGAGCTCGAGCTCATCCAGAGAAGGACCCAGTACCCCACACCGGCTTCAGGCCCCAGGAAGGCGCCCCTCGCTCCTGGAGCAGGGTGAGGTAGGCTGCGACGCTTCCCACTGTGTGACTGGGGCCACCGATGCCTGGGCTTTCCCGCCTATGAAACTGGGCCGCACGCTACTTCGCTCCCCGGTCCTCTGCGGCCTGATGGAGTCAGCGTTTGCGAAGTGTTTAGCAAACAGACACTGTGAATTGCTGGGCTGGGTCTGGGCTGCCAGCCAGGTGGGGGAGCCTGGGATTCAGATCCCATTTTACAGGCCGGGCATGGTGACACAGGACTGTCATCACAGCGCTCAGGAGGCTGAGGCAGGAGAATCCCTCTCAAAAAAACAAAACGAAAGAAGAGGAGGGGAAGAGGAACAGGAAAAAGGAGAAGGAGAAGGAGGAGGAGGGGAGGAGGAAGAGGAGGAGGAGGAGGAGGAGGAGGGGGCAGAGGAGAGCAGGAAGAGGAGAATACTCCAGATTCCACTCCCAGGTGCGGGCTGAAGCCTGAGGACAGGAAGTGCCTGCCCCGCACCAGACCCCTGGCTCCGTCACGCCAAGCTGCCTCCCTTCCACATTCTCCAGGCGCCTGGCCTGGCCCAGGTGGGCACAGTGCCCCGGGCCCACAGAGGCCCCTTTGTGCCCTGCCCAGGGCCACACCCAGGGCCTGACAAGCGCCCTGTGTCTGGTCCCCTGCCCAGCCAGGTCTGCGGCCACGGTGGCTCTGGCCATATGACAGGCGGGCGGCTCCCCACACCTAGGTCCTCACCCCCCTGCTGCACATTCTCAGCAGGGCGTTGGCGGCAGGCCTGGGCGCCCCCAGTCTGGCTCCACCCTGTGCCCTCTCCCGACTCCCTTCCAGTCCTCCACTTGCGCACTTGGGTCTAGGAGAGTCCTCCTCGCCTGGCCTTTCCGCCTCCTCTCTCCCCAACATCTCCTCACACGACCCGGACAACACCTTTAAAAAGCAAATATGGCCAGAGGTGGTGGTGACCCTGTCATCCCAGCGCTCAGGAGGCTGAGGCAGGGGAATCATTAGAAGTTTGAGGCCGGCCTGGGCTTCATAGTGAGACCCTGTTTCAGAAAACTCCAATAAAGGCTGGGGATGTAGCTCAGTGGCACCGCACCTGCTTGCCAAGCGCAAGGTCCTGAGTTCGATCCCCAGTATCAAAAACAAAACAAAAAAACCCAACAAGCAAACAGATACGGAAACAAACCTGGGCTGGGGAAACAAACTTCAGCAGCAGAATGCCTGCCTAACATGTGTGAGGCACGAGGCTGATCCCCAGCCTGGAAATCTAATCTGATCATATTCTTCTGCCCAAACCGCCACAGCTCCCCTCTATCGTGGGAAACCCTTAGCACTGCCTGGACCTGCCCCCCTGCCTCCCTGCCCCTCTCCCCACTGCCCCCTTCCTTCGTGCCCCACGGACGGACTGGGACATGAATACTTCCTGCCACCTAAAAATACTCTGATGATTGCCAGGACTGGGTACAAAAAACCTTGTCATCAACGAGGGTGGGTAAAAGAATTGGGTCTTGCCAGGGTGGCGGTATCCGTGTATAATCCCAGCACCGGGAGGCTGAAGCAGGATGATCAACTCAAATCGGAGGCCGGCCTGAATGGTGTAGTAGGACCTTGTCTCAAAAAACCAGCAAAACAAAACACCAAGAAAAAGAAAGAAAGACAGATCAGGGCCGGGGATTCAGCTCAGTGGTTCTGCCGCCTGCCTTGCAAGCGCAAGGACCCTAGTTTGATCCCCAGTACCAAAAAGAAAGACAGATAAAAATGCGACCAGAAATCTCTTTTTAAAAATTTGCTCTCAAAAAAAAAAAAAAAAAAAAAAAAAAAAAAAAAAAAAAAAAAAAAAAAAAAAAAAAAAAAAAAAAAAAAAAAAAAATTGATCTCCTCAGTCGATTGTACCATGGCAGAGCTGGGTGTCGGGACGCCGTGGCTCCCAAACCGACAGGGGCGCCGGACCCCAGCAGCCAGCAGGTGAGGAATGGACACCCGGTGTCAGGGAAGTGAAAGTGGAATGAAAATCATGGAAATGTGTTCCGCTGGACCACAGGGGAACCAAACCATGTGGCTGAGGAACGGGGCCGGCCGGCTGGGGCTCAAGCTGGAAAACACGGTCCCATGCTCTTCAGTGTGGGCGAGCGGCTATAAAATGTTTGCATTCAAAACATCCTCAGGGAGGAAATGTCCTGGCAAACACCTCGAGCCCCTCCGGTCTATTTTCGTGTGACTCGGGCCACGCTGGGCTTCTTCTGCACCCTCCCCTGCATCCTGGCTCCTCCTCCCCTGCTCTGCTCCCTCGGCTGAGGGCAAAAGACCATCTCTACGAGAGGCCTTTCATCGCTGCCTGGATCAAACTCTGCACATGGAGCTGCACCCCGGCCTTTTACTAGGAGACAGGGTCTTGCTAAGTCCCTAAGGTGGACTGGACTTGTGAACCTCCTAACTAACTCAGCCTCCCAGACGGCTGGATGATAGCCTGTGGCACCACACCCAGCCACTGCCCTCTTTAAAGCAGATTTTCCTCTCCCTCCCTCCCTTACTCCCCCTGTCTTGTTCCTCCTCGAATCCCCACAGCAAGGCCTGCCAAGGAGTACATAGTAAGTGCTCAATAAATATGTGTGGGATGAATCCACAAGCTGAGGGAGGGCCTGGGGTTTAGCTCAGTGGTTCCAGTGCCTGCAGTACCAAAAAAAAAAAAAAAAAAAAAAGAG
>NW_022900925.1:37895926-37903732 GCF_012274545.1 Fukomys damarensis
TGTGCTTTGGCCTGTGTCGTCTCCAGCTGCCCCCTCCCCACAGCCCGCCCCATGCCCCTCTGGCCTGGCCTGGCCAGTCCACGCCCCATCCTGCTCACCGGGGGGGCTGCCCCTGCCCACACCAGGAGGGTCGCATTCCTAGTCAGCGCCCAGGTCAAAGCCACGACAGCCGTCCCCAGGAAGGGGCCAAGCGGCACGGCAGGTTTCAGAGTGAGGTCCCAGACACTCCTGTCCCCCGACGCTGGCCCCAGCTGACGGCCACGCAATCTGGGGGTGGCCTGGCCTGAGCTCGGGGCTCCCCACAGTTGTACTTGTCCCCACGGTGCTAAGGCTGTGACAAGGGGCCATGTGTAGGGTCAGGGCCATGCAGGACCCGGGCTGTCCTGGAAGGTGCCCAGAGCACATGGGCCTGCCCTGCCCACCTGGCCCCAACAGCCCGGCATTTAGGGGCCAGAGGTGTCGGAGGCAGAGCACAGCCAGCGGGGTGCAGGGCTCCGGCCTGGGCTCCTAGGGGAGGAGCGGGGCCCGGGAATGGAGTCAGATAAACAGGAGCAACACAGCGGCCCTGTGCGGGCCGAGGCAGAGGTGGACGCGGCAGCTGCTGGACGGGTGGGGGCCACGCAGTCACAGCAGGAAGCCGGGCTGAGCTTGGCAGCTTCAAGGAAAAAGAGACTCGGCCCTTCTGCCCCACTGGGCACCTCGCTGCCAACTCCACACCCATGCCCAGCCCGGCCCAAAGTCAGGGATCACGGAGCTGTCGTCCCCAAGTTCTCATGGGTGGAGGACCGGGGTCCGTCCTCATTGGTCCACCTGTGCCCAGTGGGGACGGCGGCTCCTGGACATGCTGTCACCTTCTTCTCTACACGTGGCTGCCCTGTGCCCCGGGACTCCTCAAGGGACAGAGGGACAGAAGGACAGAGTGGGACAGAAAGCATGTGAGTGACAGAGGGAGGCAGAGAAAGCAGAAGAAGAAAGAAGAGGCACCAAGGGCAGCAGAGTGCGGGGAGGAGGGCGAGGACAGAAGGGCAGGATGGGGGCTCAGGGAACCGTCAGGACAGACAGACGGACAGAGAGAGGCTGGGGCCCGGGTGAGGGTGTCAGGCAGGGGAGCCCTGGGGGAGCCCTGGGGACCTGGCTGCCACCTCCAGTCCCCAGCCTTGAGCCGCCACAGGCCCCTGGCCACCCTCGAGCAAGCCACACCCTGGCGGGTCACCCAAGGTGAACAACTCAGGGACCCATAAGGGACAGAGAGACGGTGGTCTCTCCGAGGGCGTGAGGGGGTCGGCGGTGCTGTCCGGGTGCCTGTGTTCAGTTCTACCCTGCAGCACAGGGCATGGCCAGGCCAAGGCGGCAGGGGCATCCCCAGACAGCCAGAGTGTGGGGCCTACTGTAGCATCTGCTCCCGCCAGGGCCAGCCAGTGCTTAGCCCCACACCAGCCCCAGCCATGGCCCAAGGCTGTGGCGCCCACAGCCGGTGCAGCCCAACCCCTGTCGCCACCTCTCTCCGACCCCAGCCCTCCCCTGCAGAGCTCAGCACCCCCTCCGCTGCCCTTCCTGCTCATACCTCATGGGACAGGTTTAAAAACTGTTCCAATTTTGGGGTAGAGAATGAGGTCAAGGGACCCAAGAGGGACAAATGTCTTTGTTTCACCTTGAAATTCCTTCCTGGTCCAGGAAGCGGGTCTGGGCCCAAGCTGTGGGGCTGCCACTGTCCTGGGAGATGGGGACAGTGGGACGGTCCAGTGGGCACAGGCCCAGCCCGGCCTGTGGTGCTAAGGCCGGCTCAGGGCAATGGTGTATGTGGGTATGGGACTCTTCTGTGGGTGCTGCTGAGGGGTGAACCCAGGGCCTTTAAGCTGAGCTGTATCCTCAGCCCTCTATGTATTCATTTTTAAATATTGAGAGAGGAGCTCAAGTTGCCCAGGCTGGGCTTGATCTTGCAATCTCTGACCATCAGTATATATACCGCTGTATATATTGCATATACTTAAACATATTAAGTATATATTATTGCTGTTGTCCTTTTTTTGGCCCTCAATATTTTAAAGTTATAAATGAAGCTAAATGAAACAAAACAAAAACCAAACCACTGTCCACCACAGTGCCCTCTCGCCCCCTCCCTACACAAATGTGCCTTCAGAACGACCCTGAGCACCGAGTCTCCGTTCAGGGTGCATCCAGGTGACACTGGGCATAGAAGGACGGCTGCTCTGTGCCGCTGTCCGAGCCCCCCTTCTGTACTACCAGAGGCAGGGACCCCCATGCAGTGCACGGGTAACAGTCCCACAAACATCTCACACTGGGGACTGCGACCCTGAGAACAGCTCCGCCCTCTGCCCTGCAGACCCCGGACCCCTCCTGCTACAGAAGGTGGCCAGAGAAGGGACAGTGGCTCAGGGCGGCACGCACAGCCATGCCAGCTGAGCTGCCTTCTCTGGGAGCCAGGCCTTTCGGTCTCCCGTATTATTTATCTTCCTGGAAAAATTTCCTGCGGCTTGGTCCCAACTTGGGGATTTCGGGAGGCAGGGAGGGCGGGGAGACGAAGCCAACAGGACACTTTTTTGTTAGGTCTCGGAGCCAGACTAGTTCAGGGAGGCAGAGCCCCGAGTGGGGGCCAGTCCTGGCGGGGCGTCCCCACCCCGGAGACCCAGGGCAGCCTGGGAGCAGGCGAGCAGGTGAGACTCCAGCATCGGTGGGGAGGTGACAAGGGCACCTTCAACAGGGCTCTGCTGTCCTACAGGAGGAGACGAGGGGACCCTCGACTCCGGAGCCTCGCCAGGCTCCTGGCACTGGCTGACCAGTGCTCTCCAAGCTCCGTACTCTCCGCAGCCACCCTTCGGGCTCGTTCTCCCCATTTCACAGGCGAGGCAGCAACCCGGAGGCCAAGGGAGCTGCCCAGGTCACGTGAGGAGGGAGGGGAAGACACGAGGGAGAGTTCCCTGACCCTGGCGGCCTGCCTGTCCAAGACTTGCTGTGACCTCTGGGGGGCCCGGGGGACCCCAAGGTGCAAGCCCTCAGCCCCTCTGGCGTGCTCTCCTAGGTCCTGACAGGGACCCCGACCCACCACGGAGGTGCACGTGGGCCACAGATCCCAGCCCGCGGGGTCCCCAGCCCTGGCCACACCTCCAGACCCGGTGTGGTAAGCGGGGTGCAGGTGTCCGGCCCCTGACCTTGCTGCCCACAGAGCAGCAGCCTTGGGGACCCTCGGACCCCCTCGGTCACCCCGTCTTGCGCCCCTCGGAGTCCACCCGGAAGGTCCGGCCGGCGCCTCTGGCCCCCCGGAGCTGGGTCTCACCCAGCGGATGCCCAGGGTCCCCACGGTCCTGGAGACCCGGTGTGGTAAGCGGGGTGCAGGTGTCCGGCCCCTGACCTTGCTGCCCACAGAGCAGCAGCCTTGGGGACCCTCGGACCCCCTCGGTCACCCCGTCTTGCGCCCCTCGGAGTCCACCCGGAAGGTCCGGCCGGCGCCTCTGGCCCCCCGGAGCTGGGTCTCACCCAGCGGATGCCCAGGGTCCCCACGGTCCTGGGTCCTGGACTGGTCAGGAGCCCCGCACCCCTGAGGACAGGCAGGAAATGCAGAGACCTCACCTGGCCTGAGCCCCATCCCACCTCTCAGAAGCCCGCTCAGCCATGGGTTGGGCCTCACACCTGAAATCGCAGCACTGGGGGAGACTGAGGCAGGAGGATTGCAAGTTTGAACCCAGCCTGGGTGACTTAGCCAGAACCTGTCTCAAAATAACAAAAGGGCCGGGTTGTGGCTCAGTGCGAAGGCCCCGGGTGCAATCCTCAGCGCTAATCAATCGACTAATCAATCAAAGCATGCTCCCCATGCCGGGGTCAGCTGCGTGGGAACTCAGGCCCCGAGGGTGGCCGGCAGGGCCCAGGCCTCCCCCTTCCCGCACCAGCTGCGGTCCCTCAGCTGTCGCTGTTTAGCCTTGGAATGCCAGGCGGCCGGACTTCGTGAGTCCAGCCACATTCGGAGGCCAGGGAGCTTAGCGCCCTGCTCCCCCGCCCTCCCTCGCCCCGGCCACTAATTTTATTGACCTGTGAAAGGCACGGAGCAGCGGGGCCTGAGTGGATGGGGCGAGGCAGCCCCAGAGGCAGAGAGGTAACAGGAAGACCCCTGGGGCCGGCGGAGGGAGAGGAAGCAGCAGCGGGCGCAGAACCTGTGCTGTCCTGGGCCGGCAGGAGGGGTCTCGGGCCCAGGGCTCCTCCCTTCCCATGAAGGTGACTTCAGCCCGCTGAGCCTCTTACTACAGAAATAGCCCTTTCCCTGAAGAGTCAACCTACATCTGGCTCCTTCTCTCATTAAAACGAGACCGGAAATTCAGGCCTTGGTCACTGTCCCCACCCCCAGCCCTGGCTCTCCCTGCCTGTCCCCGGGGAGGGGGGGTGGGGGGGGCGCGAAGGCACCACACTGACCCCTGCGGGTTTTCAGAGCTGGGGCTCAGTCCCAGCCTCAGACAACATTCAGGCCTTCCCCTGTCCCCACCCCCAGCCCTGGCTCTCCCTGCCTGTCCCCGGGGAGGGGGGGTGGGGGGGGCGCGAAGGCACCACACTGACCCCTGCGGGTTTTCAGAGCTGGGGCTCAGTCCCAGCCTCAGACAACAGGCCAAGGTTGTGCCCGACCTGACCTGGCCCCTCCAGCCAAGGCTTGCCGCTTTTCCTCAGGGAGGCCAAGATTGCCCACTGCAGAGCCCCACTCTGGCATCACTGAAGCCACTGCCACGCTGCTCCGTGCCTGGGGAAGGGTCGCCGCGATGAAGACTTCACAAAGGATATATATTTTTTGAGACAGGGTTTTGCCATGTAGCCCAGGCTGGCTTTGAGCTTGGAAAGATCTTCCTGCCTCAGCCTCCCAAGTGTGGTGATCACAGGTATGCACCACCACCCTGCTTTTTTTTTGTAGTACTCTTGAGAGTGATGCCTATGTTCTTTATCTTGATTATAGAGGAGCATACATGTTAAAACGTCCAATTGCACACTAAAATATGAGCCATTTATTGTCTTTTTCATTTTGGTACCAGGGATCACTCAGGACCTTGTGCCTGAGAGACAGGTGCAGTACCACTGATTGAAATCACCTGCCCATGACCCAATTATACCTCAACAGAGTGTGGTTTAAAATATTGCACACTGCCAGGTGTCATAGCACACACCTGTGATCCCATCACTCAGGAGGCTGAGGCAGGAGGATCACTGGGTGAGGTCAGCCTGAGCTACATAGCAAGAACCTATCTCAAAAACCAAACCCAGGGCCAGGGATTTGGCTCAATGGTTCTGCCGCCTGCCTTGCAAGCACAAGGTCCTGAGTTTGATCCCAGTACCAAAAACAAACAAAGAAACCTATACATTTTCTACTGTTCTCCCATTTATTTTTAATTTTTGAGAAGTCTCAGGAAACAGCAGTGGCTCCAGCAGGGAGGATGTTGGGGACCTAGTGCAGCAGTCAATCCTCCAGGCTGTTTCCGGTTCCATCCAGTACACATGGAGTATGCGCACACACTCCATCCAGAGCTGAGCCGTGTCCCTCCAGCTGCCTTGCTGTGAGGACCCAAGCCAGCTGAGTGCCCGGTGCCCAAGGCTGGTGGCTCAGAAAGGCGCCGGCCTGGACCTAAACTCCATCCAGGGAAGAGAGCAGCAGCCTTGGGCTCCCCTGCCCCCTGCAGGCCGAGCCGGGCACCACAGCGGCCAGCAGTCAGTCCAGGGTGAGGTCCTGCAGGCTCTGGGCACAGTGCTGCAGGAAGTCAAAGTCTTCCACCAGAAAGGGCACTCGGGACCACTTCCTGGCCTGGATTCGGCCCTGCGGGGTCTCCAGAAGCAGGCTTCGGACCTTGAGCACCGGCAGGGTCACAGACTTGTAGACCATCTGCAGTCCCCAGCTCTGGAGGGTCACAGAGGACACCAGGCTCTGGGCCGGGGGCAGGATTCTGTGGGCACCACGCCTGCACCTCCCGTCCACACAGGCCCCTGACTGGGGCTCCCGTACCTCCCCACAGTGGCGGCAGCTAATGGTGCCCCCCGGCTTCCAGTCCTTGAAGACTCTGTCAATGACCACGTGCTCCCGGGACACAGTGTAGTAGATCCTGGGGGGAAGGGGCAGCCACAGCCCACATGAACCCCAAGTCCAGACCCCACACCCTGCAGCCTTCCCGCTTCTCACTCGGGGTCTGAGGGAATCCAGGGCTGCTGACCACCTCTGGGTGAAGGGGGTACTTCCAGGTCAGACCTTCGGCTCCCTGCGGGGCTGCTCTGCCTGCATTTTTCTCTTGTCCCTGGCAGAGGGGCCTACCCCATTGCTCTTGCCTATATCATCTTCTGCCCATCTTCCCGCAGCCAAATACTGCCTCTCACACGGCCAAGTGGCCTGACACTGCAGGTCTCTAATGAATGCTCCCTGAAGAATGGGAGGAGGCCGGGACAAGATCACCCTCCAGGGGGTGATGGGGGGGCACAGCTTTTAGAGACAGCCTTGCTGTACTGCCCAGGCTGACCTTGAACTCCTAGGCTCAAGATACCCTCCTGCCTCAGCCTCCCACAAAGCTGGGACTGTATGTGCCACCATGCCAGGCAGCCATCCTCTTTTGATGTCCTCAGAGAAGATGGGACCAGACCTGGTGGGTAGCCATTGAGCATGACAGCCCGAACCCACCCAGCTCACACAGCATGACTCAGTGGCTCAAAGCCTGGCAGGTCACCCAGCCTCCCTACTTCCTCTCACCAAACTGAATCACCAGAGGCTGCATTGCCAAGCCCACCAAGTACTGCTGCCACCCCGCTCCACTCCCGACAGCCCCTCCACGGCTCACGAGAAATTGGGGTTCACATTGACGTGGTGGGTGCCCGCCACCCTCCGCAGGTCGCTGCCGTGGCCCACGGCCACCATGCAGTTAACGCACAGCAGCCGCACGTGTTCTGCCAGAAACTGTCGCCGCTGGCTGTCCCTCCGTGAGGCACGGGCTGCACGCTTGACCGCCGCTGCCCCTTGCAGGTCCCGGATCTGGGGCGAGGAGGGGGTGCAGTCAGAGCTCCGGGAGACCCCGGGGCAGCGTCCTCGCCCAGCACCAACCTTAGCCTGGTACTCGGCCGGGTCCATCTTCTGCACCGTGGCCACCGCCTGTTCCATCAGGGCCTCCAGGGCCTCATTGGTCAGCTCGCGCCGCAGCTCACGACTGCCCTCCGTGGCCACAAATGAGTACACGCTCTGGTTGGCCCGGGCTCGGCCACGAGCCTGGGGAGCAGGACAAACAGGGGTCTGAGAGGAGCTGGGGCGCCGGGTCCCTAGTGGCTGGTGGGGCTGGAGGGCTCAGCACCTGCACCATGGAGATCTCATTGGTCAGGAGCCCGTAGCGCACCACCACGTTGCATTTCGCGATGTCCAGCCCCTCCTCAGCCACACTGGTGGCCACCAGCAGGTTCAGGGCGCCAACTTGGAACTTGCGGATCACTTCCTGCTGGTCCCTCTATGGGGTACGGGCAGGACACGGGCGGCCCCTGCCCTCAGCCTGGGCACGTCCCAGCCCCCAGGGCCACCCGCACCCCACCACCGGCTGCGGGGTGCACACCTGCGTCATGTGCACGCTCTGGCTGCTGCTCCCTGCCCCAGTCAGCGTCTGGGCCCTGATGTCCATGGCCTGCAGCCCGGGCCGCTGCTGGAGCCAGAGCAGGAGGGAGTGGGCGCTCTGCCGGGTGCGGGTGAAGACAATGCCCCGGGGGCTGCCGGGGCCCCCAAGCTGTGCCTGCAGGATCTGCTCCAGCATGTCCAGTTTGGGGTTCTCGGGCCCGTGCGTCGCCAAGCGGGCCAGC
>NW_022900925.1:37903778-37907108 GCF_012274545.1 Fukomys damarensis
TGCAGACCTGCGTCATGTGCACGCTCTGGCTGCTGCTCCCTGCCCCAGTCAGCGTCTGGGCCCTGATGTCCATGGCCTGCAGCCCGGGCCGCTGCTGGAGCCAGAGCAGGAGGGAGTGGGCGCTCTGCCGGGTGCGGGTGAAGACAATGCCCCGGGGGCTGCCGGGGCCCCCAAGCTGTGCCTGCAGGATCTGCTCCAGCATGTCCAGTTTGGGGTTCTCGGGCCCGTGCGTCGCCAAGCGGGCCAGCTCGTCCTTGTGGTCTGCGAGAGCCCAGAGACCTTTATACTGAGCTGTATCCACAGCCCTTCTTGAAAGATTCTGTTTTGAAACCAGGTTTTCTTGAAGTGGCTAAGCTGGCCAGGCTGGGTTTGAATTTGCAATCCTCCCACCTCAGCCTCTGGGAGTGCTGGGATCACAGGTGTGTGACATCATGACTAGCACCTCCTTTTTGGATTATTTTGGGGCGGGGGCGGGGTCTCACTATGTAGCCCAGGCTGGCCTTGAACTCATCACAGTCCTCCTGCCTCAGCCTTTTAAGTGGTGGGATTACAGGTGTGTGTCATGACGCACAGCCCCATTTCTGGATCTTTAAGGACCATCCCAATTAAACAGTTTAAAAAACTTCTGTGTGGGCTGGGGATTTAGCTCAGTGGCACTACACCTGCCTCTCAAGCACGAGGTCCTGAGTTCGATCCCTAGTAGCCCCCAATTCGTATTCACAACTGTGCTTCACAAACGAGGAAATGAACTTGTCACATCCACAGCTGCTACGGGTTAGGAAAAAAGGGTCTTTCCCATGGGCCCTTCGCAGACTTCTCACCATCAAACAGGGCCAGCAGCCAGCGCTCGGTGTGCAGGACCTGGGTTTTGGTGGTGCGCTCCCAGTCATAGAAGTCCCGCAGGGAGGCCAGGGCGTCCACAGCGCGCACAGCGTCGTGAATGAGCAGCGCATCGTTGTAGCGGCGCAGGTGAAGCGCGAGCACTCGCCGCGGCTGGAGCCCCGCCTCCGTGGCTGTGGGTGGGGCCAGAGCCTGGGTGGGGCGTCTGAGGCTCCGCCCACAGGCAGCTCCTCCCTCGGCTCCACCCCTGAGCGACCAAGTCCCGCCCCCTGAGGGCCAGGCCCCGCCCCTCACACCTGTCTGGCACAGCTCCACCACGTGCTGTTCATACATCTGCGTCCCAAAGTCTTGGCTCAAAACCCGCCCCCTGAGGGCCAGGCCCCGCCCCTCACACCTGTCTGGCACAGCTCCACCACGTGCTGTTCATACATCTGCGTCCCAAAGTCTTGGCTCAAATCTGGCATCTCCAAGCGGTCGTGGATCTGAGCCATAAGCTTCTTTATCAAGTCCCCAAATGGGTCCTGGGCGACAGAAGAGCGGGTGAGAGAGACCTCGCTAGTGGAGCGGCGGGTCCGCACCGACTCCTGGTCTAGCCCCTCGTGCCTCGTTCATACAGGACACCGGCCAGTGCCCCTTCTGAAGGACATCCAGCAGTGTCCCTGCTCGCGCTGGGCAGCCGTGAGCTGACCTGTGCCCCTGGTGCAGAAAGGAGACGCAGGCCCAGGACACAAGTGGGGACCTGGAGTGAAGCCAGCGAGGTGCAGGCGGCGCAGCTCCCACCCTGCCTGCAGCCCGGCCCGCACACCTGGCTGCGCCTCTGGCACAGGTGATACTTCTTGCAGGGCTGGGGACGGTGCTCCAGCAGCTGGGAGCGGTAGGTCTCAGGCGACATGATACACCACGTGTCCAGGTTGGCACAGAGCTGCGGACCACAGGGAGGGCTTCGCTGGGACGGGAGGGGTCTGGGGCCATCGGGGAGGACTGTGAGGTGGGTGGGTCCCAGCAGAGGACAGCAGAGACACTGGGCAGGGGTAGGGGCGGGGGCAGCTGACTGAGCAGACCCTGTTTCAAAATAGAAAGGGCTGAGGATGTAGCTCAGCAGAAATAAGTCAAGTGGGTGAGAGTCCAGCATGCTCAAAACAGAGCAGGGGAGCAAGGGGCCAGTGCAGAAGTGAGGCTGGTGAGCTCCTTCCGAGGGCAGCGGGGCTGGGCAGGGGGGGCAGAGTGAGGACGTCAGGGGAGGGCGGGGCAGCAGCAGGACCAGGGCCCGGCATACCTGCAGGATGTGCTCGATGGCGCCCTCTAGCTTGGCGTGCCCGCCAGTGCCCGGGGAGGCCGTGAGACCCAGCACCTGGGGCAGGGGCTGCTGCCTGTGCATTTTGAGCTCCAGGTAACGGCTGAGAATGGCATTGTAGACGGTGTCCTTGTGTGTGTGGTGACATTCATCCACCACGATGAGGGAGAAGGCTACGGCCACAGGGAGAGGCTGCGGTCTGCATCTTGTGTGGGGCCTTCCTCCCCTTGGCTCTGCTTCCCGTGTGGGACCCACCCCAGGCCTCCACCACCCTGGAAAAGCGGCCGGGTGGGACAGCTTGGGGCCAATGTACAGAGGAGTACGAAGGCTCGTTTGGGGAGGGCCCTGCCCTAAACACCGTGGCTGCAGCAGGCCCAGGTGTGCGCCCTCACTGCCCACAGCCTCACCTGTAAGCTCTGTGTGTTCTTCCTCCTCCGTGCTGCTCAGCGCCGTCTGTAGCAGCTCAGCTGTGCAGATGAGCAGGTCGTGGCTCCGGGCCACATGGCCGAAGCCGGCCCGCACTCCCATGTCCCCACTCAGGGTGGCCACGGCCCAGCGTCCACCCAGCATGAGGCCGAATTCCTCGGCGTGCTGCGTCACCAGGTGCACCTGCAGGTGCAGACGAGGTGGGGAGAGGACGCTGAACCAGGGGCCGGGGCCAGGGAGGGGGAGCAGACCCCACAACCTGGCAGGTCCTGGACCCGGGCAAAGGCGGTGAGCGTCAGGGCCATGGCAGCTGTGGCATCCCCGAGGGGACCAAGGTGCCCGGGGTCTGCGCCACTCACCCTGTTGACCAGCACCACCACCTTAGCTCTGTCCACCGTCTCCAGGTGCCTCTTGGCCACGTAGGCGGCCGCCCGGGTCTTTCCAGCGCCTGTGGGCAGCCAGATGATGATGTTCCTCCCTTCCAGGGCGGGCATGATCACCTCCCACTGGTAGGGCCGCAGCTCCATGCTGAACCGCAGGGTGCGCAGACCCCCGGTCCAGCCCCTGCCCCCTGTGGCAGAGACCTCCCTCGGCCGCTGGCGGGAATCCCTGGAACCTGAGGACTGAACTGGGGTAGAAGCAACAGGGCTCGGCAGACCGGCAGACCGGCAGGGGCACTGGAAGGCCCAACCAGCCAGTCCAGCAGCCGGTGCTGGGAAAAGGAAAGTGAAACCAAGGGGAGGGGCGACAGCTGGGCGTTCGGCTCCGCC
>NW_022900925.1:37907237-37907800 GCF_012274545.1 Fukomys damarensis
GGGCGGGGCTCGGCCTGATCAGACTTTCCAAGGCGGCGCGAGCCGCATCCCGCGAAGGGCCTGACCTCGCTACCAGCCTGGAGCGGTGCAAAAGGAGCCAAAGCCGGGCAGGTGCCGCCACCCAGGAGCGGGAACTGGCACCGCGTGCAGGGGAAGGTGCAGCGCGACAAACTCACACAAGGGAAAAACCACAGAGCTTTATTGTTCCCTCTACGGGGTTAACGCCAAGGAATGAGTAGGCCCCACGCCTGCCCCGGGGGACCAGACCACGGGCGGCAGAGCCAGCCGGACCCCGGAAGTCACTCGCGGAAGCCACAGGGAGCAGTCGTGGCCCTCGGGGACACAGCCGCTGGACCAGGGCCAGGGCCAGGACCAGGACGCAAGGCTCCGCGGCTGAGGGCGTCGGGCCGGGGCGGGCAGAGTTCGAGCTCTGGCAGAGGGTCGCCCGAGGTGGGGGCTACTTGTCAATGAGCCCGCCCTCCTTGAGCTTGAAGTAGAAGAACTTCTCCAGCGCGCTGGCGCAGCGGCAGTACTCGCTGTCCGGCGGGTTGTACTCGCGGCAG
>NW_022900925.1:37908508-37910043 GCF_012274545.1 Fukomys damarensis
CCGCCCAGCCGCCGCTCACGGATGCCAGGCACGCTCTCCACGGGGATCTGCCGCACACCCTCCTTGAAGCAGCTGAGCCCGGGGTAGACCTTGCGGATCTGGGCCTGTTTGCGCTCGATCAGCTTCTTGATGATCTGGGGGTGGGGGCGGTGACACTTGGTTCCCATGGGTCCTCCAACGTCCCCGCGGGGAGGTCACCCAGCACACACGGATGCGAGCGCGGAGCGGGGTGCGGAGCGGGGCACACCGCGCACCTCCTTCTGCTTCTTGATGATGTGTGACAGCTCCGTGTATGGGATCCGTGGGTTCAGCTCACACTCCATCAGCGTCGCCCCCTCGTAGTCCTTGATGTAGCCCAGGTAGCGGCTCTTGGGGACCTTGATGTCCTTGGAGAAGCCCTGGTGTGTGTGGTGAGGACCCTGTCTTCAGCATGTGCTCCCCGACCCTGGTGGCCTGAGCCCCCCACCCTGCAGGGCCGAAGGACTGGATCTGTCTGTTCCCCACCCTGCAGGCGCCAGCGGGAGCAGGGACAGGAGGGCTGGCGGGTGGGCCGGGCTTGCCTGCTTCTTGAAGTAGCCGATGGCGTACTCGTCTGCGTAGGTGAGGAAGTAGAGGATGCCATGCTTGATGTGGTACTCCTTCAGGTGGTTCATCAGGTGGGTGCCGTAACCCTGAGGGACGGGCAGTCAGCCAGGGAGGGGCCTCCGGTCACGGCACGATGCAAACGGAGGCCCCATACCCGTGCTGGGGCTGGGACAGGAAGTTCGCTCGCTCGCCAGCACCAAGGGAGACATGAGAATGAAAGAAAAGCAAAGTTGTTGACTCCGGGCTCCATTTCCCAAGTTCCTTGGGTGCGATACCAAGGTTGAACCAGGGCCTCTGCACTGAGCCCTTTCATTTTTTCTGAGGCAGGGTCTTACTACATTGCTAGTTGCCCAGGTTGGGCTCCAACTTGAGATCCTCCTGCCTCTGCCTCCCTCAGTGCTGGGATTATAAGCACCTGGCCACAACCAGTGACTCCCTAATTCTCAGTGCGCAGGTCCAGCTTCCCCAGCTGGGGCCTTGAAGCACGAACTCCACCCCAAGGGAGGGCTGAGGCCCCGCCGTGCCGCATGGACCTAGGCAGGGACAGGGCTCGCACTCACCTTGACCTGCTCATTGGAGGTGACTGCACAGAAGACGATTTCGGTGAATCCCTGGGTGGGGAACACTCGGAAGCAGATGCCACCGATGACGCGCCCATCCTTGATCAGTGCCAGCGTCTTGTGCTTCCTAGGAGAGAGGTGTCAGGGCAGCGCCTGTCCCCGCGCCCACGGCCTGGCTGGGGTCAGGCCTGGCAGGGAAGGGCAGGTGCCGACCCGGGTGGGACTCACGGGTCGAAGACGAGGCGGGCGATGTACTCCTTGGGCATGCGTGGCAGCTGGTGCGAGAAGACGTTCTGCAGGCCCACCAGCCACAGGAGCACCCGCCGGTTGGCCTTCGGTGCCAGCGAGTTGCCGACGACGTGGAACTCAATGATGCCACGCCGCTCCTCC
>NW_022900925.1:37910184-37912194 GCF_012274545.1 Fukomys damarensis
CCGCACCCGTCCGGGGCCCCGCCCCGTCACAAGCCCCGCCCACCTCGGGGCCCAGCATGGCTGCGGGGTCCGTGATGGTCAGCATGACCTCGTTGACCAGCTCCATGGGGATATCGCCCATCACACGCAGCCGCTTGGCGTCCTCCAGGGTCAGGTTCTCTGGCAGCTTCCTCTTTTCACCTGCGGGAGGGCAGGGAGGTCACTGCCCACGGCAAAAGGCTGAAGGGGAGGGAGGTCAGAAGTCGGGTCAAGTGCCCACCTGGTATGGGCTCCGCCCCCGTGGCATCCAGACTCAGGGAGCTGTTGCTGCCCCCTCCCATGCTGGAGCTGAAGATCGGGGTGCTGGGAACCACCGCAGCGCTGACTGCGGCTGAGGGACAGAGAGAGTGTCAGGGACGGGCAGGAAGGTGACCCAGGCCCTCCCGGCCCCAGCTGAATCCCTGGAGCCTGCAGCACCACCCACCTGGCCGGGGCACCAGCTGTGTCCCCTCCGAGGGCGGCATGGTGAAGCCTGACTCCCAGATGGGAGAGTTGGCCCCATAGATCTCCTCCTCGAGCATGGACAGGAACCTGAGGGCAGCACAGACGGCCCTGCCACTCCGGCCCGCAGCCTCTCACTGAAGCCCATTCTCGGGCTGGGAAGTGGACACAGGAGGCAGTGCTGCCCGCCGGAAGCCCTGGCCATGTGCCTTCTCTAACCAGAGGCGAGAAAACAGACTGGCCCAGGGCAGGCAGGCAAAGGGAGTCGGGCTCTGGGCGGAAGGAAGCCTCTGGTCTGGGGCCAGGCGCCGCTTGGTGGGAATGGTGTCGCTTCCAGCGTAAGCTCTGGTTTCTTGGGGTGCTAGGAAAAGGGACAGCCGCGAGGATGTGCGGTGGGGCCAGCAAAGGGCCAGCAGGCTGGAAGGAGCCTTACTTGGGGAAGTGGGTGAGGATGAGGGTCCTCTTCTCGGGCACCAGCTTGTCCTTCTCCACTCGGAACTTTTCCAGCAGCTGCCGGCGGGTCACGGTGAAAATGGACCGCAGCAGGCTACGCCCGAAAACGTGGGTGGTCTCATAGCGAGGGAGGCTGTCACAGCTTTGGGGCACGTGGCAGTAACAGAGCCACCTGGGGGCAGGGGCGGCAGGTGAGGGGGCGTTGCAAAGCCAGGGGGGCTGCTGGCCTTGGGCATGCTGGGCCCACCTGGTGTAGTTGACCTTATAGGTGGCCACGTCCTCAGACTGGGACCGCTGACGGAACTGAGCGGGCGTCTCCAGCTTCCAGTAGTTGAGACAGAGCAGGAACATCTTAGAGAGCTCGAACATGGTCTGGCGCTCCCGGGGCGCCAGGTGGCTGAACTTGTACTGCACGAAGTTGAGCACACCCTGGGAGAGGACAGACCGTAAGGAGCCGAGTGAGCAGCCAGCAGGAGGTGGGCACAGAACACACCCGTTGCCCTTCTGTGAACCTTGCCAGCTCCCAGCATGAGGACCCAGGGGAACAGGAGCTCCTTTCCCCGTCCCACCTGCTCAATGTTCGGCTTCTCGAATGGGGGGCTGCCCAGGGACCCCTCCACCACGGGCCGGGTCATCTGCAAGATGCATTTCCGAAGGAGCTGGAGGACAGGGGCAGCAGAGCTCAGAGCTGCAGAGCCCCCGAATAGCACGCAATGCACCCCTCTGCTCCCGGCAAGCTCACCTTGAAGAGGTAGAAATACACCTGCTTGGTGTCCGTGTCCTCCTCCTTGTGCACCGACATGAACAGGTTCTCCACGTCCACCACCATACCCAGCAGCCGGTTGATCTCATCCTCCGACACGTTCTCCAGGTGAGACACGTGGTCAGCTGCCACGGAGACAGGTGGGGACAGGTGGCAGAGTTGGGAAGGCTGGAGAGGCCTCCCAGCAGCTGCCCGCATCCGCTAAGGTCTGGATTCGCTGGGAGCCCCAAGCCCTGCCCGCGCCTACCCAGGGGGTGCTCGCAGCTGCGGCACAGCTCGCCCAGGTTGGCAGCCGGCTGCTGCAGGTCCATGCG
>NW_022900925.1:37912732-37913760 GCF_012274545.1 Fukomys damarensis
GCGCGGGCGCAGTGCGCAGGCGCCGCGCCGCGCACTCTGGGAGTCGAAGTCTTCCCGCTGCTTCCAGACGGTTCGGCCCCGCGGTCCGGCTGATGTCCGGTCCTCGCCGGTGGTGTTTTCTTTCCTTCTCTTTTTTCCCCCGCTACTTGGGATTGAACCCAGGGCCTTTCCAATGAACTGCATTCCCATTCTTTTAAAAATTGTATCTTATTTTATTTATTTATTTTTGTACCGGGGATAGAACTCAGGATTGCGAGGCAGGTGCGGCATCACTGAGGTACAGCCCTAGTCCCGTTTTTTCATTTTTTATTTGGGACAAATTGCTAAACTGCCCAACTGAATTCGCACTTGAAGCCCGCCTGACTCGGCTTCCCAGAGTGCTAGGATGACAGACCCGCGTCACATGCGGGCTACTTCTAATTTTTCTTGATGGTGGCCAAGGTGGTCACGATTGCCGTCCTCTTGGGGGACTGGGCATCTCGGAACATAGGAGTGAGGGGGCCCTGAGGACGCCTATCCATCCAGGCCCAAGGGCCGAAGCACAGGCCTGCAATAGTCCTCCGGGCCCGTCCCAGCCCTGGGCCCCGCAAAGGCCCCGCCCTCGGGGGCTCCAGGCGGTCTCTGGCACGGAGACTGAGGTGCGGGCCGAGCTCGCCCGTCACTCCCCGTCACTCCCAGCGCTCTGGGGGAAACCGCCGAACTTGCGCCCGACCCTAACAGCTCGGTGACTTGGCGAGCATCAAAGTACCACTCAGAGGTCTGGAGAGGTAGCACGGCTCGAAGGGCCCGGGTTCAATCCCCAGTGTCGAGGAGGAATTGTGTCGCAGGCAGCGCTGCACCCCTGGCTGGTGACGCGGTGTGGCTTCGGGCACTGCGCGTCTCTCTCTGGCGCCTACCAAACCCCACCCTGAGCCCAGGAGCAGCGCCGCGGCCCGACTGGCACGAACAGGGCGACAAGGAGGAGCTCCAGCTCCACCCGCTACCCGTCGCGCTGCGTGCATCCAACCCGCTCTGCGGAGTCAGCGCAG
>NW_022900925.1:37913947-37917003 GCF_012274545.1 Fukomys damarensis
ACGGTTGCCCCCTCGGATGCGGCGCACCGGGAGCCGCGTCTCCAACGACCGCGGAGTGGAGGCCCCCGGCCCCAGCGCGGCGCTCCCAGAGCCAGACCAGGGGACCACACTGTCGGTGCGGCTGCTGAGGGACACCTCAGAGAGCGCGCGGGACGCCGACCATGCCCAGGGGTTCCAGGTGAAGATGGACGCGCACGGCTTCGCCCCGGAGGAGCTGCAGGTGTGGGTGGACGGGAGCAGTCTGGTGGTGACCGGCCAGCGGCAGGAGAAGCACTACGATCCCCGCGGGGTCAGCTACCAACTGAAGCAGAAGGTGTACCGGCAAGTGCAGCTGCCCGGGAACCTGGACCCCGCTGCCACCACCTGCTCCCTCACGCCCTCTGGAGAGCTGTGGGTGCGAAGCCCATGCAGGCCACTGCCTCTACCCGAAGCCCCACCGGGCTCATCCCCGAGCCTCACTCGCCAGGGCTCCAAGAAGGGCTCGCGCCCCGCCTTAGCCAGTAAACAGCCACCATGTGCAGCAGCCCGCGTCTGCTGTCTTCTGGGGCCGGTGCAAAGGTGGAGGGTTGGAACCGGCAGCACACATCTGAATCCCTGCCACTGGAGAAGCTGAGGCGGGACAATCACGAATTCAGGGCCAGCCGGGGCAATTTAGTGAGA
Source organism: Fukomys damarensis (assembly GCF_012274545.1). NCBI lineage: Eukaryota > Metazoa > Chordata > Mammalia > Rodentia > Bathyergidae > Fukomys > Fukomys damarensis. Next base: position 37,914,608 of record NW_022900925.1, read on the forward strand.
CCCTGTCTCAGAATAAACAGTAAAAAAGGCTGGGGATGTGGCTCATTGCTACAACGCCCCAGGTTTGAGACCTAATAACCCTCCACAGAAAAGGGTGGAGGAAGGCAGGAAAGGCACCAAGGTCAGGGTCCCCCCAGAATCAGAAACCAGGATGGGGTGGGGCTTTCCTGGCCAGCAGTGACTCAGGAAGGGAGCAGCAGAGGTGGAAGGGCCATCACCTGACCCGGCCAGCAGGAGCGCAGGGGCAGGAAGACCCTGTGGGGCTGCCTGCATGGTGACAGCGCCGAGTGCCAGGCCTTGGCTGCACGACCAGGCCAACATCCCGGGAGAGGTCAGCAGTCTCCTGCTTCCAGCATGGCCTGGTACAGACCTGCCAACCCTACACAGAACGCCAGGTGTGGTGGCACACACCTGCAACCCCAGCACTTAGGAGGCTGAGGCAGGACGAGCACTGCAGATTTGAAGTCAGCCTAGGCTAGAGTGAGGTCCTGCCTCAAAACCACAGAACGCATGGAGATCATTTTACACACCACACCCACAGTGTAAGCTGGTGGGGGCAGGGGCCAGGGTGGAGAAGGGCAACCTCAAGTGTGGTGGCCCCAGATCGGCCCCCAATAGAGCTGTAACTCAGGCCTTGTCTCCCGGTTACCATGGCTACCAGCCTCTCGCCCAGCAGGGAAAGCGCATGCTGCATGAGTTGTGGTTGGTGGCCTAGAGAGGCCAGGGTCTGGCAGACTGCCGGAGAAAGAAAACGCGGGTGAGGTCCATCCATTGGCTGACTATATTGACAAGATACTGATTGGTCACATGTTGAAGAAACATACAGTACAAAATACAGAAAAAGTTGGTTCCGTCCCCTCCTGTGCCCCTACCCCCCAATACCCATCATGATTTGGTCAGAACAGGGCTCAGAGCAGAGGTCAGGGTGACGGGGCGGGGCGCACCATGGCCATGGTGTGCAGCTGTCCCACGGACACGGCGCTAATGCTGTGGTCCCCTCACGCCCAGAGCTGGCCAGTGGGGGCAGCACCCCAGGGAGAGCTGCCCAGGGGGGCTGCTCCCGAGGTGAGGACATGGCTGCTCTGAGTCCGCCCTCTGGCAAGTGACACAGAGGGGTCCCCGCTCCCCCCTGCCCTACAGGCAGGCGGGACAGGAGCATAGGCTGTTCCTGAAGGACCAGCGCAGAGCGGGACAAAGGGGGAGGGGAGAGCAGAGATCACATATATTAAAAAAGTGACATAAGACTTCAAATTGAATTAGTATTTGTACAGAAGGTGCAGGTGGATCAACTCCCCGGCCCAGATCAGTCAGGTGGGGAAATCACGAGCCTCCTGGCCCGCGGCCCGCGGCGGAGTTAAGTGCGATTGGTTAGCATGGATTCCGGCGGTCATGGTCAGGGTGAGGGCTGTGCAGGGGCTCAGTTGCTGCAGCACTGGCCCCGGCTGGCCGGGCTGCTCTCCTGCAGGTCCACGCCTCGGTTCCGCCCCAGCATGCCTGCGGCATTCTGAGGCTCATTCTTGGGCAGCTTCTTGGCTGTGAGGGAAGGAAGTGTCTGTGGGCTTCTTCTCCCGTGGGTGTAGTGGGCCCTCACCACCCCACCAGGACTCCACACAGAAGCTGGGCACAGACGGGCCAGAATTTGAACCCAGCAGACACTAAGAAGGGGCAGGGAGGCCAGAGCACGCTGGCTGACACTGGCCGGGCCTGGCACGCTGCCTGACTCAGGTGTGAGGAACGGCCCTGCCACCAGCACGCTAGACACAGAGTCCTGGGGAGCCCCGCGCGCTCACCTATGGCCATGAAGATCTCGTTCACGTTCATGGCAGTCTTGGCGGAGGTCTCCATGAACAGCAGGCTGTTGTCCTCTGCGTAGGCTTGTGCATCCTGGCAGGAGGGACACGCAGCATGAGACCCAGGACCAGGGCTCCCACATGTCTCGGCCCAAGTCCCACTCAGCTCCCCCACACCAACCTTGTCACCAGGGTCCGGGGGGCTGGGTGCTCCCACATCCGACCCCAGCACCAGCCTCCCAGGTTTGGCCACCCCTGCTGCGACTCACACCCCAGGGATGGGGCACACTGGGTGCGATGGGACCTACACACGTGCACTGGGCCTTCAGAGGGAGGGGCCAAGCCACCCCACCCCCATGGGTGCACCCAGAAAAGCACTTCTGGACTTCCAAAGCTCGCCTCCCCTATGCACAGCCGCCCCACCTGGAACTCCACGGCCCGCTTGCTGGCCAGGTCGGCCTTGTTCCCTGCCAGTGCGATCACGATGCTGGGGCTGGCCTGTCGCTGCAGCTCCTTCACCCAGTTCTTGGCCCGCGTGAACGTGTCCTGCAGTGGTGGGGTCGTCAGGGGTGGCGCCTCGGGAGGGGAGGGGGCCGCCAGGAGGGA
>NW_022900925.1:37917125-37926052 GCF_012274545.1 Fukomys damarensis
AGGGGCGGGCCGCACCGTGTTGGTGATGTCGTAGACCACGATGGCCGCCTGGGCGCCCCGGTAGTACATGGGCGCCAGGCTGTGGTACCGCTCCTGGCCGGCCGTATCCCAGATCTCAAACTTGACCGTCGTGTCGTCCAGGCAGACGGTCTGCGTGAGGAAGGCCGCTGGCGGCAGGGTGGGCCGCAGTCAGGGCCAGTGCACAGCTGCCGGAGCCAGGCTCATCCGGACCACGCAGTGGACGGCTTCAGCCCATGGCGGCCCTGACCTTCGGCCTCCCGGGGTCACTTGCTGGCCCCGCCTGCCCCTGCTCTGGCCCAGGCCCAACCTGTTTCATGCAGAGCTCTGACCGTCTTGGGCCATGGGGATTCGGGCCCAGCTGGAAACATGGGGCGCTAGGCTGGTGCCCCAGGAGGGCTCTGAGGCTGTGACAGGCAGCCGAGGTCCCTTCTGCCTGCCTGGCCCGCAGCTCTCAGGAGCAGGCAGCTCTCCCTGCCTCCCTCCCACACACTGGCCATCACCCCACTTCCTGTGTCAGCGAGACTGGGCAGTCACAGGAAGCATGAGGAGCGCTGCTGAGGCGGATGTTTGTCCCCAGCAAGCACAGAGAAGGCAACTCCGAGCCTCAGGCTGGGCCTGGCCATGACAGTGCTGACCAGCAGGGCCCTGTCCACATGCTTGGAGCTCCGGAGCTGCAGAGGCGCTGGCCCTTGCAGCTGCCTCCCGACCCCCATTCCACCCCACCACTCACCTCCAATGGTGCTCTCCTGGTACTCGTGGAATTGGCCCTTGACGAAGCGGAGTACGAGGCTGGACTTGCCCACCGCTGACTCCCCCAGCAGGACCAGCTTGAACTGGCAGATCTTGTTCCCTGCAGCTGGTCCGTTGGGCCGAGCTGCGCCTCCCCGACCTGCCATGGCCAGTGCCTCTGGCTGTCGTGGTCCCTGGGAGCGTGGGGCGGGGTCCAATGCTGTGCAGAGAGGACTCGGTAGGGAGGGGGCCTCCGACTGCAGAGACAAGGGGTGAGCCTCGCTGGGCTGGGCGGAGAGATGTATGGACATCTCTGCCCCAGGACCGGGGTCTGAGAGGCCCAAGCCTGCACCTTCACCCCAGGAACAATGCAGGAAGGAGCAAAGGGACCCAGCCGCGATGCCCCCCACAGGCTCTCTGGGTCAGCTGTGGGGGCTCACACAATCAGGAGGCTGAGGCAGGAGGATCAAGTTGGAGACCAGCGTCAGCTACATGGTGAGTTCAAGGCCAGCCTGGATTACACAGTGAGACCTCGTCTCAAAAATAAAATAAAAGCCCAGGAAGATAATAGCATTCAGGGCAACAAGCTACAAACTTGTAGGTTGGTTCCGGGGCTGCAGCCTACTGTGTCAGGGCCAGAGAGGCCAGGGAAGTGGACTCAGGTGCAGGGCGCCCCGGAGAAGCCCCCAGATACGGTGCCTGGACCCACCTCCCATCCCGAGGAGCCAGAAACCTCACACACATTAAAAACCAACACGAGCCAGAGATTTAGCTCAGTAGTTCGGTGGCCTGCCTTGCAAGCGCAAGGACCTGAGTTCAATCCCCGGTACCGGAAAAAAACAAAAACAAAAACAAAAAAAACCCAACACGAATTCACACCCCTAGGCAAGCTCCACTGGCAGCAGGACAGGCTGCCAGCTTTCCCTTGGTCTGTTCTTGTCAGGGAGTCAGGTGCGGGGCCATGGAGGTCTGGGTGCAGCTTGGAGGCTCCAACTCTGTAAGCTTTGGAACTGCACAGGGGACCGACCCGGCCATGCCCAGGAGCCTGGGACCTGGTGCAGGGGCTCCGGAAGGGTCTTGGGAGCCCCGAGACACCCCAACAAGGGTGCACAAGCCCTCCTCTGGCCAGGATGGGTGGAGCAGGATGGCTCCCGCCCCAGCCAGCAGCTGCAGTGGGTGCCTCCTTCACCTGGAACCGTCTTCCAGGCGGGGTTCCTGCAGCTGCTGAAGGCACAGCAGGAAGTGACTCACTTGCCAGGAACAAGTGTTTCCTCGGGACAGCGCCAAAGGAAAGGGCCGCGGAACAGGGCCGCCCCTTCCCCGAAGAACAAGGAGGGAAGTGTGGGCACTTAAATGTCACAGTCGGGACGCCTTCCCTCAGCCGGGCAGCCTCTGCGCTTTCTGCACAGGCCCCAGGCTTCCTGCTTCACTGTGTTCTAGGAATCCACAGTGCTGACCCAAGGGAGTGGCTCTCAAAACCAGCTAGCATTTGATGAATGACTCTACGACCATTACCTCAAAACTTAAAACAAGCTCCCCGGTTCTGGACAAGCAACTGACACTCGGCACGCACGTGGGCATGGGCACCACAGGGTCACCTCAGGGAAGCCACCCGAGCTGCGCCCACAGGTTCTCCTAGTGACAGGTGTCCCGGGTTTCTGAGGGGCCCCTGCAATGCCAGAGCAGCACAGGACAGTGGTGACTTGGGAACTCGGGGACGGGCACGACCGGCTGGCCAGTGGTTCTGTGGCCACTGGGCCGCTCCAGACACCAGGGTGGCACACACGGCACTTCCTATGGGCCCAGAGGGTAAGCACCAGGGAGGGGGCTCTGCAGGGCCGACTCCGAAGAGGCAGCTACAGACCCCGCTCTCCCAGGCCGGCAGGAGGCACAGGAGTCACCTGGGACCAACATCCAATTTCCCTCCAGCACTGCGGCTGCCTAGGGATAGGCAGCAACCCCACTTCCTGCCTTGGAACAGAGCCCTGAGCCCGGCCACCTGCACTGTCTGCAGGAAGGAGTGAGCTTGGGGACTCAGGGTGCCGTTCTGTGTCCGCACTGCACAGGAAAAAAGCAGGACCCGCCTGGCAGGCTCAGGGACAAAGAAATAGCCTGACCTCCCGAAGCATGTCTCCTGCCACCCTGAGTGGTCTTCTGGGCCAACTCAGGCCGCAGTGACCTGGGGAGGAGCTGGGACGCCCAGAGAGCAAGGCCTGGGCGGCATGGCTGGCACAGGTGTCACCTGGCAGCCTGAGGAGGGCCTCCGGCCTCACAGGGCACTGTGGCCACCACTCACCACACAGGAGAAGCGGCGCCTCGCGGCAGCACTGCCAGCAGCAGGCTGGTCACCGGCCAGAGGGAGGGAGCCCCCGAGGGAGCTGTGCCACGGGTCAGCAGTGACCTTGGCCGGCCGCACTGATGCTGTCACGGCTCCTGGGCTGCCAGGGCCGGGGTCTTCACGAACACCCAGGCCTCCGGCCAGGCACGGAGGGCGACGCAGGGCGGAGGTCACAGCCCAGGGTTGCAAGGCGCCAGGACCCTGTCAGTGATGTGGCCAGCTCACCCATGATGACGGGACAGAGTTCTGCACCAACGGGGTGCACACGAGGGCACACACAAGCGTGGAACCCACCCGCGGGGCTGTTCACACCTGGATGCTGAACTTGCACACAAGCCCACCTGTGACACGTAAGTTACCTACCAGCAGCAAGGTTAAAAACTGCTCAGGAGGCCAAATTTTGCACATAACAGTGAAAAATTAAAGCTCAGGAACATCATGAAACCAATGTAGCTCTCCAGTATTTAAACTCTTTTCTGCTTCCTTGCTAGCGTGCAAAGATCCAGCATGCGATAGGGAACAACCCAAAGACGGGGTGCAGCTCGGCTCGCCTCGCCTTGCACGAGGGAGGCCCCGCACATCAGGGTGACCACGAGAGAAGCTGCGGAAAGGGTGGCCGGCAGGGCGAGCACAGGGCTCCCACAAGAGCCCCCGCTGGTGCACAGGAAGCTGACACTGGGCACCCTGACTCAGCTGTGGTACCGAGTCCCTGTGACAGAGAGGGTCACGACCACTGCAGAGGGCTCCTCTCCCCCTGGCAGGCGGGAGGCAGCAGCAGAGAGGAAGATGCGGCCTTTCGGGCCCACGTGAGGGGCCTGCAGCTACCTCGAGGCCCCCAGAGCCCAGCCTGACCCTGGACCCCACCGAGGCCTGTGAGGGGGCAGTGTGGGGGGACCATGGAGCGCGGCCCCGACACACCGCCCAGTGTCCAGGCGCCGCCCTGGACAGCACGGCCGATTTCTGTGGCCCTGTCCCTCAGGCACGGTCCAAGCAGTGCAGATGGAAGCCATTCAAGGGACAGACCCTGGCGGGAGCCCCAGTACCCCTCCCTGATCAACAAGCTCTGTGTCAGCCCTCAGAGGCCCACGGTCCCCGGCCAGTTTTCATCTGTTTTGAGATAAGGCCCTGGAGTTGCTTGGGTGGGGCTCAAACTCTTGACCGCCCAGCCTCAGCCTCCCAGAGTGCTGGGATTCCAGGTGTGCACCAGCAGGCCTAGATCTGCCTAGTGACTCTGGGAGGTCCCTGAATCCTGGGGTGAGTTTCCAACCCTGCACCCTCCGCGGATCCACTAAGTGCTCTGGCAGCGCAAACCCCACATGCTCAGAAATCCAAGAAGACCCGGCCAACCCCCCGCTGCCTCCCTGCCCACCCAGGCAGGGACCCCACTGACTGGCACCTCACCCGCACAGGGCTGGCGTCCCTCCAAGACGGCTCCACCCCGTCTTCCCCAGCGCCAGGTCCCCAAGGACGGCAGCGGCACCTCCCCCAGGCCCTGCCCGCTTTCCCGACCAGAACACCAGGAGCGGACTGGCTGCATGGCGGCCCTTGGCCCACTCCACATGACAGCACCGAGGTGGTGTCTGGAGGAGAAGAGGGGAAGAGGACCAGGCTGGCAGCCGCCGGCCGCCACCTTTTGCTCTTTCCACTTTTCCTCCCCGCCAGGCACCAGGGCACACCCTGCAGCCAGAGGAACCCCACAAACAAGGTCACAGTTCCTACTGTGACCTAGTGGGGCCGTGGCTGTCCTCAGAAGCTTGGTGACCAAGGACAGTGCTTGAGGCCGGCTTCTCCTTCCCTTTTGCTGAATGAAACGAAGGATGGTACCAGGTGAGGGACCTGGGCAGCAAACGGGTCCATACGCCAATGCTCAGTCGCACTTCCTCCACTGCGCCCCCATCGAAGACGACGGGGTGGGGGGACGAGAAGGCAGGAGCCACGGGACTGGATAACCACGTGGGTGACAGGCAGCCTGGGGAGGCCCGCTGAGGGCGCAGCACATCGGACCCCAGAGGACCCAGCTCCCAACAGCCACAGCCGGCGACGCCCTGCCTCCTGAAGGGCCCTTCAGCACCTGCCTCTCCCAGGCTGTAGGACCAGACACCTCAGTCAAGTCCTGCACCCCATCACCAGGGTGGCTGTGGCTTGTGGCACCGAAGCCCCTCCCCACCTGCAAAGGGGGCTGGTACCCCACGTCCGGAGCCCTCAGGGAGCACCAGCCCCGCTGCACTGGGGTGCTGGCAACCTGGAACCCTGAAGGTTGTGGTCTCCACACCCCGCTTCACTCTACCCGCCCCGCGTCCCCTCAACTGCCCCAGCCTCGGATTCTGGGAGTGGAGCGGGGACGGCCACCTCTCAGCAGACAGCACGGCTGTGCAGCCCCAGGCCGCCCCTTCATCTCCAAGCCGGCCCTCTGGGGAAAGTGGGGAGAAGCCACCACCCACTGCGGACGTAGAGGGGAATCCAGCTCCTTCTAAACCCGGCTGGACATGACAAGGGCTGGAAATCCGGCCATGGTGGCACCACTGCCGTCACAGCAGCTCAGAGAAAATCTGATGACCGGGAGAGCAGCCAGGGTGACGAGGCCGCCGTGCCTCCTCCTCTCGGCCTGAGGGGGACACATGGGGCTAAGAATAGAAGCAGGAGGCCTGTGGCTGGTCAGGGCTCCAGTTACCTATCGAAGGGACGGCACGGCAGGAGGACAGCTGACCCTGCCACCACTGCCACGTAAACCCGTGGAGAGGGGGTATGTTTCTGCGTGGCGGCAGAAGTAGGGACCCAGAGCCAGAGCACAGGCAGATGTGATAGGGAGCCTGGGCTGAGACGGGCACACGCGCCTCCTGGTCCAGTGTGCGGTGCACCGCAAAGTAACACCAAACCCGACCCGACCTGCACGGGACCGGCTGCAGACCGGACGGGGTACAGCGTGGGGTGCAGCACCAGGACCACAGCAGGTCCTCGAAGGCCAGGTCGGTGCTGCGATGACGCCAAGAAGAAACAACCTGAACTGCACACAGAACTCTGAGTCAGAGCAGGAGGGAGACGCGAACCACACAGTAGCCTGGGAGGAACACTGGCTCTGGGGCCCCAGCGGAAAACAGTCAAAGATCCTGTAGTGCCAAAGAGCAAGGAAGCGCTCCCCAAACCAAAACACACACAAGCAGCCTCACAGTGACAAGGAGGGAGCCTCCAAAGGAGGCGGGGAGCGGCCTACGGTGAGAGCTGGGACAGTCTGAGCAAACAGAGAAAGCAGGGTCGGACTGTACACCGAGGGGTAAAATAAGTGTCTGAGTCAACACCAGTAGACAGATAAATAACTGAATAAATAAATGCACGGGTGGGGAAGAAGAGAAAAAGAGCCAGGATGGACTATGCACACGTACCAATCCCTGCAACGAATGCAATCATCATGTCCTACAAACACGACCGACAAGAATCAGAAATTAACAAAATAAAGAAAGAAGGCCCTAAATCCAAACCCGCCGACCTCAGTGTCACTCCGCCCTCAGGGCAGGGGTAGTGCTGGTGACCAGGCTGACCTCCACTGTGAGGCGATCTCGGATGCCGGAAATGACAGCACCACTCACGTCCAGGTCTGCCTCCCGTGTGCTTGTGACAGGTCACGTCTAATGGTGACGAAAATCAGGCAAACCAACTTAGGCTCTTTTCACGGACCCATGGCCAGCAGCCTCAAAATGTCAGTGTCACCGGCACCGAAGTGTGTCTGAGAACCTGTGACACCCAGCGGCCACACGGGAACCGAAGGCCTGCAGCTCTCCTAGGCTCACACCCTAAGGACAGTTCACTGGCTGTGGGACCGGGAGAGGGCCGCCCCGGGCCTAGAGGTTTCTTCCCTGCTTCCTTCCTCCCTTCCTTCCTTCGCCAGGGGCTGCCCCCACTGCACAGGAGCTCCACACTCTGAAAGACACCCCACCCACAGAACAGCACCCCCAGAGCACAGCAACACTCACTTCTACGTCCCACTGGGTGCCGGCCTGGGTGGGCGCTGCAGAAGCCCAGGACATTCTGACCTGGAGGGGGACCCAGGCTGGGCCCCGCCCTCACCCACCCCTCCCACCACGGTGGCTGCCAGTTCCAGCTTGAGGCCGACTGAGACTGGCTCAGGCCCCACGGGCCGCCAGCGTGGACACCCACAGCTCCTCACGCGAGCGCCGGCAGCGCAGCAAGGGTGTGTTTGGGAAGCCGGCGGGTATGGACACCTCCCAGCCCTTAGCATCTCCGGGCTGGGGCCCAGCCAGTGGCCACACAACAGGACACTGCCTGTCCCCGCTGCAGGGCACAGATGCCAGGGAAGGGGCACAAAGGGCAGAGACACAGCAGCAAGAGAGCCCAAGTGCGGGAAAAGTCCTCACCCAGGGCAAGGAAGCCAGCTCGAGGCTGAACTCGGGGGCAGCGCTGGCAGAGCCTTCCGGGCAGAGGGGACGGAAAGACTGCGCTGCTCCAGGTGCCCTGGCTGGGACTTGGCCCAGCTCTGCCACCTGCTGCCCTGGGCCCCTGCGACATGGTACCCACCTCCCAGGCTGTGGAAGACGAAAGGAGGGACCCAGGGCTGCTGTTCTTGCCCCTGTGCTCTCGGGCCCGTAAGAGTTCCCGCTCTCCTCTGCTGAAGCTCGGAAGCACCACTGCCTTGACTTTTGGACAACACAGTTCTTATTTATTTTAGATTTCTGAGACAGGGTTTCATTAAGTAGCCCCGACTGGCCTCGAATTCCCGATGGTCCTCTGGCCTCAGCTGCCCGCATGTTGAGACTACAGGCGTGCACCACCACGCCCGGCCTCGGACATCCTAGTTTTCAAACCTGACCTGAAGCACTGCTTCTCAAACAGCTTTGACAAAAGTGCCAAGCCAGGGCGGGGCAAAGGCGAATCCTGGGGAGAAAGTCCCCAGAGCAGCCTACTGCCAGCACCTTGCTGTCATCGAGTTTCCCACTGCAGCTCAAACCAAGCGAACTCACGTTTGAATCCATGACAGACACAGGGCTGCCTCAGCACGGACCTGCCTGGGGCCTGGAAGGTAGACACCTCGCTGGGTGGATTGGGAGAGTCTAAGAACTCCAGGGCGCAAGCAGTGTTTGCCAAGCATTCTTCTCTGTGAAATGGGAACACAGCCCACGTCAGCTGTGTTCAAGGCCTAAGAAACGAGCCGGCGCACGAAGCCGGCCAGCAAGGACCAGCACCACAGCCGGTGGGGCGCAGGAAGGCTTTTGAGGCCCTGCCTGCGCGCCTCCGTGTGGACCTGTCCTGCCGCTGGCACTGGACTCCTTCCCACTTCGTTTCTAATTCCCAAAGCTACCAGCGTCCCCACTGCCCTGGAAGAACAGGCTCAGGGGGGACAGGTGACAAGTCCAAGGTACACATGCAGGAAAGGGCAGTCAGGACAAAGCTCGGGTCTGGCTGACTCCACAACTCTGCCCAGCACCTTCCGCCCCACTGTTCCGCCTCTGGTTCCCAAGAAGGGTTGTGTGAAGCAGGTTCTCGCCAAGTCCTTGCTGGGCGGGGCTGAGCTCACATTTCTGACTTGCTGCTTCGAGGTGAGCTGATGGAGGAGTAGGGGGGTCATTCTCCCACCTGCAGTAGGTTCCTGGGGGGACCGAGACGAACAGGGGGCAGCGGGGTCCCCGGACAGCTCTGTGGGTTCACAGCGCTTACTCACCCAGGGGGACCCTGAGTCCTCTCGCTTTTACTTTCATTTTCCAGCAATCAGCAATCGTGACTTTGAGGTTTCCAGGAGATTCAATGCACACAGATTACCAGCAAATGCCGGGGCCTGGAGAGGCCTGGCCTACGGCTCCCTCATGGCCTCCGGAAGCAGAGGCAGGGG